>NC_135374.1:4171933-4471933 GCF_049243985.1 Paroedura picta | reverse complement strand
AAGTTGTCCACGGGGAACCCCCAGTTTAGGCTATTGAGATGGGTGTCATACTACAAAGGCAGTCCTGGTAGGCCAGCCCTCTTCTGGGAATTGCCAGATGGGGAGAGCGACCCTTAATCTCTGCTCATCGCCCGGCAGCCACCAACCCAGCTGGGGACCTTCCACAAGGCATGATGATCTTCCTGAGCCAGCCCCGGCAGCAGCTGCGTGGCCCTCTTGGGGGGGGGGCATTCTTTCCACAATGACATCTCTAAGGGGGTAGGAGCAGCTCTGGTTTCTGAAGATTGGGAGTGCCTTTGTCTCCGGCCTCCTGCCCGAATGAGAGGAGGGGCACCGAAAAGAGAGGGATTAAAGTGGGGGCACAGCATCTGTGCAGGAAGGGAATCATAAAATCATAGAATCATAGAATCATAGAATCCTAGAGTTGGAAGGGGCCACACAGGCCATCTAGTCCAACCCCCTGCTCAACGCAGGATCAGCCCTAAGCATCCTAAAGCATCCAAGAAAAGTGTGCATCCAACCTTTGCTTGAAGACTGCCAGTGAGGGGGAGCTCACCACCTCCTTAGGCAGCCTATTCCACTGCTGAACTAGAATCACAGAATCCTAGAGTTGGAAGGGGCCATACAGGCCATCTAGTCCAACCCCCTGCTCAACGCAGGATCAGCCCTAAGCATCCTAAAGCATCCAAGAAAAGTGTGCATCCAACCTTTGCTTGAAGACTGCCAGTGAGGGGGAGCTCACCACCTCCTTAGGCAGCCTATTCCACTGCTGAACTAGAATCATAGAATCCTAGAGTTGGAAGGGGCTATGCAGGCCATCTAGTCCAACCCCCTGCTCAACGCAGGATCAGCCCAAAGCATCCTAAAGCATCCAAGAAAAGTGTGTCTCCAACCTTTGCTTGAAGACTGCCAGTGAAGGGGAGCTCACCACCTCCTTAGGCAGCCTATTCCACTGCTCAACTACTCTGACTGTGAAAATCTTTTTCCTGATATCTAGCCTATATCGTTGTACTTGAAGTTTAAACCCATTACTGTGCGTCCTTTCCTCTGGGAAATCAACCATGGGGTGAAGAGACAGCCCCTCCCCCTCAAAAAATTACAGGCAAGAGCATGCAGAGTGCCATAGCTGAAAGACCAAAATATAAACCAGTCCTTTGTGCGAATTTAACCATTGCTGGAAACTGGACTGGGTGGGCTTGGGGAAGCCAGTTTCTCATTTTAATTGATTGATTGATTGATTGATTAATTAATTAATACTAGAGGGAAAGCCTGTTGCACCCAGGAATACAACGGGTGCTAGCACATAAACCTGCCCTGTGACTTTCCTGGATTCTGGCCCTTCCCCTCCCCCCTCTCTGCTCGATCTTGAGATCCAGTGTGGTGAAGCTGCTAAAGAACAGCAATCTCTAATCTGCGTTTGATTCTTGACTCCACCTCCATATACAGCCAGCTGGGTTGCCAAATTCCAGGGGGGAGTCTGGAAACCTTCAAGAAGATGAGAGCCAGGATGAAAGAGAGCAAAAGGGACACCTTCCCATCCAGCCCCACACCTTCCAAAGGCGAGGCTGGACAGGCTGAGGAGGGGTGGGCTGCCACCTTCCCGCCCTCCACATTTTCCAAAGGCCTGTCCAGGAAGGGCATGGAGGGGACCTTTCTTTCCCCCCTATTCCCCAAAGACTAGGTAGGGAAGGCCAAGGAGGCTGTCTCCTTCCCACCCTGTTTTCCATATCTCCCAAAGCTCAGGCTGTCTGGGGAAGTCCATGGGGGATGGGCTGCCTCCTTCCCACCCAGCCCCATCATCCAAAGGGCAAGCCGGGCAAAGATCAGTCCCCCTGGAGAAAAGGGCTACCTGGGAGGGAGAAACTCTCTGGCTTTGGATCCCGTGGAGGTGTCCAGGTGGGAAGCAGAGAGAAATGCTGGGTGGCAGGAATTGCTAATAGCAATAAACATCCAAGAATTCATAAACTTGTCACAGTTTCTTCCTTCAATGAAAATGTTTCATTGATAGCAGAATTTCAATCAATCAATATTTATTTACGGTCATTCAGACCAAAACTGATAGCAGAATTTGCTCGAAGAACTGAAAACCTTACAGTCTGTATGTTCTTCAGTTCAGTTCAATATCCAAAGTAAGCCACAAACAATTGTATGGAGGCTAGCATCCCTACCACTGTTCAGGGATGCCACCGGGGGGTGGGGGGGTGGAACATGCAGTTTGTCGGTGTGTCCTGGCCTCAGCAGAGTGCCTGGTGGAACTGCATCATCTTGCAGGCACCGTGGAACTTTGATTTATTCATTTATTTGTTTTATTAGAGGTATATGCCCCCCGACCTTGCAGCTCAGGGCGGCTTGCAATGGAACTTTCATGTCAACAAACATATGGGTTTGAACATGCTTAACAGTTTTGATTATGGGAACGTGTCAAATAGAAATGGTTTATAAAATCAACATTTAATAGGATAGCTCTCCATTTTTCTGGACTGTGATTCCTGCTCTTTTCTGTGAGGTCAGACGGATGATGGGAGGGACCTCTGAGCACCAGTTGGTGAACTGGTTTACCTTGACCGAAGGCCTGGTGGAAGATTGCCTTGACCAAAGGCCTGGTGGAAGAATTCTGGTTTACAGGCCTTGCAGAATTGTTTTAATTTCGGCAGGGCCCTGATGTCCTCTGGGATCTCGTTCCACCACGTGGGGGTCAGGATGGAGAAAGCTCTGGCCCTGGTGGAGGACAGTCGAGCTTCCTTGGGGCCAGGGATCACCAATTAGCTGATGTTCCTGGAGTGTAGTGCTCTCTCTGGGGGTGCAGGTGGAGAGGCGGCTTCTCAGGTATTCAGGGCCCAGACCATGTATGATAGACCTGATAGTGGATTCCACCAAACTGGTTGAAACCAGTCACATTTCCTTGGGACCAAGGACGACCAACATATTTGCAATTATATCACTGTGGTTAGGCTCTCCAGGGTCAGGTAGGGTGCCAGTACATTTCCCTGGCAAAGGTGGGAAAATTCCTTCCGAGCTATCTTATGGATTCTGTGCCTCGATTATGAAGGAGGTGTCGAAGATCAACCCAGGTGCAATTCTGGGAGTTCTCCAGGCCCTGCCTGGAGGTTGGCAAGCCTACTGTCCCATCATCAGGTCACGTGGCGGAGGATGGTCACGCAGCCGTGGTCGCTGGCACAGCGTAGTAGAGGGGGATGAGCTTCCACTTTCCCCACAGTGACGTCAAAAACGAAAACTTCCTTTGTGCCTTCGCCATTCTCTGATCGGCCCCCGAGGATGTAGATCTTGCCAGCACAAGCCGTGACTCCACAACGCTCCTGGAAGGGCGGAAAGGTACCCAGTCACTTCATCACGCACTAGGCTGGAACGTTTCTTTTTACTGCAACCGTTATAACTATTTGTTTATGGCTTATTTATTTATTTTATCACACTGCTGGTCTATCTAGCCCAGCATCGTGCCTCAAACAATGGCCAACCAGTTCCTCTGGATGGCCAACAAGGGGGATGAGAGGCCAAAGCCTTCCCCTGATAAGGACTTCAGAAGAGCCCTGCTGGGTCAGGCCAGGGAGGGTCCATCCAGTCCAGCCTCCCATCTCTCACAGGGGCCAGCCAGTTCCTCTGGAGGGCCAGCCATAGGGCAGAGAGGCCGAGGCCTTCCCCTGAGAAGACCCTCAGAAGAGCCCTGCTGGGTCAGACCAGGGAGGGTCCCTCCAGTCCAGCCTCCCGTCTCACCCAGGGGCCAGCCAGTTCCTCTGCAGGGCCAGCCACAGGGCAGAGAGGCCGAGGCCTTCCCCTGAGAAGACCCTCAGAAGAGCCCTGCTGGGTCAGACCAGGGAGGGTCCCTCCAGTCCAGCCTCCCGTCTCACACAGGGGCCAGCCAGTTCCTCTGCAGGGCCAGCCACAGGGCAGAGAGGCCGAGGCCTTCCCCTGAGAAGACCCTCAGAAGAGCCCTGCTGGGTCAGACCAAAGGTCCATCTAACCCAGGTTGCTTCCTGGCTTTAGGATTCGAGAATCAGTCCTTCTGAATGTGGAATGAGGAATGGCTTCTCCTTACCACAGGTCTGTGGAGAGATGCCAACTCACTCCAGGTGTCCTTCTGGGGGTTGTAGCAGATGATTGTCTTCAGAAGCCCCCCGACAACATAAATCAAGTTGTTCAAAGTGATGGCACTGATACACCTCAAATGGAAAGGGGTGGGAGACAAAAGACTCCACTGATCGATTGCTGGATTGTAGCACTGAACCTGAGAGAGAGGAAACGCCCGGTCAAGTCCAGAGGGGTAGTTCAGCAGGAGAAAAATCAAATCAAATCAATCAATAAAATACTCCACTCTGGAGAGATGGACCAGAATCAATGGGATGAAATTAATTCAAAAGGAATTCCGTCTAAACATCCGGAAGAAGTTCTTGACAGTGAGAGTGGTTCTTCAGTGGAAGAGGCTTCCTCGGGAGGTGGTGGGTTCTCCATCTTTGGAGATTTTTAAGCAGAGGCTGGAGAGCCATCTGACGGAGAGGCTGATTCCGGGAAGGCTCAAGGGGGTGGCAGGTGACAGTGGGTGAGTGAGAGGGTTGTGAGTGTCCTGCATAGTGCAGGGGGTTGGACTAGATGACCCAGGAGGTCCCTTCCAATTCTATGATTCTAAATTCCATCTAAACATCCAGAAGAAGTTCCTGACAGTCAGAGCGGTTTCCTAGTGGAACAGGCTTCCTCGGGAGGTGGTGGGTTCCCCACCTTTGGAGATTTCTAAACAGAGGCTGGAGAGCCATCTGACGGAGAGGCTGATTCTGTGAAGGCTCAAGAGGGTGGCAGGTGACAGTGGGTGAGCGAGAGGGTTGTGGGTGTCCTGCACAGTGCAGGGGGTTGGACTAGATGACCCAGGAGATCCCTTCCCACTCTAGGATTCTAGTCAGAACTCCAACCAGGTCAAGAACATCCTCCCATAGAGAGCAAGAATAATTGACAAAAGATGAAACTTGCTTCTTTTTACTGACCCCGCCCTCTCCCCTTTCCCCCTCCCTTACCTTATCCGTGCTGGCACCCCCGTCCACGGTGCCCCCGAAAACGTACAGCCGGCCAAGGCAGGGCGCAGCAGCAGCCAGACTCACGGCTTCCACCAGAGAGGGCCCACCTGTCCAGGTGTTGCAGAAGGAGTCGTAGCACTCCATGCTGTCCAGCTGGTCAAAGCCGTCGTATCCCCCCACTGCGTAGATCTGTCCCCGGGGAGAAGGAAGAATCACATCGGGTTGGCTAAAGCCAAGGAGCTGCCAGGTTAAGGTCTTTAGCAGTGACACCTGTAAGATGGGCAAGATGCCCCAGAACACCTGACACTAAGGATATTCATTCAGCAGGCGGTCATTTTGGAAATTTTCACTCCATTTTTCCACCACAGTTATTTCCTGGCTGCCTGTGGGGGATGGTGTGTGTGTGTAAGGTTGCTAGATCTATGGGGGGGGAGAGAAACTTGGCGATTTGGGGACAACAGCCCCACTCCCCATAGCATCTACTTTCTTACAGGGAACTGATTCTTGTCGTCTGGAGATGAGCTGTAATTCCAGGGGATCCCCAGGTCCCACCTGGAGGCTGGCATCCCTGAGTCCCCCCTCCCAAGCAGCCCTTTTCTCCAGGGGAACTGATCTCAAAACCCTTTCAAACAAATCCAAGCAATTAAACTCAAAATGTAAGAACCAGGCAATGAGGAACAGCCAGCAATAAAATCCACCATAATGGAAAGAGAAGAAGAAATTAGACCAAAATTCATGAACAGGCCAAGGGGGGGGGGGGGGGGGGACTGATCTCCAGAATGCTGAGACCAGTTCCCGGGGGGGGGCTACTTTGGAAGGAGGACTGTATGCTGAGTTTAGAGCCCACCTTCCAAAATGTTCACTTTCTTCAGGGGACTGATCTCTGTCGCCTGGAGATCAACTGTAATCCCAGCCATCACCTGGAGGTTAAAACGTAAGAGAACCCCAGTTGGATCAGGCCAGTGGCCCCTTCAATCCAACACTCATGGGCCAAAACCCAGGGGCCCTCAGGAGGTCCACCAGCAGGGCCAGAACTCCAGAAGCCCTCCCACTCTTGACCCCCAAGCACCAAAAAGACAGTGGATCACTGCGCCAGACATAATAACATAAGAGAAACCATGTTGGATTCGGCCAATGGCCCATCCAGTCCAACACTCTTGAGTCCTACAGTGGCCAAAACCCAGGGGCCATCAGGAGATCCATTAGGGGGGCCAGAACTCCAGAAGCCCCCCAAGCACCAAGAAGACAGAACATCACTACCCCAGAGAAAGGAAAATAAGAGAAGCCATGTTGGATCAGGCCAATGGCCCCTCCAGCCCAACACTCTGGGTCCCACAGGGGCCCAAACTCAGGCTAGGTCTACCTGCTAGGTCTACCTGCTTTCTAAAAACACTTGATGGACACCCGAAAAGTATCAGCTGGCCCTTTGGTATCAACAAATACCATGATCACCAAGGGGAGAAACTCAGACAGGTTCTCGAAGGCTGGTTCCCGAGAGGAGCAGCCATCTTGTCAGAACTGCCCAGGAGGCCGTGCAAACCGCGGCATCTTCCCCGGAGCTCTGAGTAGGAAAAGAGGGAGCAGAAAGGCAAACCTTTCCCTGGAGAGCGACCATTTGGTGTCTCCGCCGGCCTTTCTTCAAGCAGGCAACCTTGATCCAGGCGTTCAACGTCGGCCGCAGCATCCAGACGTCTCGGCTGTTGACGTGGCCTCCTTGGCAAACACAGAGCAAGAACAGAACAAAGCTTGAGTCTGGTGGCCCCTTTGAGACCAACAAAGCTTTGTTAGAATCCTAGAGTGGGAAGGGTCTGCAGAGGCCATCTAGTCCCACCCCCTGCTCAGGGCAGGATCAGCCTCAAACATCCAGGAGAAGGATCCGTCCAGCCGCTGCTTGAAGATGTCCAGTGAGGGGGAGCTCCCCACCTCCTTAGGAAGCCCATTCCACGGCTGAACTAGACTCCTAGAATCCTAGAGTGGGAAGGGGTGAAAGAGGCCATCTAGTCTCACCCCCTGCTCTGTGCAGGATCAGCCTCCAGCATCCAGGAGAAGGATCTGTCCAGCTGCTGTTTGAAGACAGCCAGTGAGGGGGAGCTCCCCACCTCCTAAGGCAGCCCCTTCCACTGCTGAACTAGACTCCTGGAATACTAGAGTGGGAAGGGGCCATGCAGGCCATCTAGTCCCACCCCCTGCTCAGTGCAGGATCAGCCTCAAGCATCCAGGAGAAGGATCTGTCCAGCGGCTGCTTGAAGACCGTCAGTGAGGGGGAGCTCCCCACCTCCTTAGGCAGCCCCTTCCACTGCTGAACTAGACTCCTAGAATCCCAGAGTGGGAAGGGGCCATGCAGGCCATCTAGTCCCACCCCCTGCTCAGAGAAGGATCAGCCTCCAGCACCCAGGAAAAGGATCTGTCCAGCCGCTGCTTGAAGACGGCCAGTGAGGGGGAGCTCCCCACCTCCTAAGGCAGCCCCTTCCACTGCTGAACTAGACTCCTGGAATACTAGAGTGGGAAGGGGTGAAAGAGGCCATCTAGTCCCACCCCCTGCTCAGTGCAGGATCAGCCTCCAGCATCCAGGAGAAGGATCTGTCCAGCCGCTGCTTGAAGACCGTCAGTGAGGGGGAGCTCCCCACCTCCTTAGGCAGCCCCTTCCACTGCTGAACTAGACTCCTGGAATACTAGAGTGGGAAGGGGTGAAAGAGGCCATCTAGTCCCACCCCCTGCTCAGTGCAGGATCAGCCTCCAGGAGAAGGATCTGTCCAGCGGCTGCTTGAAGACCGTCAGTGAGGGGGAGCTCCCCACCTCCTTAGGCAGCCCCTTCCACTGCTGAACTAGACTCCTGGAATACTAGAGTGGGAAGGGGCCATGCAGGCCATCTAGTCCCACCCCCTGCTCAGTGCAGGATCAGCCTCAAGCATCCAGGAGAAGGATCTGTCCAGCCGCTGCTTGAAGACGGCCAGTGAGGGGGAGCTCCCCACCTCCTTAGGCAGCCCCTTCCACGGCTGAACTAGACTCCTAGAATCCTAGAGGGGGAAGGGGCCATGCAGGCCATCTAGTCCCACCCCCTGCTCAGTGCAGGATCAGCCTCCAGCATCCAGGAGAAGGATCTGTCCAGCCGCTGCTTGAAGACGGCCAGTGAGGGGGAGCTCCCCACCTCCTTAGGAAGCCCCTTCCACGGCTGAATTAGACTCCTAGAATCCTAGAGTGGGAAGGGGTGAAAGAGGCCATCTAGTCTCACCCCCTGCTCAGTGCAGGATCAGCCTCCAGCATCCAGGAGAAGGATCTGTCCAGCCGCTGCTTGAAGACGGCCAGTGAGGGGGAGCTCCCCACCTCCTTAGGAAGCCCCTTCCACGGCTGAATTAGACTCCTAGAATCCTAGAGTGGGAAGGGGTGAAAGAGGCCATCTAGTCCCACCCCCTGCTCAGTGCAGGATCAGCCTCCAGCATCCAGGAGAAGGATCTCTCCAGCCAGTGTTTGAAGACCCCCAGTGAGGGGGAGCTCCCCACATCTTTAGGCACTCCATCCTGCTGCTGAACTACCCCTAATATCTAGCCAGTACTGTTCTACCTGTAGTTTAAAGCCATTACTGCAGGTTTTCTCTTCTGCTGCCAATTGGTACCTATCCCTGGCCTCCTCTAAGTGACCACCTTTCAGACACTTTAAGAGAGCCACCCTGACCCCTCTTAGCCTCCTCTTCTCCAGGCTGAACAAGTCCCTCAGCCTTTCCTCGCAGGGCTTGGTCCCTGGGCCCCTGGATCATTCTCCTCAGTTTCCTCTGCACCCTCCCAGCTGGCAGGGGCTCCTGGGAATTGTAGTCCATGGACATCTGGAGAGTCACAGTTGGGCCCCCCCTGGACTAGGCAGACCAGGCGGGGACTAAACTCCCAGCCACCTCACCTGAAATGTACACGTCGTTCTTCAGAGCGCAGGTGGCAAACTCTGCTTTGGCGTACCCCGGCATGCTGGCGAGTGGCTTCCAGCGCCCACTGGCAGGATGGAGGAGGTCCACAAAGGGGAGTTTCAAAAGGCCCCTTTTATCACAGCCGCCCACGACCACGATCATCTCTGCCAGCTCCATGAACCTGCAGACGAAGACCAGGCGATCCCAGCAAATGTCAGGGCCAAGAACCGGACCGACAAACAGGCTGATCAATAAAATCTATTGAATGCCAGAGTCTGTATTATATCGTTATTCAGTTCCGCCAAGCCATGAATCTGGCAAGGGGGGTGGAACGGGCAAGATGGTGGCATGGTCATGCTGAGAACACAGGAACCTCAAACTCGGTACTGTCTAGTCCAGAGAGACCGAGTTGTGGCCCAGTTGTGGCTCTCCAGATGTCCATGTGCTGGCGGGGGC
The DNA here is from genome assembly GCF_049243985.1 of Paroedura picta. Lineage (NCBI taxonomy): Eukaryota > Metazoa > Chordata > Lepidosauria > Squamata > Gekkonidae > Paroedura > Paroedura picta. The sequence goes on along the minus strand of NC_135374.1, from coordinate 4,462,561 downwards.
CCCTGGGAATTGTAGTCCGTGGACATCTGGAGAGCCACAGCTGGGCCACCCTGGTCTAGTCAGACTGCAGCAGCTCTCCATTGTAACAATATAATTTTTAAAAAGTGTACTGGCTTCCCGCACTTAATTTTCTAAAGAAGGTCTCCGTCCTTTTCCCTTGGGGAGATATAAGGGGAAAGAACGTGGAATGGAACAGAGAATTTGACAAAAAAAAGGGAAAGCTGGGAATTCATGCAGAGAATCTGATACATGCAAGGCTCCCTCACTACACCCTTCTCCGACTCCACCCACCCCAAATGTATGTATTTATTTATTAGGTTTTTATCCCGCCTCCCTCCATGGACTCGAGGTAGGTCGCATCACATAGAAAACCCATTAAACTCCCAGACTACATGAAGCCAATCTGGAGGAATTTCCAAATCTGGAGTGGACAACCCTTCCACGCTAGGGATTTGCAGAGAGTGGGCAGCTCTGCTGAACAGCAGTTTACAGGATACGACATTAATATGATTTGGTGCACACACCCATCGATGGATCAACATTCCTGTCTTTACCTCCTTGGCCTAGCCCACGGAGAGCCGCCTTCATGGCCTAAGAGGTAACCTTTTCGGGCTTCCTGCAGCAAAGGAAGGCACTGCTCAGACGCCCGGATGAGTTCGTCCGTCTCCACCTTCTCCACGAAGAAGCAGGGGTCCAAGAGAGGGAGGCGGACATGCGCCAGGAGATCCTGCAATGCTCCTTGCCGTGCGGCCGCATCGTGGCGCACCCATCGCATGACGGCCTCAAAGACCACTTCTTCCTTCGGGACAGCCAACCGCTCATCCGCCAGGTACTCGGCCATCTCCTCGGCCTCCAAGTCCAGAAATTCCTTGTGGCGGGACACCTCCGCAAAGCTGTCCAGCATCATCTTCTTGCTCTTCTCTGACAGAGTCAGGAGGGAAAAGGTGTCGGCGAACCTGCGGAGGTCCAGGCAGTTGGAAGGGTGGAGACGATCTTCCAAAAAGTTGACGCAGGCTTCCTGGAGCTTGGAGGCCTGGAGCAAGTGGGAGAGCTGCAAGACGCCTTCCACGTTGTCTCCTTGGAGGACCACCTTCCTCGCGTACATGTAGTCCAAGACGAGGCCCATGGCGGGTGCAGAGATCTTCTGGAGGTTGATGGTATCTTGGCGGGCTTCCTTCAGGCCGCCAGCAAACATTGCCCGGAAATACGCGATGTTGGCAGATAATGTGACACGGTGGGATGGCAATTCCTGTCCGTCCATGGCTAGCATGACGTCTGTGAAGATGCCCTCCTCTCGATCTGAGGGCAGTGTCTGGAGGATCTCCTCAGCATGGCAGAGTTGCACAAGGAGTCTTCCTCGGATTGGGTCTGGAGATGGTTTTTTGCTGGCACCGTGATTGGTTTTGCAGCCGGATGCTTCTTCCGCACCTCGGTCCATCCTGATTCGGGACGGAGATGGTGAACAACAAAAGAGGGAACGAAATAACTCAGCCTGTGACACAATCCAGGAACCTGAAAGGTTTCGCAGGAGAAGAATATATTATATATTAAAATGCAAATGTTTATTATAATTCATAGGCACATCTAAAATAGGACATTGGCCACGCATTATTGCATGAATCCAAAGTATATTGATCCATAGATGGATGACAGGAAACCAAATGTGTTTCAACCCCTCTTGGGGTCTTCTTCAGTGGTCTAATATTTAAATCCACTCATGTGAAGCAATACTGGGGACTATAAGGTGGTAAAAATAGGAATGAAGAGGCTCTTAGTGTAGTGTTAGGAGGGTGGACTTCTAATCTGGCAAGCCGGGTTTGATTCCCCGCTCCTCCTCCACATGCAGCCAGCTGGGTGACCTTGGGCTGGTCACAGCCCTGATAGTGCTGTTCTGACCGCTCCTCCCTGCTGGCCTCAAACTGAAGAGAACAGTAAACCAGGAATTTCCAGTTAGGCCTCCCTGGAGTCCTGGAGTTTCATGAGAGCTCCTCACGGACTTCCCAGCCTTTCCCCTATATCGAGCTTTAAGGCAGGGGTAGTCAACCTGTGGTCCTCCAGATGTTCATGGACTACAATTCCCATGAGCCCCTGCCAGCAAATGCTGGCAGGGGCTCATGGGAATTGTAGTCCATGAACATCTGGAGGACCACAGGTTGACTACCCCTGCCTTAATGGACTCGGCCACAAAGTATTCCTGGCATTGTGGTGGGAGCAGAGATTCCGCCACTTCCATTGACTTGAGGGTGGCCTTCTCGTGTGGTTACCATGCCTGGGGAAGGGGGTGGAGCCTGGACATTTCCAAACCCGGCCTTAATCCACCTCCTTTCTCTCCACCCCTCCCCACACTGTCCTCTTAAGGTATATCAGGGAAGCATGGCCAGGTGAGAGAGCCCTGAGATTACTGAAGAAGAAGAAGAAGAAGAAGAAGAAGAAGAAGAAGAAGAAGAAGAAGAAGAAGAAGAAGAGTTGGTTCTTAGATGCCGCTTTTATCTACCAGAAAGAGTCTCAAAGTGGCTCACATTCGCCTTTTTCTTTTTCCCACAACAGACACCTTGTGAGGGAGGTGGGGTTGAGAGATCCCTGACAGGACTGCTCTGGGAGAACAGCTCTAACAGAGCTCAGACTAACCTAAGGCCACCCAGCTGGCTGCATGTGAAGGAGCGGGGAATCAAACCTGGCTCACCAGATTAGCGGCCACCGCTCTTAACCACCGCACAGAAAATCAAACCCAGAACTCCCCTCCCCCAATCCTTCTGCCCACTCCCATCCCAAGTTCTCTGCTCAGCACTTTCACACCTGCTAAATCACGCCATGCAATTCAGTGGCCACTTGCAAAGGACGCCGTTGTTCCACAGGGCAAAATCCACCTGCAAAGTGCAAAGGAATGGCATAATTCATAGAATGTGGAAGCACAGAATTCGGTTCCCCTTCTTTGTGGAGAGCTGCCTCACCTGGACCGCAAGGACCGCAGCCAAGCGTGCTTCCTCAACGGCGCTCCTTGGCATCCCAGCCTCGGCAAAGCTGATGACAAAAACCCCCAGGCCGGTGGCAGAGAAGGCTCCCTTCAGCCCAGACGGACAAAGACAAAAATCACCGCAGAAGCGAGCAAAACCAGCTTTTTGTTCCCCTGCTTGTGACGTGCCTGGAGGAGTTGTGAGCAATTGAGACCATGCAGAAGAGGCGAGATTTCCCCCCCCCCCCAACCTCCCCCCAACAAAAGGGGGAATGTGAAAAGAGAGGGAGCCAGAGAAGCGCTTGAGGCAGCTCAGATTGTCCCCGGGGACAGCTTAGGGGAGGCGACCCATCTGGAAACCCAACGGGAAGCTAATGAGAGCAATCCGGTGGAGGGAGAGACAGGCAGAAATGAGCCTGAAAGGAGGAAATTATTGGTGGATGCAGAAGCGGTTTGGATGGGGGGAGGTGTCAAATCCCCTCCCTGCAAGGAGAAGAATGTGAGAAGAGCCCTGCTGGGTCAGACCAGGGAGGGTCCCTCCAGTCCAGCCTCCCGTCTCACCCAGGGGCCAGCCAGTTCCTCTGCAGGGCCAGCCACAGGGCAGAGAGGCCGAGGCCTTCCCCTGAGAAGACCCTCAGAAGAGCCCTGCTGGGTCAGGCCAGGGAGGGTCCATCCAGTCCAGCCTCCCATCTCACCCAGGGGCCAGCCAGTTCCTCTGCAGGGCCAGCCACAGGGCAGAGAGGCCGAGGCCTTCCCCTGAGAAGACCCTCAGAAGAGCCCTGCTGGGTCAGGCCAGGGAGGGTCCCTCCAGTCCAGCCTCCCGTCTCACCCAGGGGCCAGCCAGTTCCTCTGCAGGGCCAGCCACAGGGCAGAGAGGCCGAGGCCTTCCCCTGAGAAGACCCTCAGAAGAGCCCTGCTGGGTCAGGCCAGGGAGGGTCCATCCAGTCCAGCCTCCCATCTCACCCAGGGGCCAGCCAGTTCCTCTGCAGGGCCAGCCACAGGGCAGAGAGGCCGAGGCCTTCCCCTGAGAAGACCCTCAGAAGAGCCCTGCTGGGTCAGGCCAGGGAGGGTCCCTCCAGTCCAGCCTCCCGTCTCACCCAGGGGCCAGCCAGTTCCTCTGCAGGGCCAGCCACAGGGCAGGGAGGCCGAGGCCTTCCCCTGAGAAGACCCTCAGAAGAGCCCTGCTGGGTCAGGCCAGGGAGGGTCCCTCCAGTCCAGCCTCCCGTCTCACCCAGGGGCCAACCTATTCCTCCGCAGGGCCAGCCACAGGGCAGAGAGGCCGAGGCCTTCCCCTGAGAAGACCCTCAGAAGAGCCCTGCTGGGTCAGGCCAGGGAGGGTCCCTCCAGTCCAGCCTCCCGTCTCACCCAGGGGCCAGCCAGTTCCTCTGCAGGGCCAGCCACAGGGCAGGGAGGCCGAGGCCTTCCCCTGAGAAGACCCTCAGAAGAGCCCTGCTGGGTCAGGCCAGGGAGGGTCCCTCTAGTCCAGCCTCCCGTCTCACAGAGGGACCAACCACTTCCTCTGCAGGGCCAGCCACAGGGCAGAGAGGCCGAGGCCTTCCCCTGAGAAGACCCTCAGAAGAGCCCTGCTGGGTCAGGCCAGGGAGGGTCCCTCCAGTCCAGCCTCCCGTCTCACCCAGGGGCCAACCTATTCCTCTGCAGGGCCAGCCACAGGGCAGAGAGGCCGAGGCCTTCCCCTGAGAAGACCCTCAGAAGAGCCCTGCTGGGTCAGGCCAGGGAGGGTCCCTCCAGTCCAGCCTCCCGTCTCACCCAGGGGCCAGCCAGTTCCTCTGCAGGGCCAGCCACAGGGCAGGGAGGCCGAGGCCTTCCCCTGAGAAGACCCTCAGAAGAGACCTGCTGGGTCAGGCCAGGGAGGGTCCCTCCAGTCCAGCCTCCCGTCTCACCCAGGGGCCAGCCAGTTCCTCTGCAGGGCCAGCCACAGGGCAGGGAGGCCGAGGCCTTCCCCTGAGAAGACCCTCAGAAGAGCCCTGCTGGGTCAGGCCAGGGAGGGTCCCTCCAGTCCACCTTCCCGTCTCACACAGGGGCCAGCCAGTTCGTCTGCAGGGCCAGCCACAGGGCAGGGAGGCCGAGGCCTTCCCCTGAGAAGACCCTCAGAAGAGCCCTGCTGGGTCAGGCCAGGGAGGGTCCCTCCAGTCCAGCCTCCCATCTCACCCAGGGGCCAGCCACAGGGCAGGGAGGCCGAGGCCTTCCCTTGAGAAGACCCTCAGAAGAGCCCTGCTGGGTCAGGCCAGGGAGGGTCCCTCCAGTCCAGCCTCCCGTCTCACCCAGGGGCCAGCCAGTTCCTCTGCAGGGCCAGCCACAGGGCAGAGAGGCCGAGGCCTTCCCCTGAGAAGACCCTCAGAAGAGCCCTGCTGGGTCAGGCCAGGGAGGGTCCCTCCAGTCCAGCCTCCCGTCTCACCCAGGGACCAGCCAGTTGCTCTGCAGGGCCAGCCACAGGGCAGAGAGGCCGAGGCCTTCCCCTGAGAAGACCCTCAGAAGAGCCCTGCTGGGTCAGACCAAGGAGGGTCCCTCCAGTCCAGCCTCCCGTCTCACCCAGGGGCCAGCCAGTTCCTCTGCAGGGCCAGCCACAGGGCAGAGAGTCCGAGGCCTTCCCCTGAGAAGACCCTCAGAAGAGCCCTGCTGGGTCAGACCAAGGAAGGTCCCTCCAGTCCAGCCTCCCATCTCACCCAGGGGCCAGCCAGTTCCTCTGCAGGGCCAGCCACAGGGCAGAGAGGCCGAGGCCTTCCCCTGAGAAGACCCTCAGAAGAGCCCTGCTGGGTCAGGCCAAGGAGGGTCCCTCCAGTCCAGCCTCCCATCTCACCCAGGGGCCAGCCAGTTCCTCTGCAGGGCCAGCCACAGGGCAGGGAGGCCGAGGCCTTCCCCTGAGAAGACCCTCAGAAGAGCCCTGCTGGGTCAGGCCAGGGAGGGTCCCCTCCAGTTCAGCCTCCCGTCTCCCCCAGGGGCCAGCCAGTTCCTCTGCAGGGCCAACCACAGGGCAGAGAGGCCGAGGCCTTCCCCTGAGAAGACCCTCAGAAGAGCCCTGCTGGGTCAGGCCAGGGAGGGTCCCTCCAGTCCAGCCTCCCGTCTCACCCAGGGGCCAGCCAGTTCCTCTGCAGGGCCAACCACAGGGCAGAGAGGCCGAGGCCTTCCCCTGAGAAGACCCTCAGAAGAGCTCTGCTGGGTCAGGCCAGGGAGGGTCCCTCCAGTCCAGCCTCCCGTCTCACCCAGGGGCCAGCCTGTTCCTCTGCAGGGCCAGCCACAGGGCAGAGAGGCCTCGGCCTTCCCCTGAGAAGACCCTCAGAAGAGCCCTGCTGGGTCAGGCCAGGGAGGGTCCCTCCAGTCCAGCCTCCCGTCTCACCCAGGGGCCAGCCAGTTCCTCTGCAGGGCCAGCCACAGGGCAGGGAGGGCAGGGAGGCCGAGGCCTTCCCCTGAGAAGACCCTCAGAAGAGCCCTGCTGGGTCAGGCCAGGGAGGGTCCCTCCAGTCCAGCCTCCCGTCTCACCCAGGGGCCAGCCAGTTGCTCTGCAGTGCCAGCCACAGGGCAGAGAGGCCGAGGCCTTCCCCTGAGAAGACCCTCAGAAGAGCCCTGCTGGGTCAGACCAAGGAGGGTCCCTCCAGTCCAGCCTCCTGTCTCACCCAGGGGCCAGCCAGTTCCTCTGCAGGGCCAGCCACAGGGCAGAGAGGCCGAGGCCTTCCCCTGAGAAGACCCTCAGAAGAGCCCTGCTGGGTCAGACCAAGGAGGGTCCCTCCAGTCCAGCCTCCCATCTCACCCAGGGGCCAGCCAGTTCCTCTGCAGGGCCAGCCACAGGGCAGGGAGGCCGAGGCCTTCCCCTGAGAAGACCCTCAGAAGAGCCCTGCTGGGTCAGGCCAGGGAGGGTCCCTCCAGTTCAGCCATCCGTCTCACCCAGGGGCCAGCCAGTTCCTCTGCAGGGCCAACCACAGGGCAGAGAGGCCGAGGCCTTCCCCTGAGAAGACCCTCAGAAGAGCCCTGCTGGGTCAGGCCAGGGAGGGTCCCTCCAGTCCAGCCTCCCGTCTCACCCAGGGGCCAGCCAGTTCCTCTGCAGGGCCAGCCACAGGGCAGGGAGGCCGAGGCCTTCCCCTGAGAAGACCCTCAGAAGAGCCCTGCTGGGTCAGGCCAGGGAGGGTCCCTCCAGTCCAGCCTCCCGTCTCACCCAGGGGCCAGCCAGTTGCTCTGCAGTGCCAGCCACAGGGCAGAGAGGCCGAGGCCTTCCCCTGAGAAGACCCTCAGAAGAGCCCTGCTGGGTCAGACCAAGGAGGGTCCCTCCAGTCCAGCCTCCCGTCTCACCCAGGGGCCAGCCAGTTCCTCTGCAGGGCCAGCCACAGGGCAGAGAGGCCGAGGCCTTCCCCTGAGAAGACCCTCAGAAGAGCCCTGCTGGGTCAGGCCAGGGAGGGTCCCTCCAGTCCAGCCTCCCGTCTCACCCAGGGGCCAGCCAGTTCCTCTGCAGGGCCAGCCACAGGGCAGAGAGGCCGAGGCCTTCCCCTGAGAAGACCCTCAGAAGAGCCCCGCTGGGTCAGGCCAGGGAGGGTCCTTCCAGTCCAGCCTCCCGTCTCACCCAGGGGCCAGCCAGTTCCTCTGCAGGGCCAGCCACAGGGCAGAGAGGCCGAGGCCTTCCCCTGAGAAGACCCTCAGAAGAGCCCTGCTGGGTCAGGCCAGGGAGGGTCCCTCCAGTCCAGCCTCCCGTCTCACCCAGGGGCCAGCCAGTTCCTCTGTAGGGCCAGCCACAGGGCAGAGAGGCCGAGGCCTTCCCCTGAGAAGACCCTCAGAAGAGCCCTGCTGGGTCAGGCCAGGGAGGGTCCCTCCAGTCCAGCCTCCCGTCTCACCCAGGGGCCAGCCAGTTCCTCTGCAGGGCCAGCCACAGGACAGAGGGGCCGAGGCCTTCCCCTGAGAAGACCCTCAGAAGAGCCCTGCTGGGTCAGGCCAGGGAGGGTCCCTCCAGTCCAGCCTCCTGTCTCACCCAGGGGCCAGCCAGTTCCTCTGCAGGGCCAGCCACAGGGCAGAGAGGCCGAGGCCTTCGCCTGAGAAGACCCTCAGAAGAGTCCTGCTGGGTCAGACCAGGGAGGGCCCCTCCAGTCCAGCCTCCTGTCTCACCCAGGGGCCAGCCAGTTCCTCTGCAGGGCCAGCCACAGGGCAGAGAGGGCCAGCCACAGGGGAACTGATCTCTGTTAACTAGAGATCTCTTGTAATCCTAGATCTCCAGGCAGTACTTGGAGTAGAATTGCCACGTGCAGGTTGGGAAGATTTGGGGATCCAGCCCTGGGAGGAGTGGGACCTCACTGAGGTACAATGCCCCACATTCCACCCTACAACGCATCCCTTTCCTCTGGAGGTGGTGAGCTCCATACTCTCGAGATGCCTGGCCATCCTAAGTGTGAGCCCCCAGGGAGCTCCCAGAGGGCATGGAATCATAGAGGTGGAAGGGAATTTCTGGGTCATCTATTCCAGTGGTCCCCAACCTTTTTATCACCAGGGACCGGTCAACTGAGGCCAGGGGAGGGGAGTCTTCTTCTGACGGACATCGCCACTGCCTGAGCCCCTGCTCCACTTGCTTTCCTGCCGGCACCGGTGCCGTTTCAAAAAGGAGTGATACAACACTGCTTGGACTCCGTAGAATGGGAACGCATCCTCCACCTCACCTGGGACGTCTTCAGCTCCTGTAGAATTCCGCTTTGCTTCCGTGCAGGCTGATTCCCAACAGGTAACGTCAACGGGACCCCAATGACCCCACCTGTATTTGCCTTGGCTAGAACGGGAGAAGGCGGAAGGAATAGCCATTCCCACAATACCACTGGAGCCCCGGTGGTAGAAAGTGCTCGCAAAGCCACAACTCTGTGGGGTTTTCATGCTCGGAGACGTCCCATGGCAATCTGCCGTCGCCTGCCTCTGCGTAGCAACTAGGCATGTTCGGAGAGGAAAAAATGCGGCCCATTTTGGATCCTGAAGCACTCTTCACTTTCTTTTTTTTTTTAATTCGACCCAATTGATCCTGCCGACTCCGAAGAGTTTCATTTTGCAGGTGTGCGTGTGGGCATGTGGTCCCTTTCCCGGGAAGCAGACTGCACCTCCACGGCCTGAGAAGAGGGGGTGGGGTAGAGAGAGCGCCCGCCAAACTGCTGACCGCTTCTCAGCTATTTTGAAGCGTTGCCTGCAAAAACACAGGGAGGCATTTAAAGAGCGCTGCCCCAAACTGCGGATAACGACAGGTACGTCGCATCCTTCAAATCCCTCTCCCAGCTCTCCCCCTGCCTCTTCCCTCACCCCATCTTCTTAGAAAACTGTTTAAAGCAGGGGTAGGCAACCTGTGGTCCTCCAGAGGTCCATGGACTACAATTCCCATGAGCCCCTGCCAGCATTCGCTGGCAGGGGCTCATGGGAATTGTAGTCCATGGACCTCTGGAGGACCACAGGTTGACTACCCCTGCTTTAAAGGACCCATAAACCAGCTGACCTGTCAAGATCAGCTGCTTGGCGGGCTCTATCCTTCCACCTTCTCAGGCGCTACCTGAGGGGGAGCATTTAAAGAAGAAGAAGAAGAATTGGTTCTTAGATGCCGCTTTTCCCTACCCGAAGGAGGCTCAAAGCGGCTTACAGTCGTCTTCCCATTCCTCTCCCCACAACAGACACCCTGTGGGGTGGGTGAGGCTGAGAGAGCCCTGATATCACTGCCCGGTCAGAACAGTTTTATCAGTGCTGTGACTAGCCCAAGGTCACCCAGCTGGTTGCATGTGGGGGAGCGCAGAATCGAACCCGGCATGACAGATTAGAAGTCCGCACTCCGAACCACTACACCAAACTGGCTGACTTGTGGCCGAATCACCAAATCACAATTTGGTCATCATTGATTCAGCCTGTTACAATGTAGGGATGGGCCATTCAGCTCAGGAACATCAGAAGTACTCAAATTAGGATTGATTTGGATATTTTTTGGCTTATTTGAACTGAATCACTCACGCCTAAGAGCAACACTGCCCTTCTTCAACAGTCTCCCATTCAAACGCTAACCCTACTCAGCTTCCGAGATCTGACGGGAAACTCAAGGCTTGAAACGTCAAAGTGCCCCAGGGAAGTCTGCACCTGAATTTTTGTACCTGAACTTCACCAGGTCGGCATTCCAAAAAACTTCTCTCTCTCAGTCTCCCATCATTGATTTCAGCGTGTGCAACTGATTTTTCTGTATACCTGTGAATTCCCACTAAATACACAGTAACATCCCTCTCTTTTGGGCTGGGACCCAGATGGTAGATTTTGTTATATGCAAAAGTTCTAGGCATTTAACTGTTCAGCTGCCACTGGATACTGTACAGGAGCAGTTGTTCATCTCTCAGGAGTTCTTTGTCCAAAGAGGAAAATCCCGTTTTTGTAAATAGCTACGTCAGCGCGATGGGTGTGTAATATACAACAATGTTCCAACGCAAATCACGCGGTCATTGTTAGAGATGAACCAGATGTGTAATGTTTTATACCCCATTTTTTTCTACTTTAAGAAGTCTCAAAGGCAGCTTACAATCACATCTCCTTCCACTCCCCACAACAGGCACTTTGCGAAGTTGTTGGGGGGGCTGAGAGAGAGTTCTGAGAGAACTGCGACTGGCCTGCAGTTATCCCGCTTGCTCCATGCGGAGGAGTGTGAACTCAAACCCAGTTCTCCGGATCAGAAGCTGCTGCTCTTAACCACTGCACCTCAATGAAAGAACCACGTGTGGTCAAGTGTAGACAGCAAGTTTCGAGAGCCTGTATCCTGTCGAGGTTAAGAACAGTGAAATGAAGATCCAGGTTTGATTCCCCACTCCTCCTTCACATGCAGCCAGTCTCGGGCCAGTCACAGTTCTCTCAGAGCCGCTCTCACAGTTCAGTGAGAGCTCTGTCAGCCCCATCTGCATGGGGAGCGGAAGGGAAAGGTGCTCACAAGTCTCTTTCGGACTCCTTCGCGTCGCTGAAAGCAAGGTATCAAAAATACTAGCCCTTTTCTTCTTCTTCAAAACCATCTTGAGTGGAGGCTATCCCCACGTGACTCATGCCAGAGGCGGCGCCAGGGCCGCGCGTGAGTCAAACCTTCGAGCACCCGGAGAAGTTGCCTCTGAACAAGCACCACAGAAACAGCAGACGTTATTCTTGATAAGATCCTTGCCGGGACCATCACAGGAAGTTGCCTCCCCTCACTTCCTGTCACCCCACCCTTGTTTCGTTTCTCCATTTTGAAAACGGCAACAACATATGCAACCGTTTGGCTTCAAAGTCTAGCCTTAGAGTTAGCCCCCCGCCCTCCCACCCTGTCTGGAAGCTTCAGTGACGCGGACACGCTCCCGGTGCCCTCGCAACCCCTCTCCCCTACGCAGATTTCCCCCCCTACAAGTAATGACACTTCACAAGAGCTTCACAACATACATATTTAAATAAGGTCCACTAACAAGGGCTGCGGCGAGGAGGGGGGGAGCGGAGAACACAAGAGGGTGCTTTCTCTCGCCGGCTTGTCCCCGCGTCCCAAGTTCTGCTGTCTGGCCCAGCCAGAAGGCGGCGTTTCCGGTCACCAGCTTCCTCCGCGTGACTAGGTACACTCCCCCCCCCCCCCGACCGAAACACGCAAGAAAAGGGACCAGAAATAGGGACCTATTTACAAAATCCAAAAACCCAGCCCAGCTTCGGTTTCCAGAGGGGCACCAGGCTGCTCTCAGGAAATCCGCTACGGGAACAGTTCGGTAGGGGGGGGGGGAGTCCGGTCCGGAGCCGTCGCGCCGAGGAAGAGCGGGGTGTCCCCGAGTCTACCGCTTCCTGCCCTTCAGTCGAGGCGTAGCTTCACGTCTCTGTGGTCCATGGGCGTGACGACTTCGTTGGCGTAGCCGTTTTCCGAGCACAGCGACAGCTCGTCCGTCGTCTCCACTCCGTTGTTGATTTCTGGGAAGGAAGGCCAAGGAGAGAGGCTGAGCTAGTGCAGCCAGCAGGGAGAGAAACCGGAACGGCAACTGGGAAATATAAGGAAGTGTGCGTTGTGCTGGCAAGAGCGTAAGGTGACACTGACTGCTGTGGGGCCGTGGAATTTGTAGCCAGCAGATGTAGGGAATCAGAGAGATTCGTGGAGGGGAAGTCTTTCTAGGGCTACTGCAAGGTAGAGATTGGATTTACAAATGTGTTGCTTTGACAGGCAGATCACAAATTCTGTTAATTATGTCTGGATTGTGGTTCTGTTTGGCCATTAGACCCGTATGCCAAAAAATCAGTGCTTCTGTATTTGTGGTATGCGAGCCTTGGAGGACTTGTCTCATTCCATCTTTGACTGTCCACTTTATACACCACCTAGGACCAAATTTCTCACAAAGAGATTATCCAGTCTGGTTTCTGATTCAGTTATGGAGAAGGTCATCTGCCTCTTCTCCGATTCTGAGGACTGTGCGACGTGTAAAATGTCGTTATGTGCCCCAGCGGCAAGGAACACAAGAGACAAAGTGGTCAGGACGACAGCAAATGCTGGATTTTAATTTTTTGGCATGCTGCTTTTAATGTTTACGGTCTTATATGTGCCTCTTATGTTAGCATAATGTATCTTGCCAATTTGTTATTTCTATTGCTGTTCTTTTGTAGAGGCCCGTGGCCATATGCAAATAAATCTCAACTACCAGCCATGGTGACTGAGGGGAACCTCCAGGCACGAAGACTGGATATGTTGTTCGTTTTATATTTATATTTATATTTATATTTATATTTATATTTATATTTATATTTATATTTATATTTATATTTATATTTATATTTATATTTATATTTATATTTATATTTATATTTATATTTATATTTATATTTATATTTATATTTATATTTATATTTATATTTATATTTATATTTATATTTATATTTATATTTATATTTATATTTATATTTATATTTATTGGCTGCCACTCCCGGGCCAAGCCGGCTCGTGGCGGTTCACAATAACCCCTCCCCCGACAAAACGTTGGTAAAATAATAAAATTCCCTGGCAGCATAATGGTTTCATTCTCCCAGTGCAAAACTCCCAGTGCAATTGGCCCTCCAGTGCAGTGGTTCTCAGCCTGGGGGTCGGGACCGTTTTGGGGATCGAACAACCCTTTCATAGGGGTCGTGGCAGGGCAAGCAGCTTGGCCAGGGGGGGGGCACCATCCACACAGCAGCCTTGCGGGGTAGATCGAGATAGAGCGTTCGTCTGTCTGGAGCAGCGGGAAAAGAGCGAGATCGGCATGGTGGGACAAGAGGCAGAACTGAACTGAGAAACCCCGGGAAAAAACAATTTATATAAAATCCTGAACAATAGATCTTCACGCCATGGGTCAGTTTTGGCTTAATTTCTGTGAAAGAACCCTTGCCTAATTTTATGGTTGGGGGTCCCCACAACAGGAGGAGCTGGATTAAAGGGTCGCATCATTAGGAAGGTTGAGAACCAATACTCCAGAGAAGCCGACTGGCCACGGTGTGAGACAGGATGCTCTGAGAAGCAGGCCAAGGCTGACCCCAAGGCAGAAAGAGGTGCAACCCAGGCCCACCACCATGTGGGTAAAAGTGACATTGATTTCTCAATATCCTGGCGCTCTTACCTGGCTGCAGTAGGAGAACAAAATGCCAACAAGCATGGCGCCACCTAGTGGCTGACACCTGAAAGACACAGTTCCAAAAGGCTGATCCGCACAGGAGGGGACAAGGTAGAGCCTTGGATGCTTTAGGATGCTTTGGGCTGATCCTGCGTTGAGCAGGGGGTTGGACTAGATGGCCTGTGTGGCCCCTTCCAACTCTAGGATTCTATGATTCTAAATGCTTCTTGTCCTTAAGATGCCACTGGATTGTTATTATGCCGGGCTAACACTGCTACATTTTTGTAACAGTTGTAAACCCCAGCTCACATAGAATCACAGAATTGGAAGGGATCTCCTGTATCATCTAGTCCAACCCCCTGCACTGTGCAGGACACTCACAACCCTCTCGCTCCTCCACTGTCACCTCCCACCCCCTTGAGCCTTTCCAGAATCAGCCTCTCCGTCAGATGGCTCTCCTGCCTCTGCTTAAAAATCTCCAAAGATGGAGAACCCACCACCTCCCGAGGAAGCCTGTTCCACTGAGGAACCCCTCTGACTGTCAGGGACTTCTTCCGGATGTTTAGATGTAATTTCTTTTGAATTGATTTCATCCCATCGGTTCTGGTCTGTCCCTCCGGGGGCAAGAGAGAACAACTCTGCTCCACCCTCCAGATGGCAGCCTTTTAAACACTTGAAGGCCTCCTGCAATACTGTCTTGTAAGCTAGGCCAAGCATCTAGAATGACTGAAGTGTGTTCTCATGGTTTGTCATTTTATCTCTCTTATAGATGAAATTTCAGGCACCCTGAATGGTCACTGCACGCATCCTTTGGGGGCTGCTAACATTCTGGTGGTGGTGGTGGAGGGGAGCTTTTTATAAACTTCACCTGGAGGTTTTTAAACAGAGGCGAGATGGCCAGCAGACAGCCGTGCTGATTTGCTGAGCTTAGGCAGATGGTGAGTAGGTGCGCAAGGAGGGATGAGCCAGCGTTTGGCATTCAGGGCCTTTTCTCACATGCCCGGGGATATGCCAATCGCCATTTTGGGATCAGGAAGGAATTTTCCTCCAGGCCAGATTGCCCCTGGGATCCCAGAGTGGGCACAGCGTGGGGGTCACTGAGGGAGTGGGGGAGAGACAGGTCACTGTGAATTTCCTGCATTGTGCGGGGGGGGGGATAGATGCCCCTTGAGGTCCCTACCAGCTGTATGTTTCTGTGTGTCCTCTAAGAAGCTAGGGGCAGAATGTGTTGTCCTCCCTTGCTCCATTTTATCCTGGTATCAACAACCCAGCGAGGTAGGACCAGGGTAAGGTAGAGTGACTGCCCCTCCCCAGGCTCAGATAAGCTTCATAACAAGTAGGATTTGAACATGGGTCTTTCCGAGCCATTGCTCTATCCACTACACTACATGGGCACAAGCAATGCTCAGACGGGTCCTGGCATTGCTCATCCCAGCCCTTTGGATGCAGAAGAGGCACCTATAAACTCACTAATCTGCCCGTGAGCTCAAGCCCAATGCTGCATTCCTGCACCATTTCCGATTATGTGTATCTCTAGCACAGAACTGCTAAACTTTGTCAAGGCAGGCAGTACTTGTCTATTACACCCACACAAAGGGCGTTTCCGCACACACTAAATAATGCACTTTTAATCCACTCTCGAAGTAAGGAATGTAAAAGAGCTCGCCTGGCTCTTTGCGTCTGGGAGTGCAGATATTTGAAGAATGGTTTCACTTTGTAGTTTAGATAACACTGCCTTTCCATGGGAATGGCTTTTGGCATGCAAACCCCATGGAACAGGGCAGAGGGGACTAAGGGTATATCTGTTCCTGGAAAACTCTGTAAATTGTCTTCAGCAATGTTTTCTCTGTCATGGCAACTTCCTGTAGATGCTCCCCCAAGACTCCCAATAAAGCTACTTTTTACTCATCTCTACCAAGAGCACTGAGTCTGCTTTGGCGTTTTCATGGGCGTGTATCTCAGGATCATGACCAACAAAATGTGTTAAGTCTTTATGGTGATACTGGACGCTTGCTCTTTTATACTGCAAGTTTAGTTGGCTTTACGTAGATCCATGGCAGAGAAGTCCACTGAGGGCTATCGGACATGATAACTAAACAGAACCTCCAAATACCATTGCAGTATACCTCCAAATACCATTGATGAGGAGAGAGCAACAATAAGGGTAGGCTTGGCCCCCAGGGGCTACTTTTAGGCTTTCTGGGCATCAAGACGGGCCACTGTGCTAAAGAAGATGCTGGATTAGACTTAAAACAGCGAAGACATTAGTCTTGACTCAACAAAGACGTTCTCGTGAAAGTATTTAAATTTCTTTAATGCTAAGTCCCTCCCATGCCCAGAAAAAGGATCAGTAAATTAAAGTTTTTTTTTAAATTCAACATTTTTAAAATTGAAAAAATTTAGAAGCCACCGGAGAGCATGGGAAAGAAACACGTCTTTGCTTCCAACCGCACAAGAACCTGGCCTTACCCGAAAAGATCAGCTTCTCCTTCATGATGTTGACCTCCCGGCTGGACCTGCGCACAGCGGCGCTCAGCATAATCTGCTCAGGGTTGTAGGTCTTGATGCTCCCCAGACGCCACCTGCAACAGAAACGCACAGCGTCAAGAACTCCCCCGGTCCTTCCGGCGCCATTTCTCCCCTCTGAGACGCCTCGCTAGCCCACACTCCATACCGTGTCCCCCTCCGCTGGCCGCATCTCCTTTCTGAGTTAAGCAGGGACTGCAGGACGGAGCTCAAGAACCTACACGGGGATCCTGGAGCTCCCAGGCAAAAGGGCTAGCTCCCAGAGCCATTTTTCGGGTTGAATACGGCAGCAGCTATTTGGGGAAGAACCACAAGGAGGGCGACGGTGAACTGCAGGGCTCTGGCCAGCTCCGGGCTGTCGGCAGCCCAGGATGGAGCCGGCAACGGTTAGGGCCTGAGCCGAGCCTCTGTGGCGATACCCAGGAGGAAGTGCGCATGAGTGCAGCATGGCATCAAGTCCCCCCAGAACACCTAATTGTTTGCAGCCGGGCTGAGATGTGGGACGACGGAACACCAGGGAGGGGCGATGGCCTCTTAGGGTTCTTTTGTGCAGGGGATTTCCGCGTCGACTGTCAATACAGTCCTGAGAATGCATTCTTGTAAGATCCTACAGGTGCCCCAACATGATTCCAGACGCCATCAGAAGAGCGGGGGAGAACAGGCCAGATTATTGATTTATTATTGATTGATTTTTGCACCTGTTTTGGTTACGATGTTCACTGCCGTTAAAATACAGGAAGGGGGTATATAAATTAAATAAACAATAATAAGAGTGGAAGATCGAAATCTAACCACCACTATAGACAGGACTGCCAACTCTGGGTCAAGAAAGACCTGGAGATTTTGGGGGTGGATCCAACCCCTCCCGCCCCGAAAACCCAGCTGTCCTGCCTCGATTCCTCACGTGCCGTCACCTGCCCGAGCACGATCGAGGAGGTCCAAAGGGAGACAGGAAAGGGATCGGGACCGCAAGGGCGTTGCAGTGTGCTTTCGGGAAGCGGGGCTACTTCAAGCGAGCAAAAGACTTGCAAAGGAAAAAAGGGGGGTTCACCCATGACTCTACCCCCAAGTGCAGGTTCTTCCCCGCAGTTTTTCCCCGCAAAGGATGCAAAAGGGGGTTGGGAACGGACATTTGGCTGCCTTTTCCAGTCAAGAAGACTGCAGGGGGTGGGGGGGGGGGGAATGTGGGTTTCTGGGAAGCAGCAGAGCACAAAATCTTTTCACCTGCAAAAGTGCTTGCTCATCCACCTGGTTCAGCCTCCTTTGTTGCCTTATAAACATGCACACGCCCCTTCTGTCATCTGTCACAAGTCCATAATTTAGGTTTTGGACTGGGCATTGAAGTGCGCTGCTTCCCCACAGGGCAGGGCTGGCCAAGCTGAAGCTCTCCCATGGGCCTGTTACTAGCCCTTTAGATCCCCACCCAGACAGTACATAAAGATAATGACGACTCTCTCTTTGCTGCACACACGCAAAATGAGAAGTGACACCCAAATCCTCATGGAGATGGAAAACGTGGGCAATGTGGACTTCAAATAAATTGCTAAATGTGTAACCCTAAATCACCCCTATTAACAGTCACACTCAAAAAACAAATATCAAAACGAAAGGGAGACCACCGCCCAAAATTTCATGGATGCTTGTGAGAGGGGGGTTAGACTAGATGGCCTCTACCATAAATCAGGGCTCGCCCCAACTAAGGACGGAATTGACTGGGGAGCAGAGTGGGCCTTCTCTAGAAAAGCCCTAGGGCAGTTGTGGCGAAACCGTGGCTCTCCAGAAGTCCACGGACTACAATTCCCATGAGCCCCTGCCAGCACTATGGGAATTGTAGTCCCTGGACATCTGGAGAGCCATGGGTTTGCCACCCCTGCCCCAGAGCCAACCTGGCAGCAGCCAGATAAGCCTGAAGGGGGTAGGAGGAAAGGGAGGGGGGTGTGGGGAGGAAGAGATCCCTGCAAACCTGCACAGACCCACTATGCAACCCCCCCACATCTTTCCCCAGCCCAGAAAAGCTAAAAAGCATTTGGACCGGGTAACAGAACAACCACCACCACCACCTCGTCATGTATGCAAAAAAAAAAAGAGAACAATTCCTTGACAGTTCAGGAGTATGTGGGCCTGGCTCTTGCCCTTCCTGCGGAGAAGTCGAGAAATCTGGCACGTCATTAGAGGGTAGGAAAGAGAGAGGGGTGAGGGCAACATGCCGGAAGCACAGGGATGTGCAGAAGCAGCTTGGATGAGGTGCAAGAAGGGAAAGTGAAATCTGCTGAAGCTCTTCGCCTCTGCCCGCCACTGCCCGGCAGCCAGGGAGGTTGGGAACAGCCCTTTGCCATGCGTTTCCTTCGTGGGGCACGGTCCCAGACAGAGCAGGAAATGGCTACGCCTGCGTCTCATTCACACAACTGGGATCGTTCGCAGTTTGGATAGACCGGTTTCCAAATTATGCCGATAAAGATATGCATATCGTCCCATTGAGCGTGGGGGGGAGGGGGGATTTGGGGGGAGGAACCCCACACGAGCCAGGAAGCAGCAGGCAATTGGGACTCCACACGTGCCTTTAAAAGCAGCAGTTCTCAAAGCTTAAGAACGCGAAGGCCCCCATGTCGATTAAACATTTCCCGTGGATTCCCCAGGACCCTCCTTTCCCACTCCACACGCAGCCAGGTAGCCCTTCTTCAAAGCATGCGTGGCAACAGGTCAAAGCCCCAGCGAGCTCTTGGGCTCCTGACATGGCCCCCAAATGGGACGACGAGACCTGGATTGGTTACAGCTTGAGAAGGTTGTCCTCCAAGTGGCTTTCATTGTGCCTGTGACCTACATGGTCAGGTCTGACACGGCAGCTGATTATAAATGATATATATATACTAGGCGCAAAGCCCGTTCATAAGAACGGGCTTTGAAAGGCCCCCCTCCCAGATCCCCGTGGGCCGCCAGCTCTGCAGCCACCTCCCTGGTCGAGAGGGAGGGCCAATCAGATTGGAGAGGCATCAGCGCAAATCACTGGCCTGGCACCCGGACCTCAAGGCTCTGGAACGCAGAGCCCGGAGAAGGGCACTGCTTTAGGCTGGATAATGCTGGTAGGATGGCTCCTTTCCCAGGAACAGGCTGGCTCAACGATTAATCGACACAAGGAACAGACTTTCTAGTGCAGGGATGCCCACGGACCCCTGGCCACCCGCGGGAGCTCTGGAGGGGTCTGCGGCATTTCGCCTCCTGCCTTAATGGACTCGGCTGCAGCCAAGGGAACCGGCTGCTTCTAGTGACCCCCCACCCGAACGCGAGGTCTCTCGTGGTTAATGCAAATGCATGCCACCTCCTGCCTTAAACTGCCCCCTGACTCCCCCAACCATGCCCCCAGTCCTCCTCAAGCTTGCCTGTTAACGGGGGTGGGGGGGCTGGCGGTCACTTCCGCTAACGTGTCACTTCCTAGGGGCGTGGCATGGAGGCGTGGCCAGCAACCCCCACTTCCAGGGGCTCCTCAAAGCCTGCAAAATTATTTCAGGGGTTATTCCATGGTCCAAAGGTTGAAAAAGGCTGCTCCAGTAAATGCTCATCCGAATTAATCCTCATGAACAAGTTCACTTGAGGGAGGACAATAGCCCCCGCGGAGCCACCAAGGGCAGGACTTTAAAGAGGGCTCATCCGGATGGCCAAGTGCCTAATTGGGAAGGGGAGCTTGGCGCTGTTTTCTGAATCCCCCCAGACGCCTCAAGCTGTCTTGAAATTAGAGAGGGCTGTACTCTCTTTCTCTATAGAAGTATGAATAAAGGTAAAGGTATCCCCTGTGCAAGCACCGAGTCATGTCTGACCCTTGGGGTGACGCCCTCTAGCGTTTTCTTGGCAGACTCAATACGGGGTGGTTTGCCAGTGCCTTCCCCAGTCATTACCCTTTACCCCCCAGCAAGCTGGGTACTCATTTTACCGACCTTGGAAGGATGAAAGGCTGAGTCAACCTTGAGCCGGCTGCTGGGATTGAACTTCCAGCCTCATGGGCAGAGCTTTCAGACTGCATGTCTGCTGCCTTACCACTCTGCGCCACAAGAGGCTCTTTTGGGTATGAATATAAATAAATAAATACATACATAAATAACTGCATTTGGCTCTTGGTGGCTCATGCATACGTGGAATGACAATCACGCCTGATCGATATACGTGTGCAAACCCAGGCCTCAGTTTGCAGCAAGTTAGAGAAGGCAATGGGTACAAAAAGGGCTTGAAAAAAATAAGACAATGTTTTGAAAACAGTGGAAGCAGGTTTTTCTTTTTCAGAGCGGAAGTTGGAGGTCCAAACCACTCTTGCCCTGAATAATTATTTAAAAACCATGGTAACGAGCCATCCTGAGACAATGGGTAATGGGGGCACGCCTCCTCAGTGACTCACACAGAGTTGCAGCTGGACACTTCCTTTGACGGCAGGCCTTTTTACCCAATCTCTGTATTGGACTACAGGCTGACCTCATCACACTGGGTGGGAAGACAGCTGCCCCCTTGCTGACTGGGACACGATAGGACTAAAGCAGCAAGCAGAGACACAGTGGGCAGCCTCCTCTGGGAGAGGCTGTTTGGGACTCTTGGGAGATTTTCGTGTCCTGCGATGCAACAGCCGTCCCCCTCAAGAATTCCCCGTTTGAGAATCCTGCTTGGATCCTACCCAACGGCAACCCTTAGCCAGGCCCACGAGCGCATTTTGTGCAATACATCTTTCAGCAATGAGAACCTCGAACTGGATTTCTTAACCGCTGTAAGGAATCCATCCTACGGACAAGCTCAAAGTGACAGCAATGCTGTAAAAAGGGGAAACGAAAAACAAAACAAAGAAAAAAAACTGAGAGGGAAGGTGGGATGAGGCATCAGAAATTACCTGATTATGTGATAGCTGTAAAGATGCCAAAATGCAGCAGCAGAGAGAGAAAACAAGAGAAAGAGAGAGGAGAGAAGAGAGAGAGGAGGAACATGCAACGTCAGAGCAGTAAGAAAATAAACAAGGCAAGAAGGCACACCAAGAGGCATTGTGGGACGTAATCCTCCACCCGCTAGCAAGACTGACAATGTGGAAGAGGACAAAAGGCCTTATTTGAACCGATGACATCGAAGGGGGCGGGGCCCAAAGCGGGAGTGGCCTGCCCCATTCCTTCAAGCCCCGCCCTCTGCCCCACAGCAGGATTCTGGTCTCCTGAAGCTGAGCTGGCTCTCCTGGCCCATGTCTGGCTGCCGGCACCGGGAGGCTCACGTTCTCTCCGGCGAGCAGAAGCCCTGACGGGACTGCCCCGTGAAGACCCCCACCCCAAAATTTCACCCGAATTTGACTATCGCTTAGAAATGTTCGTCCTTGCCTTGCCTTCAAGAGTTGGGGGCCTTTATGTCTTTCAGGCATACCCACCGAATCTGATCCCCGGTCGCTCTCTGGCCTGTTCTAACTGACCGGTCCCATTCACTGGGACTGTCTAGGCAAACGAGTCGGTGACCGGCATCCCAAGGTCTGGGATGCCGGTCACCGACTCGTTTGCCATCCCAAGTGCTTCCCAGATTGTTAGTCTCTCTGCTAACTGGGGTGTCTGGAACTCTGCAAAACGGTTATTTCCTTCCCTCCGCCCAGGGCGAAAGTGAGGGTTACTGGAAATTTCCCATCCTTCGGAAGCCACGGGGAAGAGAAAAGTGAGATCCTGTTCTCCAGTTGGGCTAAAGCTGTGCAGGTCGTTTACCCACTGCAACCCCAAAATCTCTCCTCCTCCCTAAAGTCTCGCAAGGGGGTTGAAACTCCTGACCACAATTAATTTTCTTTCTTTTTTTCTTTTTTTTGGGGGGGCATCTCCACCTAGGAAAGGGAGGCTCTTCCAAGCAAAAGCCAAACATTCCAAGAGGCAAGTGGTATAGCTCTTGCAGGCCTGTACCACTTCACAATGCATGTGCAGGGTTGCTTTTAAATCCTGCGTGTGTCCAAAAAAAAAACCCTCCCTTGCAGTACGTGAAAAGCTGGTATGTCAAGAAGGAAATCTGAGCAAAGAATCTGCCTTCTTGAGATAGTTAGTATTTCACTTGCGGGGAAGGTATGAGCAACAGGAATTTTAAGAAAAGCCCCCCCCCCCCCCGCCATGGGCGTGTGGGAAGTGGCATATCCGGTACACTTCTCTGCCCCTCTGGATTCATTCTCTGGGGTGACTGCTCTGTTACGGGTGTGGCAGTAGTCTGCAGTAGTCCCTTTACGCAGTAGTCTATTGGTCAAGGGGAGACAGAGGCTCCTAACTATGGCCAATGATCCTTTCCATGTTCCTGTGCTCTCCCCACTGGCTTTCGTCATTCCCCCGGCGCCAGAGCAGCGTGGAGTGGAGCCACGAAGGAGCAATGACCGGGATTCCCGTTGGGCAGCTGTTTCCACGGCCCCACTTCCACATCCCCCTGGGGCCGATCGACAAGGGTCACGCAACGAAGGGGAGTCGACCTGCAGCGAAGCTACTTACTTCTGGAATATAAAAACGCCTACAATTACGGTAAATGAAACGAGGTCGGCTGTTATCCAGATCAGGTAGTACTCATCCGGAGGCTGGAAGACAAAAAGACAAAGATGCCCAGACACCTTTGCGTTAGTACATCCATCGCAGGGATTCTTGCGCCGTCGAAATATGGGGCCGGGGGGAGGGGAGGAGGAGTGAACTCAAGTTGCAGATTCGATTTCCTGAACCCTCTTCCCGTGTGTGTTTGGGACAGCCAAATCCTGGAAGCTGGGGTGATCAACCTAGGCAAACGAGAGACTGATATGCTTATATATGGGATAATAAAATAGATCCTGTCAAATCTGGAGTTTGGGTGGGGAAAAAACCCCTATCACTCGATGGGTCTGGGGGAAACAGACCAGGGTGTGCTAAATTGCTCTCCACCCCCACTGATGTGGGGCAAAAATGGATGGGAAACTGAGCCACACCTGAAAACTTAGGGAGGGATCAAAACCCCAACACAGGTGTGAAGGTTTTTCCTTGGGGGTGGGGGTGGGGGGCTAACCATGGAAGCGATTCCTGACCATGTAACAGTTTCTCCTGTTTGTTGCCGGAAGGAAAGTAACGAACTCAAAAGTTGAGCTATAAAACAATATAAAATTTATATTTATACAGGTCATGTGCAGTTAGATCTGTATATTTTTAATATAGTCTTTGTTTTTAACCTAATAGTGGTGCACTTTAATAAATAATTGTTAAAATTTTATATTGTTTTATAGCTCCGCTTTTGAGTTCCTGACTTTGTGATGGTTGGTTTTTTGTTCCCTTTTTGGTTTTGCATAGAAGTAACCCCTTTTCCAATTCCCTATTAGATCAATACCCCAAGGACTGAAAAAGCCCTTTCCTTCACTGCCCCGCCAATTAAGAAGAAGAGTTGGTTCTTATATGCCGCTTTTCTCTACCCGAAGGAGGCTCAAAGCGGCTTACATTCACCTTCCCTTTCCTCTCCCCACAACAGACACCCTATGGGGTGGGTGAGGCTGAGAGAGCCCTGAGATTACTGAAGAAGAAGAAGAAGAAGAAGAAGAAGAAGAAGAAGAAGAAGAAGAAGAAGAAGAAGAAGAAGAAGAAGAAGAGTTGGTTCTTATGTGCCACTTCTCTCTACCAGAAGAGTCTCAAAGTGGCTTACAGTCGCCTTCCCTTTCCTCTCCCCACAACAGACACCCTGAGGGAGGTGAGGCTGAGAGAGCCCTGATATTCCTGCTCAGTCAGAACAGTTTGATCAGTGCCGTGGTGAGCCCAAGGTCACCCAGCTGGCTGCATGTGGGGGAGTGGGAAATCGAACCCGGCATGCCAGATTAGAAGTCCACACTCCTAACCACTACACCAAACTGGCTCTCAAATCCCCCCCAAAAAATGAATTTGAATCGTTGATTGGATTAGCCTATGAAACAAAACCAAGGAAAAAGCCTCAGATGGCAAGCCAAACCACTAGATGGCAACCAGACACCACCAAATCCCTAATTCTGAGAAGAGAAGTGTCCTGGCTACTGAAGCAACAGCAGATTTGGATGACGGATGAATGAAGCCCAAATTATGACATCCCCCCTCCCCCCTGGTGAAAAAGAACAAGAGCATAATGTCCAGGCGGCATGAAATGAGACACAGGGGTGGAAGAACCCTGAAGAAAGCCCAGGGGGGCCCTCTTGATGGCCCCCAATGTGAGAAGATGCGCTGCACATAGACACGGTTAAGAAATATCGGACAGAGCCCAGGTCGACTTGGCCTGAGCGACAGCTGCCCTTTGCCCCTGGCGGTCTTGCGACTCCTTTGTTAAGCTGGAGACGGATGCGTACCTCCCCTACGTCCGAATCGTCATCAGCATCCTCACCAAAGAGTTACCTTGCCCTGAGTTCTGTCCTAGTGGGCTGCCATTTGCCCATGGCCGCTTAAGCCAGGGGTAGTCAACCTGTGGTCCTCCAGATGTTCATGGACTACAATTCCCATGAGCCCCTGCCAGCGAATGCTGGCAGGGGCTCATGGGAATTGTAGTCCATGGACATCTGGAGGACCACAGGTTGACTACCCCAGGCTTAAGCCATACCCAACCTTTGCAGAGTTGGCAGAGGAGTCAGGAGAAATCCCAGTGAAACCAAAGACCACGTACCATTAGCCAGACGGGAGACGTCATCCCGCTGAGGGTGTGGGAGTTATCGGAGGTGACGGATTGAACGCCGGCGCACCACAGGACGGAGAAAAGCCAGGGTTCATTCACAGTGTACAGGTTAACGCTCAGATTAGCAGCTGCGTACTCCCTGCGGGGGGGGGGAGAGGCGGTAAAGGCAGGTCTTAGAAGCAGTTAGGGTTTCCCTCTGTTTTATCGTTCAGCAAAATGCCACGTGGAAACATTCAGCGGCGCATTCTGGTCATGGGGAACGGGACTGTGCTAAGAGGAACTGTCCAGGAGGAACCGTTTGTGCAGGGAGACCACGGCGTGGTTGGTAGCATCCAGCCGTGGACCGTGAACTGTAGTGGCCCAGGAGCAAGTGGTTTCTAAGTGGAACAGGCTTCCTCGGGAGGTGGTGGATTCTCCATCTTTGGAGCTTTTTAATCAGAGTCTGGAGAGCCATCTGACGGAGAGGCTGATTCTGTGAAGGCTCAAGGGGGTGGCAGGTGACAGTGGAGGAGCAAGAGGGTTGGGAGTGTCCTACCTAGTGCAGGGGGTTGGACTAGATGACCCAGGAGGTCCCTTCCAACTCTATGATTCTATGATTCTAAGCCAGGCTACTTCTGGGTCACAAAACTGAGAAGCATGCATATTGGATGGGAGATATGCTCCTACATAGCAGTCGGTGTGAACAGGATCTTGGGGGATTTGTGAACTATAAACTAAATAGGAGCAGGCAGTGTAACGTGGTAGGAAAGAAGGCCAATGCAGTCTTGGGCTGTATCAAGGGAGGCATTGCATCAGAATCCTACTAGATCAGCGGTTCTCAACTTGGGGGGTCGTGACCCCTGGGGGAATCAATCGACCCTTTTCCCAGGGGTTGCTGAGGCAGCTGCCGCCACCGCTCCAGCTGTGGCCACCCAAAGGGCGTCGTGGCATTAGGAAGGCTGAGAACCACTGTACTAGTGGCCCATCCAACCGGGTGCAGACTCATTCCCTGTAATGCGCCTTGAGTCCCAGTGAGAAAAGAGGCGATAAACAGCATACATTAACGGAAATAAATGAACTGGGCAGCGGCAGAAGCCAAAAAGCAGAACCTGATATCTTCGCTGGTGACCTTGGTGTACCGCAGATTCAGTTTTCGGAAGCCTTCGTCCCGCAATTTCTGGGCGTCGGCCTTGGCGCCCGTGGTCTGCTGGAACCCCGGAGCGACCTGCTGGACCAGCCTTCTCTCGGTGTTAGGAAGCCACATCACCTGCGAGGAGCAAGGAGCAGCAAGCATGACGATGAGAGGAGTTTTTTTTCGGGAAGGCAAAACAACCGCTTCTTTAAAAAAAAAAACAATGGTGCATAGTGGTTGGAGCAAAGGACTAGAACAGTGGTTCTCAGCCTGGGGTTGGGACCCCTTTGGGGGTCGAACAACCCTTTCACAGGGGGTCGTGGCAATTTTGTTCGTCCAAATCCTTGGTTTTCGTTACTTCTCTCCTCGGGGGCCCCAAAGTGGCTGGCATCGCTCTTCTTCCATTTCATCCCCACAACAGCCTTGCGGGGTAGATCGAGAGAGAGAGCGTCCGTCTGTCTGGAGCAGCAGAAAAGGGCGAGGTCGGCAGGGCGGGACAAGAGGCAGAACTGAACTGAGAAACCCCAGGAAAAAACCCCCAATTTATATGCAATCACGAACAATGGATCTTCACGCCGTGGGTCAGATTCCGTTTAACTTCTGCGAAAGAACCCTTGCATAATGGTTGGGGGTCTCCACAACATGAGGAGCTATATTAAAGGGTCACGATATTAGGAAGGTGGAGAGCCACTGGACTAGAACAAGGGGAATGGGAGAAGCTGGAACCGTATAATATAAGCTGATTGGGCAGGTTCCGGCAAGGAGGACAGCAGTATACCGGTGTTACCTCCAGGCCTCAACCAAAGGCCTTACAAGCCAGACGGAACTGCTTATGGTCCTGCCATGCTCTGACCTGCTCGTGTGCAGTCCCCCCACGTGGGCCCATAAGGAAAACGGATGATGAGCTCTGAGCTACAAAATGATTCATTTCCATTCCCACCGTTGGTCCTCGTTCCCCATTTGCCCTCAGCTGATTATTGCGGGGTCCGGCCAGTTCTTTCCTTGCATCAGTGGGGCGCAAATGGGAGAGAGGGGAATGTCTGTTCTCAAGGCCACAAGGAAGTGTGCTACAACGATATAGGCTAGATATCAGGAAAAGGTTTTTCACAGTCAGAGTAGTTCAGCAGTGGAATAGGCTGCCTAAGGGGGTGGGGAGCTCCCCCTCACTGGCCGTCTTCAAGCAAAGGCTGGATACACACTTTTCTTGGATGCTTTAGGATGCTCTGGGCTGATCCTGCGTTGAGCAGGGGGTTGGACTAGATGGCCTGTATGGCCCCTTCCAACTCTATGATTCTATGATTCTAGTTCAGCAGTGGAATAGGCTGCCTAAGGAGGTGGTGAGCTCCCTCTCACTGGCAGTCTTCAAACAAAGGCTGGATACACACTTTTCTTGGATGCTTTAGGATGCTCTGGGCTGATCCTGCGTTGAGCAGGGGGTTGGACTAGATGGCCTCTATGGCCCCTTCCAACTCTATGGTTCTATGATTCTATGATTCTATTCCTCTGGGGAGTCCAGGCCCATGTAGAACTCCCTCATATTCTCACCGCTTTGAGCGATGGGTCCAAGTTCGGGGAAACGGGTGTCCTACAAATGCCGGGAGTTCTTATTGCAGCGACGGTCCTAAATAAGCTAATACCACCTGTCACAGGAGTGCAGGTTGATCTATACCCAATATGAATGATCCCACCCAAAGATAAGAATTCATTCATGTCAAATTGATTTCACCAGGAGAATTAAGCATGCAGTAAAATCCCACCCATGGAAACCAATGGGATGAGAAAGTGATGAACTGGCTGGATTGCATCCTTTAACGCTGTGCAACTATTTTTTTTTTAAGATGAAAGAAAAGACTAACGGGCCAACCTGTCAGGGATCCAATCGACTCAATACCCTCCACCGAGCTGCAAGCAAGAATTGCACTGAGCTTTGGGTTGTAAAGCGTCAATTTGCCAATCTTTCTGGTTGCCCATCTTTCTGCCATCACGCCCTCTCTGCCTCCCTACCAGTCTGCACCCACATGGCCGATGGCAAGAGAGAAAAGCTAAGGAACCAGCTAGCGAGTCAGGCCTCTCTGCACTAACTGCAACTGGGGTTGTGCGCTCCGGTGCGGTTCGGCCAATTTGGCGATCACCGAATTAGCCGAACCATGCTGGAGCGTGCAATCCTAGCTGCAACAGCTCTTTCCACGCTGCAAAATAAACTATTGCGAAGGAACTTGGAAACAAACACAGTCTGGTTTTAAAAAGGGATCGGGGGGGGGGGGGGAGAAAAATGACAGATTGAAGCAATCAACCAGAACATCAACTAACTGGAGCAGCTGCGTGTTTGGCTGAAATCTGGGGTGGGGTGGGGTGGGGTGGGGGGAGAGCATCGCTCGGCAGAAAGGCAGATGGAATCTAAATACAGAACCCTCCCCCGGGATAACTGTTCTGCGTGGGGGGATTTCCACTCAATTTGGGCTGAACACAACATGGGCAGCGGAAAGTCACACCCTTAATTGGAAAGTCCTGAATCTCCTCCAAGAGAGGAACAGAATCTGTACTTGGAAGAGGAGGCCACCGTGTTAGCTGGGACATTTTCATCCCACTCGTCGTCCAAAGACAGGCCACCTCTTCCTCCTACATTTTCTCCTCACAACAACCCTGTGAGGTAGGTTACACTGAAGAGGATGTGACTGGCCAGAGATAGGTCAGGGAGCTCCATGTCTGACTAGGAGTGTGTACTGCTTATTTGTTTGTTTGAATGATTTTTCTATCGCCCATTCTGGTAACTCCTCTCCAAAACTAGTTCTGCACACATCGGATAACACACTTTCAATGTGATTTTGCAACTGGATTTTCCGGGGCAAAACACGAAAATCTGCTTCTAAAATGCACTGAAAGGGCCGGCGGATTGGAAGCCGCTTTGAGACTCCTTCAGGAAGAGAAAGGCGGCATCTAAGAACCAACTCTTCTCCTTCAGTAATCTCAGGGCTCTCTCAGCCTCCCCTCCCTCACAGGGTGTCTGTTGTGGGGAGGGGAAAGGGAAGGCGATTGGAAGCCGCTCTGAGACTCCTTCTGGTAGAGAAAAGCAGCCTATAAGAACCAACTCTTCTTCTTCCGAAATCTCAGGGCTGTCTCAGCCTCCCCTCCCTCACAGGGTGTCGGTTGGGAGAGGAAAGGGAAGGCGATTTGAAGCCGCTTTGAGACTCCTTCGGGTAGAGAAAAGGGGAGAACAGGAGAGCCTGCAACCAGGAGACCTCTGTTCTTAATATACATGAGTGCTAAGCCAAGAGAGGGGTACCTATGAACAATTTTTGGCCTCCCAAAGCCAACCCATTTTCCTGCCCACATTTGGGAGGAATATAAGACTCTTCCTGGCAAGGGGGGAACACTTATACCCAGTGAATTCAGCAGCCGGGTAATCAGAATCTGCTCAGGGTCCCTGGCCCTGAAGCAGTAGAACTGGCCTTGACCAGGGCCGGGGCTTTTGTAGGCAGCCCTGAACAGTGGAACACTCTCCCTAAAGACATCTGGGCTGCAAAGGTCTTTAAACAGTTCCGCAGGGCCCACAAGATGGAGCTGTTCCACTAGGCCAGGCTTTGAGAAACCCTAGAATTGGCACAATCCTGCAGAATAGGGTCGGGAAGCAGAGCTGTGGACACACTTACGTGGGGCCCCTCCCCTTCCCACCCCCTCCAGCCCCATCCTTGGCCATTTCGGGAGGGTGGATCAACATATGTGGTCATATCACCAGATAAATGTATAACAGATTCTTAAAAATATGTAAAAAATTAACTCCCACCCGTTCGGGAAACCCTTCCAGGGCCGTCCAGAAACTACAGGGTTTCACGAAACCCTGGCTGAAAAAGCCGGTGCTAAGTCTTATCATTTGGGCCAGGAAAAGACATCCAGAAGATGC
Organism: Paroedura picta; assembly: GCF_049243985.1. Lineage (NCBI taxonomy): Eukaryota > Metazoa > Chordata > Lepidosauria > Squamata > Gekkonidae > Paroedura > Paroedura picta. The sequence continues at coordinate 4,432,889 of NC_135374.1, read as the reverse complement.
TCTCCAACCAGCCAGTTGACTTGGATTAAACATGGAAAGATTTTTAATTGTATAGAGCAGGGGTAGACAACCAGTGGTCCTCCAGATGTTCATGGACTACAGTTCCCATGAGCTCCTGCCAGCGAATGCTGGCAGGGGCTCATGGGAATTGTAGTCCATGAACATCTGGAGGACCACAGGTTGACTACCCCTGCTATAGAGGAAGCCGTTCTTAACAACCTTAAAACCTAATTTATAACCAATTTATTTTTCTGTATGTAATTTGTGGAACTGTTGTTTCATTTTGCCCTTACTTGCTCTGAGACAACTACAGAAAAGTGGGATACAAAAATAAAATTATCATTGCTATCGGTTCTCCCTTCCTGTTTGTTGAGGGCAAAGCGACGGCTTCGTTTGCCATCAGTAACACCACCAGGAAGCCAAGTCTGATTGCTTACGTGGCGCGGTGATCCCTGATTGCCTGGGACTACACAGACTGGCAAGGCTCAAGACTAGATTCAACATCGGGGCTATTTGTACAAGACCTTAAATCTGGGCTCTCAATAGAGTGAAGTGGTTAAGAGCAGCGGCTTCTGATCTGGACAAGTGGATTAGATTCCTCGCTCCTCCACGCACAGCCAACTGGGTGACCTTGCGCTCGTCAGAGTCCTGATAGTGCTGTTCTCTCAGAGCAGCTCTGGCAGAGCTCTCTCACTTGACACTTCTTCATTGGACACCTTTTTCCTGGGACCCACCAAATCTTTTTTTTTTTTTACATGGGCGGAGCAAGATGGCGTTTTTCCCCCCCTAGCATGGCTAATGATTGGCAGGGCAGATTGTTTATTTATTTTTTTTCTTAAGTGGCTTTTTGCTGCAGCTGTCACCACAGGCCCCAGGATCCTGACTGCGTTATTGAGGAGAAGCTGTGTTTACACAAGCAAATATTAAGAAACAAGATGTTCGTTTCAAAAGCATCCTGTCCAACAGAGCTCCCGTCTGACATGCCGGCAAGTTGGAGTTAGGCTTATGCCTGAATTCGCTCGCTGACGTTTTGTGGCTGGCCCCGCCTCCTGTGGCAACCATTTTGACACTGCCGGCCTTGAGCGCAAAAGGGTGGGGGGAAACCCTGCCCTAAATGGTAACGGCGCTGGTTAGAGTCATTCGTGCAATGGGCTCTGCAGATAAAGGACGAGTCTTAGAAGTTTATGATGAAATTTGGTCTCTAGTGGGCTTTAAAGTGCGTGAAGAAGAGCTGTTTTTCTGGACCCCGCTTTTTACTATTGGAAGGAGTCTCAAAGTGACTTATAATCGCCTTCCCTTCTTCTCCCCACAACAGACACCCTGTGAGGGAGGGGAGGCTGAGAAAGTTCTGAGGGAACTGCTGAGAGCCCTGAGAGAACTGGGAAAGGTACAAGTTCACCCAGCTGGCTGCATGTGGAGGACGAGAGGGGAATCCAGCCCAGTTCTCCAGATCAGAGGCCACCACTCGCACCCAATGCTCCACATGTTGCCAACTGGGTGACCTTAGGTTCATCACAGTCCTGATAGAGCAGTTCTATCAGAGCTCTTTTAGCCACACCTACCTCACAGGATGTATGTTGTGGGGAGAAGAAGGGAAGATGATTATAAGCCACTTTGAGACTCTTTCGGGCAGTGAAAAGTGGAGTGTAAGAAAAAACTCTTCTTCCTCTCTTCCCCCCCGACTTAAGTCGCTTATTGTAAAACATCCATAGCTCAGAACCAACAGGCAATTTTAATTCTTCTTACTTATTCTAATCTTAATTTTATCTAATTATGATGATGTATTATGCATTGTTTTATGACCAAAACTAGCAGGAAAGTCCATTTTTGGAAAAATACAATGAGTGCTAGTCACCCATCAACCCCCAGCTGGCCAGGCCCACCGAGGCCTGGGGAGGCCACTCGGGGAGGGAGGGAGTGCTGGTGGGGCTCCTTCCCCTCCGGCCTGCAGTCCCAGGCCATCCCCCCCCAGCTCCCACTCTCTGGCTGGCTGACCTTTCAGTCAGTCCAGTGGAGCAGGCTGGCACTTCTTCCACATGGAGGAAGTTGGAGGAGGATGCCTCCAGGGGCGGGACAACCGACCTGGTTGGCCATTCATCGGACGGACAGCCAATCAGGTAGGCGGTGAGTCCCAACTCCTCCCACCACCCCAGCAGGGCTTTATTTATGTTACAGATGTTTGTATATTTGCTGATATTCACCGTCCCGGCTAGTCCAATAGGGACAGCATACAAATCAAGCAATAAATAAATAAATATTTTAAAAACAGCTTATGCCATTAGTTCTTCTCTAGCCCTTACGCTAACCGACAGAGGGACCCTTCCCCCCACGACTGCCCCACACATACCCCCAAGAGAGACATGGAACTCACAGCCTGCTGCGGGATGCCCGAACTCAGCACCGTTTCCAGGGTGATGTTGAGGAAAGCGCCGTAGAACGGGTGATCCCAGGGCAAGGCCTGGAGGTTCAAGAGGACAGTGGCGTTGTCCCGGACCAACTCCAGCATGTCGGACAGCTTACAGACGGATTGGTTCCTGGCTTGCTTGACGTCGGAAGCCGAGAGAGATCCGGCGGTCCAGAAGGGGTCGTCCTGGGAGGACAGAAACGGCAACAAGGGGGGTTGAGCCGCAACGGGGCGTGGTGAGCGTGCCTGTCCTAATACGCCACAAACTGCAGCTTAGCGAGGGCAACTCAAATCGGCGTTTGAAACCCTGGTTCAAAAGTGGGCCCAATCCCTACCAGCGTGGTGTCATGGTTAATAGCAGTGACCGCTAACCTGGTGAGTCAGGTTTGATTCCCCACTCTTCCTCCAGATGCAGCCAGCTGGGTGGCCTTGAGCCAGTCACAGTTCTCTTAGGGCTGTTCTCACAGAGCAGTTCTTTCAGAGCTCTCTCAACCCCGACTACCTCACAGGGTGCTTGTTGTGGGGAGAGGAACAGAAGGTGATTGTCGGCCAATTTGAGACTCCTTCGGGTAGAGAAAAGGGGGGTCTAAAAATGAGCTACTACCTCAGTTCTGCTGTCAGCGCGTTAAATTACAGATTTGGAGGATTCAACCTGAAATATGCAGCGTCACGTGTAGGGCTGGCCTACGGGTTCATTGACACTCTTCTCTTTGAGGTTCTCCTTCCCTCAGAGACTTCACTTCTCATCCTCAAACCTCCCTCCCCAGTTTCGAAGGGCTCCAAAACGGCTTTCCAAACTAACCAACCAACCAACCGTGGAACCAGAGCTGGGTGGGTCATCTAGTCCAACCCCCTGCAGAACGCAGGAAACTCACATCTGCCTGCTCACTCACAGGGACCCCAATGCCATGCCCAGATGATGCCCCCCCCAAAGAAAACAAAAAATAAAAAGATGATCTTCCCAGGCTTGCTCGTCAGATTCTGGGCCGCTACCTACGTGCTGCTCTTTCAGACCTGATTCGGATCTGTCCCTCTTCTGGGCTGTTGTGCAAAAGGGAAGGACGCCTTATCTGACAAAGCAGATGGACAGGGTCAAATTCCCAGGGGAACTTTGACAAATAAAAGTCCTTTGTGGTATCTCCAACACTCAGCTGTGGTCACGTGGCCTTAGGAGCACGGGGGCGTGGCTAAAATGAAGAACGGCACCCAGATATCCATTGCTCTTAACAGGGCTCTGAGGGATCTAGGTGATGCCCCTCCCCCTTCCCCGCGCCGTGGCACTGGCAGCTTTGGGCTTGAATGGCCACTTTGGCGGCTCAAGGGCACAACCCCATCCCCGAGCTTTTGGCATTCTTTTCTGCAGGAAGTTCTCTGATGCCCTCAGCCGTTTCAGGGATGTCCATCAGCACATGTTGGAAGTACCAATGTTGGATGATGCGCATGGGATGACCCACAACCCAGTTTGGCTCCGGAGGGGGGTCTACTGCTTTGGACGGTCAGCCATGTCGATCTGAAGGGCCTCTTGTGGTGCAGAGTGGTAAGGCAGCTGACATGCAGTCTGAAGCTCTGTTCTTGAGGCTGGGAGTTCAATCCCAGTAGCCGGCTCAAGGTTGACTCAGCCTTCCATCCTTCCGAGGTCGGTAAAAGGAGTACCCAGCTTGCTGGGGGGTAAACGGTAATGACTGGGGAAGGCACTGGCAAACCACCCCGTATTGAGTCTGCCATGAAAACGCTGGAGGGCGTCACCCCAAGGGTCAGACCTGACCCGGTGCTTGCACAGGAGATACCTTTACCTTTACCATGTCAGTCTGAAGTAGAAATGTTTCATTCGAGTCTGGCAGCACTTCGAAGATGAACAAAATGGGGGGGGGGGGTTTGAGAGTCAAAGGAAGGGAACTTTGACGCTCCAAAAGTTCATACGCCCCAAATCTTCTTGGTCTCCCGGTGGGCTAGAATTTAAAGGCATCCTCTACTGTTGCCGGCAAGGATGCTTTGAGCACAACAGGCCCGGCCGGGGCATTTTGTTCAGGTGAATCCATCAAAAGTTCAACGAGCAACCCTGAGAATGCTTAGGGCTACTTTAGGATGCTCTGGGCTGATCCTGCGTTGGGCAGGGGGTTGGACTAGATGGCCTGTGTGGCCCCTTCCAACTCTATGATTCTATGATTCTATGACTAGATGGCCTGTTTGGCCCCTTCCAACTCTATGATTCTATGATTCTATGACTAGATGGCCTGTTTGGCCCCTATGATTCTATGACTAGATGGCCTGTTTGGCCCCTTCCAACTCTATGAATCTATGACTAGATGCCCTGTTTGGCCCCTTCCAACTCTATGATTTTATGATTCTAGAAATCCTTCTGGGGGAAGATCTTTGTTTCTCTTTCTCCCGCATCGCGGGGAACCGCATGCTCAGAAACCGCTTGAGGATTCTGCCCAGGGGCAAGCAGGCGCACTGCCCTGTGCACGGCCGCCTTACGCACCTCGAAGAACCACTCGCCGGCGTTCAGAGCCTCGAGGTCCGTCCAGTTGAACATGGAAGGATGCTCAGAGGCCAGCTCTGGGAACAGCTCCTCCACGTTGGTGGTCCTCCGCAGCGTCCTGTCGTGCATCAGGAAAGGCACCCCGTCGTAGCTGGAGGAGAGAATGGAACAGGTCTTGGAAATGAGGACGGCCAAGGATCACCCTGGAAATTCCCAGCTACTCCCCCCTTTCCCAAATGATCTCTGCTCTAAACGAGGATTTCTCGACCAGGGTTCTGTGAAACAGACGGCCCCGGAGGCATTTCCCGAATGGGTGGGGGGCTAATCAATTTTTAATATATTTAAAAAATTTGTTAAACATTTCTTAGATGATATGACCATATGTGGTCATGTTGACCTCCCCCCCACCCCACAAATAGCCAATGATAGGCCTGGAGGGGGCGGGAAGGGGAGGGGCCCTTCCAAGGTGGGCGTGTCCACAGCTCTGCTTCCCAACCATATTCTGCATGATTGAGCCATTTACGGAGTTTCTTGAAGGTTGACGGATATTTCAGGGGTTTCTCAAAGGTAAAATAGTTTCAAAGCCCCAGAATTCCGCAGGGCCTGCAAAAGGGGGCTCCTCCGGCAGGCATTCGGCTGAGGTTAACCCAACCTCAAATCCTGCCCTCCATGACCTGAACGTTTCTGACCTCCCTAGAGGCCCTGCTAAAGTTGTTCTACTGAAATTGTTCAAGGAGTTAATTATGGTAACCCGTTAAACTTATATTTACTGTTGGAATTGTCACTGAACTATTGTTGTGAGTGTTATTAATGTATAATAATGTCCCCATGTAAACCGCCCTGGGCCGTATGGGAGGGCGGCATAAAAACCTAAGAGAATGAATGAATGAATGAATGAATGAATGAATGAATGAATGAATGAATGAATGAATGAATGAATGAATGAATGGAAAGGTTGCACTGGCAGGCGCTCGTGGGAATTGTAATCCACAGGCATCTGGAGAACCGCAGCTTGGTCACCCCAGCTAAAAGATTCAACCCACGGTCAATGTCCTATCTGTGCCTTAGCAAACAGGGCCAGTGACACAGCTGAGCCCTAGAAAAGTAACTGAAGCGCCTGAGATGGGGTGAAGAACACACACACACACAGACACACACACACTGCACAAGCCATCTTCATCAACAGGGGCGGCCAAACGGTGTCTCTCCAGATGCCCATGAACTACAATACCAATGAGCCCCTGCCGGCTGGCAGGGGCTCATGGGTATTGTAGTCCATGGGCATCTGGAGAGCCACCGTTTGGCCGCCCCCGATCCCCAGAGGGATTCCCTGTGGGCACCAGTCTCTACAAGCACCTTTCCTGACACCCACCAGGTGGGTTTAAAAAGCAGGTGGTGCTCCCGCCCAGCAGGGCTTCTGATTGGCTACTGGACACCTGATAGGCCACGCAAATTAAAATAATGCATTTGGGGTGGCAACGGCCACCCCAGTGTTGGGCTTTATCCTCCCTCTCTTTCCCCTAGAATCCTAGAGTTGGAAGGGACCTCATGGGTCATCTAGTCTAACCCCCTGAACTATGCAGGACACCCTCTTCTTCCCTGCATTCAGGCTTCTTCTGGGTGTGCACATGCGCAGACATTATTCAACTTCCCACGGCATCCCTTTGGTTGCACCCACCGCTCGATGTTAGAATCCCGAAGGTGAGAGGAGGGCGCACTTGCCTGATCACCACGTCCGCCTGCACCCCGTAGATTTTCTGCTCCACCGCCTTCTGGAAGGACATCAGGGTGTTTTCGGGCGCCAACTGGGGAAGCGGACAAACAGGGAGAGGTTCACAACTCACAGGTTGTCAAACTGGACACCGAACGGGGAGGAAAGGTGGCCAGAAATGGACTCTATTGGGGGCAGCTGACAGTAGTTTAAAAATCCATGCCAAATATATAAATATATATATATACGTATATACCATTTTAATTTAAAACCATATCTGTTAAAAACGAGCAAACACGTTGAGAGCCAGGATTGTAAACCGCTTGGAGACTCTTCCGGGCAGTGAGCTGCGGGGTATAAAAGCCAACTCTTTTTCAATTTGACTTCTCTGGGACCGGGAATCTTGAGCAGATTTGTGCGCTCCATCAGCTGGGGTCACCATGGGTTGGTTGTGACACAATGACACTTCTCTCTCGCTCTCTGTCTCTCTCTCTCTCTCTGTCTCTTTCTCATTCTGACTCAGCCACACACACACCAAGCACGCCGACTGCTTTCCCCGAATGCAACAAAAATACATATCGAGAACAGCATAAAAAAAAAAAAACACAGACACACAAACAATTAACACTGCCAAATTTCAAAAGGTCACGGTGCTGCGTGGGGGAAGCGAGCCGGACGTATTTGCACCTGCCCTGCGGAGGCAGGTTTGTACGGAAGGGGGAAACAAGCGTCTCTTAAGGTCAAACCAGAAAGCGAACTGCTTCTACAAAAGATTAAACAGGGCCGGAAAGGATTAGGAAGCTTGAACAAACCTGCAGGGAGGGAGGGAGGGAGGGAGGGAGGGAGGCGAGGCTGGGCTGGGCTGGGGGTGCTCTCTCTTCCCCCCACTTAAAAACCTGGATTCCAGAAGGAAGGGATATACATTGTGAAAAAGGCCGCTAAATGATCGTATGAAATATGTATTATGATGATAACTAGGGGCCCAGCCCTTTGCATTCAGGAATACAACAGGCACTGGTCAGACCACACCTGGAGTACTGTGTGCAGTTCTGGAGGCCTCACTTCAAGAAGGACGTGGATAAAATTGAAAGGGTACAGAGGAGAGCGATGAAGATGATCTGGGGCCAAGGGACCAAGCCCTATGAAGATAGGTTGAGGGGCTTGGGAATGTTCAGCCTGGAGAAAAGGAGGTTGAGAGGGGACATGATAGCCCTCTTTAAGTATTTGAAAGGTTGTCACTTGGAGGAGGGCAGGATGCTGTTCCCACTGGCTGCAGAGGAAAGGACACGCAGTAATGGGTTTAAACTTCAAGTACAACGATATAGGCTAGATATCAGGAAAAAATTTTTCTCAGTCAGAGTCGTTCAGCAGTGGAATAGGCTGCCCAAGGAGGTGGTGAGCTCCCCCTCACTGGAAGTCTTCAAGCAAAGGTTGGATACACACTTTTCTTGGATGCTTTAGGATGCTTAGGGCCGATCCTGCATTGAGCAGGGGGTTGGACTAGATGGCCTGTATGGCCCCTTTCAACTCTATGATTCTTTGATTACAGGATTCTAGTTTGGGGGGGGGGGGTGGAAGAACTCTGCGGACAGTTGGATCTTATATGCTGCTTTTCCCTACCCGAAGGAGTCTCAAAGCGGCTTCCATTCACCTTCCCTTTCCTCTCCCCACAACAGACACCCTGTGAGGGAGGGGAGGCTGAGAGAGCCCTGAGATTACTAAAGAAGAAGAAGAGTTGATTCTTATATGCTGCTTTTCTCTCCCCAAAGGAGTCTCAAAGGGGCTTACAATCCCCTTCCCATTCCTCTCCCCACAACAGACACCCTGTGGGGTGGGGGAGGCTGAGAGAGCCCTGATATTACTGCTCAGTCTGAACAGCTTTATCAGTGCCGTGGCGAGCCCAAGGTCACCCAGCTGGCTGCATGTGGGGGAGCGCAGAATCGAACCCGGCTCGCCAGATTAGAAGTCCACACTCCTAACCACTACACCAAACTGGCCCTCGGCACGGACCCTGCATGAGTTATGCCACCCATGTGACTTCCAGGGGCCTGGCAGGGAGGTGTGGCCAGCTGGCATCACTTCCAGGGATAGCTGAAGCCTGAAGAATATACTGAGGATTACTCCACGGTCAAAAGGTTGAGAAAGGCTCCCTTTAAAGAGGGAACCGGAACTGGGCCATTCTGCATTTGAAGCGGGGACATGCATGCGCATCAGAAAAGCGCCTTCCTTCATCGATCATCCTGCTCCAGTTTTTCCCTCCCTCCTTCATTCACACACAAGTCCTTACCCATTTGGCTCCTTAGAGCCATGAACAGAGTTACAAGCAACTCTGGCATCCCATCTACCTATTTATTTAGCTGTCTTTCACGAACTCCAAAAGACGAGGAGGGAGAGAAGCTCCCCCTTTCGTGGCACAAAATCTCTTGGAGGTTTTTAATTAGGCGGTCGACGCCTCCCTTGCTATTTTGCGACAGCTGCTAAAAGGAGAGCCTTCCGCGGAGCATATGTTCCTGTTAAGCTCAAGATCTGCAAGTATTAGTGCGAGAATTAGCAACTCTTAGCAGGGGATGCCTTCGACAGAAAGCATTAAAGGTAATGAGGATGGAAAGTAAATACACTCGGCGAGGAGAGGTGAGCCTTAAGCTGCAATGGGGAAAAGGTAATTAAAAATAAAATAAAAGCAAAGCAAAGCAAAGAGAAGATGGTCGTTGTGGGTTTCCCGGGTTGTGTGGCCATGGTCTGGTAGTTATTTACACTGATGTTTGAAAAGTCACTGTGGCTGGTGTCTTCAGAAGTAAAACAAAGCAAGACGGGAATCTTGTGGAGTGTGTGAACAGCTGCTGGTCATTTTATTTACTTCCCGGAGGGGGGGGGGGGAGGAATGTATCACACTCCTGTCTCCTCTGGGAGTCTCCTCTGCAATGGCCTGGAACTAGGAAGCACTATTCCTGCATCTGGGTGAAGTTCATTAGTAAGTCCATTCCTTCCTAATGAACTTGCTAATGAACTCCACCCAGGTAAAGCCCCTGGGAGACTCCGAGATAAGACAAGAATGGGATACATTATCCCCCACCGCCTGAGAAGTAAATAAAATGCCCAGCAATTGTTCACACGTTCCACATATTGGCATGGAGAAATTCCCAACTTGACAAAGAGAAATGTTTCTCACTCTTCCCAAACAGCAGAATTTGAGAGCATCCAGTCAAGCTGATGGGCAAGAGGTTCAGGATGGACAAAAGGAAATAGTACTTTTACAAAGTGAGCAATGGCAATTGGAATAAACAGTTCTAAAAGGGAGAAGAGAGTTCTGGGGCACAAGAATAAAGGTTGAATACAGTGACACCTTTAAGCCCAACTAAATTTAATTCTGGGTATGCAGAATTTCATGTGCAGAATTTTGTTCTGTTGCTTCAAACCAACACAGCTGCCCACCTGAATCCATCTGTACTCATTCATTCATTCATTCATTCATTCATTCATTCGGATTTATTATTATTAATAATAATTCAATTTATTCCCCGCCACTCCCTGACGGCTCGTGGTGGGTTACAACAACTGGGTAAAAATCCCCTAAAACTCCCAATTAAAACCCCAGAATAAAAACACACACAAATTTATCAACCACAAAAAAGATACACGGCAGAAAAAACAATGCCTCAAATCTCAGTTATCCCAACATATTAAGGAGGAGTGGGAGAGAGGAGGGTGAAGATGTTATTAGCAACCGTCATTTCCTGGAAGTTTTGACAGGAGGATAATATTGTCTATCAATGGCTACTAGTCTTGGTGACTGAGGGGAACCTCCACATTCAGAGGCACTAATCCTCTGGATGCCAAAGCCAGAAGTCAGCACCAGGGGAAGCCTCAGCCTGCATACCCTGTGCTCGTCCAACGCTGTGAGGCAGGGTGCTGGACTGGATGGGCCCTCCCTGGTCTGACCCAGCAGGGCTTTTCTGACATTCCTTTGTTAGTACCAGCAGCATGTCTTGCAGGCAGGCGACGGCTAACCACCTCTGCAAGTCTCTTACCTTGACGTGGCTCTCTCCACCCACCACCCTTCCCTTTCATTGCCTGCGCCCACGAGGCGATGCCCGCGTACCATGGGAGCGCCCCGGTGACCGATGACGGAGGGCTTGGGGGTGAGGTCCTTCCTCTCCATGATGCACGGGGAGTAGATGGAGAGGGGTAGGAGGTAAAGCCCAAGGACCACCGCAAAGTAGGCCGTGAACGTCAGCATCTGGGAACCTGGAGGCAAAGGAACACGCCGGAAGAAAGAAGCCGTGAAGTGGCTGGGTCAAGACATGGAGGCTCCCAAAACAGCTGGCTTTTCCAACCCACCCCGCCCCTCACCCACACCAGCAAGTACGTCCCAACACCACTTAGCCGGCCTGCAGGAGGAGAGGACATCAGCAAGGTCGTCATTGGTGACTATGATGATCCACACATTCATAGACATTGGTCATTCAAAGTTCTGACCTGGATAGCCCAAGCTAGGCCAACCCTGTTGGCTCTTGGGCACTAAGCAGGGCCGACCCTGGCTAGTAATGGGATGGGAGTCCTCCAAGGATTTGGGTGGAAGTTCCTCCAAGGAACTCTAGGGGTCATGGCACCGAGGCCAGCAATGGTATAGCCACTTCTGAATGTCCCTTGCCTGGCTGCCAGTTAGCAGGGGCATGTCACCCCTGCTTTCTGCTCCCCGCCATATTGGGTGGGGAGCAGAAAGCAGGGGATTAAATTGCTCCCGGTCATTTGAATCAGCCATTCCAACCAAGCAGCTGAGTGTCGGGAGCCCCCCTCCTCCTCAGCTGCTTTTTGTGAAGAGGCACCGTGAGCCCCCACGAACAGCATCAAAAATTCGCAATGTTCACGAGCATAGCCTCACAAACCATGAACTGCCCAAAATTCGTGACGAACTTTAGTTTCCTCCGGCGGTGTGTGCCCTCCCTAATGGTACGGACACAGAAAAAGAGCAGCTTGGCTTCATTTATGTGGACAAACAGCATGAAGGAGTCTCTGCATATATACATCTTGCGAAACCCTAAAATCAAAGGAGGCTTCTGCAAACGGGGACTTTGTGTTTTCCCCATTCTGGGCTGCAGATACAGCACAGTGGCAACAGGACTTCTGCGGGACAGGTTTCCCTGCCCTGACCTGTCCAGATTGGCCATCTGTTCCCCTCCTGGGGCCACCATTTTCATAACCTTTTGCTCTTTTACTGGGGTCTCACACCTGCCTGCTCCAAAGCCCCAAATTAATATAACTTGTGAGAGGAGAAAGGGGAAAAAAAACTAATGATGTATTACAGCAGTGGTTCTCAACCTGGGGGTCGGGACCCCTTTGGGAGTCGAAGGACCCTTTCACAGGGGCCGCGATAGGGCAAGCAGCCATCCACACAACAGCCTTGCGGGGTAGATCGAGACAGAGCGTTGGTCTGTCTGGAGCGGCAGAAAAGAGCAAGATTGGCAGGGTGGGACTGAACTGAGAAACCCAATTGGAAAAAAGCAATTTGTATACCATCGTGAACAAGGGATCTTCACGCCATGGGTCAGTTTCGGTTTAATGTCTGTGAAAGAACCCTTGCATCATTTTATGGTTGGGGGTCCCCCCAACAGGAGGAACTGGATTAAAGGGTCGCGGCATTAGGAAGGTTGAGAACCACTGTATTACAGGGATGAAGCAGAAGACCCTTTTCCTCCTTGCGAATAAAATACAAATACAAATCCTTGTTTTGCTCTTCGTTCCTGTTACGCCAGTAAGGGCTCTGCATTTGCAATCTTTCCTCCAGCAGAAGGTCACGTGTTGTTTGCTGCTCGGCAGTGCCCTGCATTCAGACACGGTGAGCAGCTACGCAAGGCCAGCACCCAAAGGCGAAAAGAAACGAGGAAAGGCAAGCGAGGGAAACCACGACTCACCGGCGCGTTCTGCTCTCGCGACCTCCCCGGAGATCAGCCACGACAGAGCGGTGACGGCAACCAGGGCTCCGATGTGCAGGAAGGGGGCTGTTGCCTAGGGGGAAGAGAGCCTTTGGTAAAACGCTCGCAAGAGAAATGCATTTTGGTGCATGTGGCATGGCTGTGAAAGGTACACCAAGGTGGATCCTGCACTGAGCAGGGGGTGGGACTAGATGGCCTGCATGGCCCCTTCCCACTCTAGGATTCTAGGAGTCTAGTTCAGCCGTGGAAGGGGCTGCCTAAGGAGGTGGGGAGCTCCCCCTATCTGGCCCTCTTCAAGCAGCGGCTGGACAGATCCTTCTCCTGGATGCTTGAGGCTGATCCTGCACTGAGCAGGGGGTGGGACTAGATGGCCTTCATGGCCCCTTCCCACTCTAGGATTCTAGGAGTCTAGTTCAGTTGTGGGATGGGCTGCCTAAGGAGGTGGGGAGCTCCCCCTATCTGGCCCTCTTCAAGCAGCGGCTGGACAGATCCTTGTCCGGTATGCTTCAGGCTGATCCTGGGTTGAGCAGGGGGTGGGACTAGATGGCCTGGATGGCCCCTTGCGACTGTAGGATTCCATGATTCTATGAAAGCATGGCAGAAATCAGTCAAGAACTATAAAACGAATAAGGGCCAAAAAGAAGAAGAGTTGGTTCTTATATGCCCCTTTTCTCTACCCGAAGGAGGCTCAAAGCGGCTTACAGTCGCCTTCCCATTCCTCTCTCCACAACAGACACCCTGTGAGGTGGGTGAGGCTGAGAGAGCCCTGAGATTACTGAAGAAGAAGAAGAGTTGGTTCTTATATGCCGCTTTTCTCTACCCGAAGGAGTCTCAAAGCGGCTTTCAATCTCCTTCCCTTTCCTCTCCCCACAACAGACACCCTGTGAGGGAGGGGAGGCCGAGAGAGCCCTGAGATTACTGAAGAAGAAGAAGAGTTGGTTCTTATATGCCACTTTTCCCTACCCAAAGGAGGCTCAAAGCGGCTTACAGTCGCCTTCCCATTCCTCTCTCCACAACGCACACCCTGTGAGTTGGTTGAGGCTGAGAGAGCCCTGATATTCCTGCTCAGTCAGAACAGTTTTATCAGTGCCATGACGAGCCCAAGGTCACCCAGCTGGCTGCATGTGGGGGAGCGCAGAATCGAACCTGGCATGCCAGATTAGAAGTCCACACTCCTAACCACTACACAAAACTGGCGGAGAATCATACAGAGATGCGGCAGGCCAGCTCATCTGCGGGCAATCTACTTCGGGTCTGAATCCTCCGAAATTTGGGGGGGAACGCTAATCAATAAGGTGGAAACACAAACCCCCGAGAATTCCCTCCCAGCTACCCCCTGCCTCCCTCTCTAGGCGTTGAGGCCGTTAATTCAGTGGAAGAGATTTGTTGGCGCTCCCCCCCCCCCCAATCTAAACTGCAGCTACAACACTTACAAGGATGCAAGCAAATTATCCAAGACAAGCGTTCAGGTAGGCACCGTTCACGCCAGGAAAGCAACCCACGAAGACAAAGAGAGGCCCGGAACATCGCCATGGCAACCCCGGCTTCGGGATATGAAGGGCGCGATGCCTTTCGAAAGAAAACTTCATCGTGCAACACAAAGACTGTTGCGTAAGATCTGCCCTGCCGGGTCAGGCCAACTGGCTCACTGGAGCGACCCACGCGTGGGACCCAGAGGTGTGTGGCCTTCAGCTATCCCCCCTCCACAAGAAAACCCTGAACCACCCCCCAAATGTCACTTTTGTGGGCAAAGAGAGGAGGAGAGAAGTTGGGCCTCAAAGACAGGATTCCCCCTCAATCCAGCATTCTTTCGATGGATAATTTATTTCATTATTGTTTTTGTCGTCAAATCCATTCTGACTTCCGGTGACCCTGTAGGGCAGGGGCGGCCAAACTGGGGCTCTCCCAACGGTCCACGGACTAGAATTATTTTAGCCCACGGATGTCTGGAGAGCCCCAGTTTGGCCACTGCTGCTGTATGGTTTCCGAGTCAAGAGAAGTTCAAAGGTGGTTTTGCCACTGCCTGCCCCTGGATCAGGACACCGGCATTCCTTTTGCAGTCGCCCAGCCAAATACCATAGAATCCTAGAATCCTAGAGTTGGAAGGGGCCATAGAGGCCATCTAGTCCAACCCCCTGCTCAACGCAGGATCAGCCCTAAGGCTGACTCTGCTTAGCTTCTGAGGTCGGCTGAGAGCGGGCGAGGCGTGGCTATCCGCGTGAGGGCTTGGAGGTAGGTATAAAATAGGGCAGACATAAAATAGAAAATACGGGGAACACACCCAAGTTCCAAAAGCAGGCTTCCGGAAACTCTCTCATCTGAGTGCCCAACCTCCCTCCCTCCATGAATCCCCCAAGCATGTGTGATTTTTCGAGATGCAGCTCTTTTCCTCCCCTCCCAGCCGCCCCACGCGGGGCCACTTACTTGTAACGATATTATGACCATGTCCCATTCGTCATCCCAGAGCTGGGCCACTGAACACATGGTGATCACCGTGGCTATAAAGGTCGTCACCAACCCAATCTGCAATGAGAGGAGGGGGTGGGGGAGGTTTTGTGTCATGTTTCTTAAAAAAACACACAAAAACATCCCCGTCCTGTAAGAGGCGAAGCATTCAAGACAGCATTGAGAATTAAGTTTTTTGGCTGAATTAGAACTCAGGACCAAAGGGGGGGCGGGAATAATGTATTGAAGCCATATGGACTCTTTCAGCCATCTCTTTATAACCCTCCAAGAAGCTCAGGGCAGAATGCACCGTAGGTGATTGGAAGCCACTTTGAGACTCCTTCCGGTATTAAAAAGACGGGTACCAAAAAACACACACACACACACACAATCCAGCTCTTCTTTGCTTTTCACCAGGGGAACCAGAAACCACGTGGAGTGTTTTAACGCAGAGGTCCCCAATGTTTTCGAGCTTGTGGGTACCTCTGGGATTCTACCATAGAATTCTGCCCCCAAACCAGAGTGTCGCCCCGGACGTCACTTGCGGGAAGATGCGGAAACATCACGTTTTTTCCAAGCTTCTTCCCTCCTCCTCCTCCCCACTCCCAATAAGTTCCCCCTCCCTCCACCCCCTGTGGGCTAATCTAACAGACCTGGCAGCGTTACCTGTGAGGCCAATTCGGATGACAGATGAAGCCAATTAGCTTAAGGCCACGGGGGACTTCACAGCCAGGCAGAGGGCTCGACTCCACGCTTTCCCCACTCTAGCCACTTAACCCCACTGATCTCTGTGAATGCTCAGAGATTCACTTATCAACGAGGGGGAACTAACCTTGTGGATCCAGTGTAGGTTCAACTGCTGCCCAACTGCTATGTGACACAGTGCTAAAATCTAGAAAGAAACGGACAAACAAAGAAGACATCAGAGGCTGGGAAGTCGAATTAGCCACAGAAGATGAAGAAGAAGAAGAGTTGGTTCTTATATGCACTAGACAATAGCCAATGATTCCTCTTATTCCCTTACAAAACTCTCTCCCCTTTCTCTTTGATTTCTCTTCCCAGGTTTCTTTTCTGCTGGTGCAGAAGTGACCCGATCCAGTTTTCATACATTCGCAAACGGTAACTGGGAATCCAGTCAAGCTCCACAAGCAACCTCTCTGGCCCCTGGTATAGCTCTGAACCCAAAATACCCTACTGCATTTTCACATGGTGGATGCCTGGACCCCTGTGGATAGAGACATGGCCAAAGGGGTCTTGACTCACAGCAAAAGAGCTCTTGAGACATGGCAGAAGGGCTCTGGAGAAAAGGCCAAGGGCTCCGGAGACATGGCCAAAGGGCTCTGGAGATGAAGCCAAAGGGCTCTTGAGTCTACTTTCCTCCAGTGCAAACAGCAGCAGAAATCCTGCACAAATCCTCCAACAAGCAGCACTAGGAAGAAGACACTGGCAGAGCTTTTGTTGCTGTTCAGACTGGGGAGGGGTCAAGGGGGGAATTAAAGAGCCACATGCCAAAGGGTAAGAATTTGCCAGAGCCGCAACTGTCTGAGACAGAGGCCCTTGTCTTGGGTTTACGTCACGTTGCAGCAAACAGAAAAGAGACCCTGTACCTGACCTTCCCTCTTTCCGCTTGCTGAAATCAGATCGCGGCCCTTGTTGAAAACCAGTTCCCGGCTTAAAAAACCTCTCGACAGCCCAACGAGAAAGACTGTCACGTGTCAGGAGAACGGAGAGCAGACGATTCTCCAGTATCAGGCACAGAATTGGGGGGTGAGGATGAGAAACGTTGTCTTTTCCTGCTCAACCTACCAACAAGGCCGTGATGTACGTGAAACCGGCAGCCGTCGTAACCAGTATCGGAATGGACCAGTCGCTCCAATATCCCATTCTATTATATAAAAACCTAGAAAGATAAAAGGACAGGAAGGCAGAGAATTAGATGCCGGCATTTGAACAGCAGGGGTAGTCAACCTGTGGTCCTCCAGATGTCCATGGACTACAATTCTAGCACAGGGGTAGTCAACCTGTGGACCTCCAGATGTCCATGGACTACAATTCTAGCACAGGGGTAGTCAACCTGTGGACCTCCAGATGTTCATGGACTACAATTCTAGCACAGGGGTAGTCAACCTGTGGTCCTCCAGATGTCTATGGACTACAATTCCCATGAGCCCCTGCCAGCAAATGCTGGCAGGGGCTCATGGGAATTGTAGTCCATGGACATCTGGAGGGCCACAGGTTGACTACCCCTGTGCTAGACCACGAGGCATAAGTGGACAGAGAGGCCTCCTTTCCATAAGGAAGAAGAGCAACACAGGAGTAGGATACTAATCCAAGACACAGGGTGGGGAGGAAATTTGGAGTAAGTGGTACACATTGGCAATGTCCTCAATAGCTTTCCCTTATGTAGAAATTCCCAGATGTCCCTGGTGAATGCCAAGCCCCGCCCGTCTCTAAGGAAAGTCAAGTTTTCCATTCCCAAAGGGGGCCGGGGCCAAACCTCAATGGTTGGACACAACAAGCTCAGCCCAAAGCTACTCAAAGAAAAACAGATCTCGCTAGCAAGAATTGCAAACAAATGAGGGGAAAAAATGCACTCGGCTAGAATTCTTCCACAAAGGTTTTCTCTTTGTTGGTGGCGTGATCTCACGATGGACTAATTCGCTAAAAAATCCAGCCCTGCTGGATCAGAAGAAGAAGAAGAGTTGGTTCTTATATGCCACTTTTCTCTACCCGAAGGAGTCTCCAAGTGGCTTCCATTCGCCTTCCCTTTCCTCTCCCCACATCAGACACCCTGTGAGGGAGGTGGGACTGAGAGAGCCCTGAGATTACTGCTCGTTCAGAGAGGTTTTCTCAGTGCTGTGGTGAGCCCAAGGTCAACCAGCAGGTTGCATGTGGGGGAGTGCACAATCAAACCCGGCATGCCAGAATAGAAGTCCGCACTCCTAGCCACAACACCAAACTGACCCTCAGAAGAGCCCTGCTGGGTCAGGCCAGGGAGGGTCCCTCCAGTCCAGCCTCCCGTCTCACCCAGGGGCCAGCCAGTTCCTCTGCAGGGCCAGCCACAGGTCAGGGAGGCCGAGGCCTTCCCCTGAGAAGACCCTCAGAAGAGCCCTGCTGGGTCAGGCCAGGGAGGGTCCCTCCAGTCCAGCCTCTGAGGACCCCTGAGGGTCCCTCTGAGGACCCCTGAGGGTCCCTCCAGTCCAGCCTCCGTCTCACCCAGGGGCCAGCCAGTTCCCCTGCAGGGCCAGCCACAGGGCAGAGAGGCCGAGGCCTTCCCCTGATGAGACCCTCAGAAGAGCCCTGCTGGGTCAGACCAAGGAGGGTCCCTCCAGTCCAGCCTCCCCCCTCACCCAGGGGCCAGCCAGTTCCTCTGCAGGGCCAGCCACAGGGCAGAGAGGCCGAGGCCTTCCCCTGATAAGGACCTCAGAAGAGCCCTGCTGGGTCAGGCCAGGGAGGGTCCCTCCAGTCCAGCCTCCCGTCTCACCCAGGGGCCAGCCAGTTCCTCTGCAGGGCCAGCCACAGGGCAGAGAGGCCGAGGCCTTCCCCTGAGAAGACCCTCAGAAGAGCCCTGCTGGGTCAGGCCAGGGAGGGTCCCTCCAGTCCAGACTCCCGTCTCACCTAGGGGCCGGCCAGTTCCTCTGCAGGGCCAGCAACAGGGCAGAGAGGCCGAGGCCTTCCCCTGATGAGGACCTCAGAAGAGCCCTGCTGGGTCAGGCCAGGGAGGGTCCCTCCAGTCCTGCCTCCCGTCTCACCCAGGGGCAAGCCAGTTCCTCTGCAGGGCCAGCCACAGGGCAGAGAGGCCGAGGCCTTCCCCTGAGAAGACCCTCAGAAGAGCCCTGCTGGGTCAGGCCAGGGAGGGTCCCTCCAGTCCAGCCTCCCGTCTCATCCAGGGGCCAGCCAGTTCCTCTGCAGGGCCAGCCGCAGGGCAGAGAGGCCGAGGCCTTCCCCTGAGAAGACCCTCAGAAGAGCCCTGCTGGGTCAGGCCAGGGAGGGTCCCTCCAGTCCAGCCTCCCGTCTCACCCAGGGGCCAGCCAGTTCCTCTGCAGGGCCAGCCACAGGGCAGGGAGGCCGAGGCCTTCCCCTGAGAAGACCCTCAGAAGAGCCCTGCAGGGTCAGGCCAGGGAGGGTCCCTCCAGTCCAGCCTCCCGTCTCACCCAGGGGCCAGCCAGTTCCTCTGCAGGGCCAGCAACAGGGCAGAGAGGCCGAGGCCTTCCCCTGATAAGGACCTCAGAAGAGCCCTGCTGGGTCATGGCTTAGTCATGTGGCGGCTCGCCCTTATGGTGCAACGTCTGGTTTTATGCCATTTATTTTGTGCTTCATCCAGACCCTCTCTCCCCCCTGTCTTCGGCTCTCCTTAGTACGGCTGAGCCAGGCTAGAAGGCAGCCCCTGACCCAGAGGCCTCCGTCCTAGAGATCCCCAGTCAGTTGAGTGCCGAGGCAGCACGGCGTTAAAAATAGCACAAATAGCACAAAACTCTCTCTCAAAATCACCGTGGAGGAAACGACAGCGCAGCAGAAGGCCGTAATTACTGCAAAGCTCCGCCCGGGAGAGGCAGGAAATGCCATTTCCGCCTCAGCCTGGGTGTTTAAGCCCATCGCAGGTGTGTTGGCTGATAACGCTCGCATGGGGAGGTGAAGGACCCGCTCAAGGAGCTCGTTGGGAGCAGAAATAGACAGCCTTGCTCAGCCTCCCATTTCAAGATCCTGCTTTTCTGCTTCTCTGGATTTTGCTAGAGTGGACCGTGCTGTCCTTTGTCCCCCGTCGCAGGAGTTGGCAAGAAATGGGCCTAAGGGTACCTGCTCCCCCTTCTTTGGTTAGCTCCTGTGTCAGGCATCGGCCCTCCCTACGGTCCCAAATGAGAGCCAGTCCATCTCTGCACGGTTAAATTTTTCATGATGCTTTTTGCAGATACCCCGCCGACCTGGGAACCGTGCTTGAAATCTCCTGCCCTGGAGTTGCAAGTCTGTTCTGGTTGGTAATTGAATTCTGGATCGGGCTTAAAGTTTTGGTGATCACCTTTGAGGCCATATGCTGTCTGGGCCCAATGTACCTGACAGAGTGCCTTTCTGCTCACACCCCCCAAAGAGCCTTACGCTCTAGCAATTCCAACCTCCTGGTGATCCCTGGCCCCAGGGAAGCCCGCTTGATCTCGACCAGGGCCAGAGCTTTCTCCATCCTGGCCCCCACCTGGTGGAACGAGCTCCCAGAGGAGATCAGGGCCCTGAGGGAACCCAAACAGTTCCGCAGGGCCTGCAAAAGGGAGCTCTTCCGCCACGCATTTGGTTGAGGTCGACCTGAACCACCACTTCCCCACTGCCCCCCTCAGCCTCCCTCCTCCGACCCCCATTGCAGGCTCACCCACCCACTGGGCCATCCGTAAGCATTGAGTTATTGTTCTCCCCAATCATATAAAAGCATCCCATAGCATTTCAACATTCCTAACATAAAAATCCTGATAAAATCATACCCTTACAAAACCTCTATAACAACAGTTAAAATGACAATAAAGTTAGCATTTAACAAATAAACAAACAATTAAGCTGGCGGTGTTGTTGTTAGTTGTGAAGTTGTGTCCGACCCATCGCGACCCCATGGACAATGATCCTCCAGGCCTTCCTGTCCTCTACCATTCCCCGGAGTCCATTTAAGTTTGCACCGACTGCTTCAGTGACTCCATCCAGCCACCTCATTCTTTGTCGTCCCCTTCTTCTTTTGCCCTCGATCGCTCCCAGCATTAGGCTCTTCTCCAGGGAATCCTTCCTTCTCATGAGGTGGCCAAAGTATTTGAGTTTCATCTTCAGGATCTGGCCTTCTAAGGAGCAGTCAGGGCTGATCTCCTCTAGGACTGACCGGTTTGTTCGCCTTGCAGTCCAAGGGACTCGCAAGAGTCTTCTCCAGCACCAGAGTTCAAAAGCCTCAATTCTTTTATGCTTCCTTATGGTTCAACTTGGTGGTAGTAAAATCGCCACTGGTAGGGTCATAGCACCACAGGTGGAAAAAGGAAAGGGGATAGATGTCCATCCAGGCCTGGTCTAACACCAGGCCCAGGCACAGGTGAGCAAAGGGCAAGCCTTCCCCTTCCCCTTCCCCTCCACACCACCACAGGCAGCTTGTGAGGCAGGTGGGGCTGAGAGAGCTCTAAGAAAACTGCTCTGTGAGAAAAGCTCTGAGAGAACTGGGACTGGCCCACAGCCACCCAGCAGGCTTCGTGTGAAAGAGGAGTGGGGAATCAAACCTGATTCTCCAGATCCGAGTCTGCCGCTCTTCACCACTACATCACCCTGCCTCTTGCAAAAGTTTATATTCCACAAAAACGGAGTCCAGTGGCACCTTTAAGACCGACAAAGATTTATTCAAGGCGTGAGCTTTCGAGTGCAAGCCCTCTTCCTCACACACAAGTTTACATTGGCAGAGTTGCAACCTCCTCCATCTTGGCCACCCGGTGACCTCCCTGCTAGGGCCTCAGCATGCCGTCCTCTGCCCCGTTCCATTGTCCCATTCCGTCGGCTTCCCCGTTTCGTGGCTTTGGCTGTTCTCCTTCCAGAATTGATCTTGCCGTTACATTTCTAGTCTCTGCTTTTCACGTTCCCCCTCTTGTCGTTTGATTTGGTCCCTACACGGCCGCACGACCCAGCAGCTTTCCCTGCTTAATCAACCTCTGCTTTAGTAGGGTGTAATAGGAAGCATAGGAGTCTATTTAAATGCAAATGTCACCTTTCCAGCCCCCAGCGGGGAGGGAGGGCTCTGTTTGCAGCGCTGAGGGTCTTGAAATTTGCTTGCTAATGCTTCTGTTCTCTCCCTGGGCTCTCTTGGGAACGTATGCGCACGTGGCTGGGATTCTTATTTGGGGTCAGAACGCTTTTTGCCATGAAGCCACGAATGCTTGGCAAACCCCGGGGGTCTGTAGCCCTAAGAGCAGAGGGACTTGCACGGGTGGGCCGTAGAGGTGTGCTCTGGTTTGGGTCTATTGGACCTGAAATAGTTCCATAATTCCGAGAAATCCAAGGTCTGAACACAGATATGGGATTCAGATCCAGGATTTTTTTGGAAATCCTGAATTTTTCCAGGTCCAATAGACCTGAGAAGAGAGGAAAGTGATTTAAAAAGCCAGCCTGTTCCTGAAATTAGCTTGGTTTCCCCTGCATTATCGCTCTGCCCTGTGGCTGGCCCTGCAGAGGAACTGGCTGGCCCCTGGGTGAGACGGGAGGCTGGACTGGAGGGACCCTCCCTGGCCTGACCCAGCAGGGCTCTTCTGAGGGTCTTCTCAGGGGAAGGCCTCGGCCTCTCTGCCCTGTGGCTGGCCCTGCAGAGGAACTGGCTGGCCCCTGGGTGGGATGGGAGGCTGGACTGGAGGGACCCTCCCTGGCCTGACCCAGCAGGGCTCTTCTGAGGGTCTTCTCAGGGGAAGGCCTCGGCCTCTCTGCCCTGTGGCTAGCCCTGCAGAGGAACTGGCTGGCCCCTGGGTGAGACGGGAGGTTGGACTAGAGGGACCCTCCCTGGTCTGACTCAGCAGGGCTCTTCTGAGGGTCTTCTCAGGGGAAGGCCTCGGCCTCTCTGCCCTGTGGCTGGCCCTGCAGAGGAACTGGCTGGCCCCTGGGTGAGACGGGAGGCTGGACTGGAGGGACCCTCCCTGGCCTGACCCAGCAGGGCTCTTCTGAGGGTCTTCTCAGGGGAAGGCCTCGGCCTCCCTGCCCTGTGGCTGGCCCTGCAGAGGAACTGGCTGGCCCCTGGGTGAGACGGGAGGCTGGACTGGAGGGACCCTCCCTGGCCTGACCCAGCAGGGCTCTTCTGAGGGTCTTCTCAGGGGAAGGCCTCGGCCTCTCTGCCCTGTGGCTGGCCCTGCAGAGGAACTGGCTGGCCCCTGGGTGAGACGGGAGGCTGGACTGGAGGGACCCTCCCTGGCCTGACCCAGCAGGGCTCTTCTGAGGGTCTTCTCAGGGGAAGGCCTCGGCCTCTCTGCCCTGTGGCTGGCCCTGCAGAGGAACTGGCTGGCCCCTGGGTGAGACGGGAGGCTGGACTGGAGGGACCCTCCCTGGCCTGACCCAGCAGGGCTCTTCTGAGGGTCTTCTCAGGGGAAGGCCTCGGCCTCTCTGTCATGTGGCTGGCCCTGCAGAGGAACTGGCTGGCCCCTGGGTGAGACGGGAGGCTGGACTGGAGGGACCCTCCCTGGCCTGACCCAGCAGGGCTCTTCTGAGGGTCTTCTCAGGGGAAGGCCTCGGCCTCTCTGCCCTGTGGCTGGCCCTGCAGTGGAACTGACTGGCCCCTGGGTGAGACGGGAGGCTGGACTGGAGGGACCCTCCCTGGCCTGACCCAGCAGGGCTCTTCTGAGGGTCTTCTCAGGGGAAGGCCTCGGCCTCTCTGCCCTGTGGCTAGCCCTGCAGAGGAACTGGCTGGCCCCTGGGTGAGACGGGAGGTTGGACTAGAGGGACCCTCCCTGGTCTGACTCAGCAGGGCTCTTCTGAGGGTCTTCTCAGGGGAAGGCCTCGGCCTCTCTGCCCTGTGGCTGGCCCTGCAGAGGAACTGGCTGGCCCCTGGGTGAGACGGGAGGCTGGACTGGAGGGACCCTCCCTGGCCTGACCCAGCAGGGCTCTTCTGAGGGTCTTCTCAGGGGAAGGCCTCGGCCTCTCTGCCCTGTGGCTGGCCCTGCAGGGGAACTGGCTGGCCCCTGGGTGAGACGGGAGGCTGGACTGGAGGGACCCTCCCTGGCCTGACCCAGCTGGGCTCTTCTGAGGTTCCATTGAGGCCTGGAAGTTTTGGCCCAGCAAATACAGTTCTCCTTTCCTCCATGCAGGGCAGCTGGCAAGCACTGATCGAATCAAACATCAGGCGAGCTGACAGCCAATGAACTTCTCTCCCCAAAGGCCTCCCTTGTGCCAAATCTGTTCCCCGGAGAGTCGGCCTGGGGAACAGGGCCTGCCTCCTGTCAGCCTCTGCCAGGGAAAGACAGTTTGCCTCCTTAATCGGTTGCAGCATCTGCCTCTCACACAGCGGCCTACGAGGGCACTCTGCCTGCAAGCTCACTGGCCCTTTGGCAACTTCGGATGCACCAGTTTGGGGAGGGAAGCCACGGCACCCGCAACCCTCTCCATCAGAATCCAAGCACAGAAGGGAACAGCCGGATGGACGTGGCGTTTCTGAAGCAACCTTTAGGAAGCGCACCAACAGAACATATGCGGACAGTGGCTCAGAGGTTAAACTTTTGCTTGGAATCCCGAAGGTCTCCAGTTCAATCCCTGGCATCCCCAGTTAAAAGGACCAGGCAGGAGGGGATGCAAAAAACCACATTTTCGGAAAGGGGGAAGGGAGCAAAGCATGACGGGAGTGCAGAAATCGATGTCACGGAATCACAGAAACATAGAGTCGGAAGGGACCTCCAGGGTCATCTAGTCCAACCCCCTGCACAATGCAGGAACTCACAGCTACCTGCCCACCCACAGGGACCCCCAATTTCATGCTCAAGTGATTCCCCACCCCCACCAACAAACGACTTCCATCCTGGGGAATGAGGGGAGGAAAGTCCAAACGCGGAAAGGCTGGAGTCGACTCGCAGCCTCCAAGGGGTATCCAAAGCGAGGCGAAAACAAGGGATGCCTCCCAATGCGGAAACGGTCAGAGGCGGAAAAGCCCAAGACAGAACCCGGATCTCCCCCACGGGGTGGGAAGCCCCGCCGTTCACACCCCTTCTCCTGCTACTCACCAGTTGATTTCATCGTAGTCATTGTGCACTTCCCACCAGAAATAAAACCACACGAGAGTCAGGAGGAAGGTGAAGGTGAGGATTAAGAACCAGAGGCGCTCCCACTGCGGAGACAAGAGGGGAGGGGAAACGTTGTTAGGGTTTTTTTTCCCTTTTCCAAAGATCAAGGTGAGATAGCAGAGGTGTCATTCCGGGAGGTGGTGCAGGATTTCTGAATGGGGGAGGGGGCTCGCACCTACCATCTAGAGCAGTATGGAACCGTAGCATCATTGAGGCGGGAGGGTCACCTAGAGGCCATCTAGTCCAACCCCCTGCTCAATGCAGGGTCGGCCCAGAGAAGAGAATCATGGTAACTGTAGTTCATGGGCATCTGGAGAACCATAGTTTTGCGTACCCCTGGCCTAGAGCAACTATGAGAAGTGTTTGTCCTGCCGCTGCTGGAAGGCTGACAAAGAGGGGGAGCTCACCACCTCCCTAGGCAGTCCGTTCCACTGTTGGACTAGCCATGCTGACAAAAAAATCCCTCCTAAAATCCACCAGGTACCTTTCTACCTGTACATACAACCCATAGAATCCTAGAGTTGGAAGGGACCTCCTGGGTCATCTAGTCCAACCCCCTGCACTAGGCAGGACACTCACAACCCTCTCACTCCTCCACTGTCACCTGCCACCCCCTTGAGCCTTCACAGAATCAGCCTCTCTGTCAGATAGCTCTCCAGCCTCTGCTTAAAAATCTCCAAAGATGGAGAACCCTCCCGAGGAAGCCTGTTCCACTGAGAAACCGCTCTAGATGTCAGGAACTTCTTCCGGAGGTTTAGATGGAATTTCTTTTGCATTAATTTCATCCCATTGGTTCTGGTCCATTCCATGATTGCAAAGTCCTCTTGTCTGCTGCCAAACATAACCGCTCTCTGCCCTCCTCCAAGGGACAGCCTTTCAAAGACTTCAAGAGAGCCATCCTGTCCCCCTCAACCTCCTCTACAGCTCATTGCACCTTTCCTCCAGAGAAGTATGTGTGGTTCCCCTGAATTCTGCCCTGATGCACAACAGCCCTGTGAGGTAGGTTAACCTGAGCAGAGGTGACTGGCCTTGTGCCACCCAAAAATGAGTTCCATCGGCTGAACTGCCTGGAATTCACATCACTGAACTCTGCATATTGCCAAATCCCATCTACGTGGAAAACAAGAACCCGAGCCTGCCCTTCTCCTTGACATTCTAGGTTTCTACATGCAGGGAAGCTGTTTGGTCCAGAGGAGCATTGTGTGATATTCCGGCATATTCCAAACACCGATTACGGCCACGGCGAGAACCGAGCTCTCCCACGGAATGACGCTTGGCGAGGAACAAACACAAACCGAGACGGCAGCGTTTAAGTGCCTGACAAAGGATTTAGCTGAATAAACACCGAGGCCGTAATTATGGCACGGAGGAAACAAAATGTGCCAGGCGCTTCCACGTCAGCCGAAAAGGAGCGGACGGTCAGGGCTGCAAGGTGACTCCGGAGAGGAGCTGCAGGAGAGGGGAAGGGGGGACGAGAGCCGTTCTGACAGCGGCCCCAAAGATGACAAGCGCTGGCCCGCAGGGGAAGTCAGGATGGGAGCCCTTTACGGACCACGAGGTGAGATCCTGGGGGCAGGGGACGGGACCAAGTCCAAATCAAGCTGCCTTAGCCTGAATCCGACCCTCAGTCTGTCACGGTCAGTACTGTCTACTCTGTCCGGTACCCGCTTTCCAGGGTCTCGGGCGGAGGTCTTCCCCATCCCCTCCTGCCTGGTCACTCTTAACATGCCGGGGATTGAACCTGTGACCTTCTGAGTGCCAAGCAGAAGCCCTGAGCCATGGACCCTCCCTGAAC
Source organism: Paroedura picta (assembly GCF_049243985.1). Lineage (NCBI taxonomy): Eukaryota > Metazoa > Chordata > Lepidosauria > Squamata > Gekkonidae > Paroedura > Paroedura picta. The sequence goes on along the minus strand of NC_135374.1, from coordinate 4,406,361 downwards.
ACACATGAAGCTGCCTTATACGAGTCAGACCACTGGAAGGTTGGTACTGTCTACTCCTTTTAACTAGAGATGCCGGGGATTGAACCTGGGACCTTCTGAGTGCCAAGCTGAGGCTCTTCCACTGAGTGGTGAAGGTCCCTCGCATCACTACTGCCCAGTCCTTTTAACTGGAGATGCCAGGGATTGAACCAGGGACCTTCATCACTACTGCCCAGTCCTTTTAACTGGAGATGCTGCTGGGGATTGAACCTGGGACCTTCTGCCTGCCAAGCAGAGGCTCTGCCACTGAGCCATGACCCCTCCCCATGGCTCTCCACAGTCTCAGGCAGAAATCTTCCCCCTCCCATCCTGCCTGGTCCTTTGAGCTGGAGATGCCCGGGATTGAACCTGGAACCTTTTGCATGCTGAGAAGATGCCCTACCAACTGAGCTACCAGTCCTTTTCAGTGGCTCTCCAGGGTCCCAGGAGGAAGTCCTTCCCATCCCCTCCTGCCTGGTCCTTTTAACTGGAGATGCCGGGGACTGAACCTGGGACTTTCTGTGTGCCAAGCAGAGGCTCCGCCACTGAGCCATGCCCCTGCTACATGCCTCTCCAAAGTCTTTCACATCACCACTACCTGGACCTTTAGAAACGGCAGGGATTGAATCTGGGACCTTCTGCCTGCCCAACAGACACTCTGAGCCACTGAGCCACAGAACCTCTCCAAACAGCCACACAATTTCAGAGCAACGTTACCCGTGATTTATTACTTATTTATTGTATGGCATTTGTGTCTGTAGCCAGGAGATCTCAGGGCTGTCCGGCAAGGTGGTTTATTGCCTGCCTCCACATCATGGCCCCCTGTGTTCCTTGCAGGAGCTCCCGCCTGAATCCTTGGAAGTCTCCCATCCCAATGGATGCTTTAGGATGCTTAGGGCTGATCCTGCGTTGAGCAGGGGGTTGGACTAGATGGCCTGCGTGGCCCCTTCCAACTCTATGATTCTATGATTCAATGATAGACAGGGTGAGTCCTGTTCGCTTCTGATCTCTGATGGGATGGGCTCACCTGGCCTACCCAGGTAAGGCACCAGGTTGCACCAAGGACTCTTGATCTAACACCCTTGAAGAGAAAGAGCTGTGAGCCACATCCCCAAAAGAGGACAGAGCAAGGAAGGGGTTCTCAGGAGACGCCGGGAGTATTTCGCATCTCTGCACAAGCATCCCCGTTTAACTTTCCACGCGGTGGGGGTGGGGACGATGCGCACCGTCTCATCCATCTTCCCGCAAGATGGAACCGCTTGTGGGCTGACGGCTCAGAAGCGAAGACAAATACCTGCCCATCCCATCAGTATTTTAGACCAAGAACCAAAGGAATAACAAAATTGGATGTCTCCATCTCTGGGAAGCAACGGCAGGAAGGGGGGGGGGCGTTAGAAAAAGCCGACGCAGCTAATGCAAGGCCTGATCTATGTGCCTCGGGGGTGTAGATATTACAGGGCCGAGCTGAGGATTTATGCCGTGCAATTTGCTATCCGGGAACCGTACATCTCCGGCTGATAGCCCAGTGACGGCTTTATGGCTTCATAAAATTTGCCGGCGAGGTGCAGTCCCGAGTCGCCTGATCCTGGAAGCGGCAGAGTCCCCTGCCCCGTCCCGGTTTCCTTTGTTTACGGGGATTGTTCGGCCGCCCCTTTCGATAAGGCCTGCGGGACGGAGAAGTGGGATCCCAGATGGTTTGCAATCCGGCAGTCAGGCAAGAGAGCAAGCTGGACTGTCAGAGAATCCTCACTCCCCTCAAAGCAGACTTAGGGAGCTTAGGGGGTGCTTCAGGCCTGTAGGAGGCAAGCAAATTCTGGCTCCCTCCAACCAGAGGACTAAGAGCAGAGAGGGAGAGGGCGTAGGAAGGATGGACGGTGAGCCGGAGGGCAGGAAGGGCTGTGCCGGTGCTTGGCTCTCCTGGCTCTTTCTTCCATGCCCCAGGGTCAAGCCGATTGCCACCTGGGGGTCGCACGGGATTTGCTGCTGCAGGAAGTGGCGGAGGCTACAAGCACCGCCGTCTTCAAGAGGTACATTTGGAGCAGAGGTCCATCCATGCACAGATGGGAGACTCTGTTTGGTGCTTGGGCGGGGGGCACATTGGGAGGGCTTCTAGAGTTCTGGCCCTGCTGGTGGTCCTCTTGATAGCCTCTGGGTTTTGGCCACTGCATGACACAGAGTGTTGGACTGCGTGGGCCGTTTGCCTGATCCAACATGGATTAGCTATGTTCTTCTGTCTCAGGCAGTGGTGCGCTGTCTTCTTGGGGGGGGGGGCACAGAGGGAGGGCTTCTGGAGTCCTGGCCCCCCCTGATGGAGCTCCTGATGGCCCCTGTGAGACACAGAATGATAGACTTGATGGGCCACAGGCCTGATCCAACATGGCCTCTCTTAAGAGTGGCATAGTGCAGGGGGTTGGACTAGATGACCCATGAGGTCCCTTCAAACTCTTATTATTCTATGATTTTTAAGGATGAACTTTCATCCCGGCCAGATTGTCCCAGGGATCCTGGAGGGATTTTGCCTTCTTCTGGGCATAGAGCAGGTAGTCAGTGGGGGAGTGGAGTGTGCCTGGGGGTGGGGGGGGGGAAGTGGTTGTGAATTTCCTGCTTCAAGCAAGGGGCTGGACTAGATGACCTTTCCAGCTCTATGTTTCTGTGTCTCTTGCCTTTCACGGGGTTGCCAGCTCTGTATTGGGAAAACGCCTGGAGATTTTGCCTAAGGGGAGGTTGGAAGATTTATTGCAAAGGTCTGCAGTCAGAGGCTGCACTCTTTCCAAGTTTACGAGCCTGTTTCTCGCTGTCATGTGCTCACCCACATGTGGGCTGCAACACAAAAGGCAGTTTAATTTTCCGCCATCGATCGCCTGACCTTCCTGGCATTTCAATCCATCTACCTTCCAACCTCCCCTCCTGCAACTCCAGGGCTCAGAAGGACTGGAACGGTCCTTCCTTTCAAGCTGGAGCACGGACGGTTCGTTTTGAGACCGCGGCCATCTGTGTCTGCCCTGCAGCAGAAAAGCTGGACTCAAACCCATTAGGGCAGAGCTGGCCAAACGGTGTCTCTCCAGATGTCCGTGGACTACAATTACCATGAGCCCCTGCCAGCTGGCAGGGGCTCATGGTAATTGTAGTCCACGGACATCTGGAGAGCTACCGTTTGGCCACGCCGGCCTTCGGGCCTTGGAGACCAATGAGAGTTTTGGGGAATAAACTTTCGAGTGTCAAAGTTTTGAAAGTCTTGTTGGACTCTCAGTTCCCCCTTACTCAAATCTAGCTGTTCAAACGGAGAGGGATTAAAATGAGGAGTGCGGTACTGGTCTAGCGCTATAGTGCTCGACTTATAATGTTTCCCCCCCAAAAATCGAGGACTATTTCACGGCAAGAATCAGCGGGGAAAAGACATGCTGCTGTCAGGAGGGCCACAGGCGTTTTTGACTGCATGCTACAGCGACCCAGAAACGCAGAGGCGGTGAAAACAGAAGAAACCCGATTTCTTCAAGAGTGGCTTGGCCGTGCTTTGCAAACTGGACACAAGCGGCTTCCGACGGAAAGGTGAATAAAATCCGTCAGCAGCAAACTACTAAGTGTCCGAAATGACACACAAAACCTGTTACCAACCAGTTACCGAAAGGTCCAAAAGTTTGTCCTTCTTTCCCCCCCCCCTCCCGCAACATCTCATGCGCATAGAAAGACCAGGTTTGGAAGTGGAAGGGAGACCACAGTTCTGGTGTGGTGGTTAAGAGTGGAGGACTCTAAAATGGCGAACCGGGTTTGATTCCCCGCTCCTCCTCCACATGCAGCCAGCTGGGTGACCTTGGGCTCATCACAGCCCTGATAGTGCTGTTCTCACAGAGCAGTCCTGCCAGAGCTCTCTCAGCTCCACCGACCTCGCAGGGTGTCTGTTGTGGGGAGAGGAAAGGGAAGGCGACTGGAAGCCGCTTTGAGCCTCCTCCGGGTAGAGAAAAGTGGGGCATAAAAACCAATTCTTCACCTTCAAAGGGCCAGGAAATTCAAGGACTGTGTGAGACGTAAAATTCAAACATCGAGAATGGAAATATGTCCATAGATTGTGCACAACAGGAGGAACGGGCGACAACTCCATTTCCTTCATTTAATGCATCCAAGCCTTTAAACCTTACCCTTAAAATGAATTCCCCCCCCCTCCTCCCGGCCTGGGGTATTCATCACCATCATTTGGGTAATCTGCTCCGACACCACAAATGCAAATCTCGAGGCGCAAACAGGCATCATAACCCAACATGAACTCGCCCTCCTCCTCCCCTTTGGCTGCATGAATCATTCTCCTTGTACAATTTGAGGCTTCTGCACAGGCACAGGGGAAGGTTTGGGCAGCTCCGTTAGAGCAGGGGTGGTCAACCTGTGGTCCTCCAGATGTTCATGGACTACAATTCCCAAGAGCCCCTGCCAGCATTCGCTGGCAGGGGCTCATGGGAATTGTAGTCCATGAACATCTGGAGGACCACAGGTTGACCACCCCTGCGTTAGAGGAATGTCAAACGAGCAAGAGTCTAAAGCAAACCTGGGCACAGTTTACAGTAAGAAGCTATTGTCAGCTGTGCCCAGGTCCAAAACAACACTCCAAAAATCACTGAACACGATCCACGTAATAGATTAGACTACTGTAACGTGTTCTAGGTGGTGCGGCCCATGAAGACTGTGCGGTATCGACAACTGGGACAGAACGCTGCAGCCAGAAAGTTGGCGGGAGGGAGTTGTGGGAACGAGATCCTTCCGATTTTGTTCCACCAAAGAAGAAGAGTAGTTGTTTGTATTCCACTTTACTACCTGAAGGACTCCCGAACGGTTTGGGGACCGCCAGACCTCGGGCAGGTTTCCCCTGGCAGCACCCCGAGGGTCGATTTCCATGCCCGGAGACCACAGCCGAAGCTCGGCCAGCCGGAAGAGGCTGAGGAAAGACCAGGCCGTCTTGGAGAGCTGCCTTTCTTATTTTTTAAATGAGTCTCCGGGGCTGCAGAATTTTAATAGATTTGCTAATTTGGTTTCTGCCGCTTATGTAACAGGCACAGTTTCACAACTTGCTTTGAGACGGAAAAGGCATCGGGATAAAATCCAGCCGTCAGTTTCCAAGCTCACGTGTCCCCGTGGCAAAGGACGAGGAAGCGATCGAACGCGCTCGAGAATTCTTTGTTCTCGGATCACAAAGGGACCAGGGCGGCGGCTGCGGTAGGGAAATTAAACGTCCAATTGCTCTGGGTCGCTCGGCGACGATCAGCTTGAACGGCGAGTGGGAAAGCAAGGACAGCAGGCAGGCTACCGAGGGCAGATTAGCCGGATCTGTCCCATTTCTAATAGCCGCTGATGGCTGGGACAGGGGGACGGGGAAGAAATTCGGATGGGAGGAGAGTCGATTCATTGGAACCCTGGTGCTCTAGGCCAGGGGTAGTCACAACCTGTGGTCCTCCAGATGTCCATGGACTACAATTCCCATGAGCCCCTGCCAGCAATGCTGGCAGGGGCTCATGGGAATTGTAGTCCATGGACATCTGGAGGACCACAGGTTGACTACCCCTGCTCTAGGCGGCTTCTGCGGGTTCCATGGACAGCAGAAGTCACAAACTGATGTTCCCGGGGCCCTTGGAAACCATTTCGGTCCTGGCCCCTACCTGAGTTCCCGGAAGAGCTGCGGGCCCTGTCGGAACTCTTGAGGTTCCGCCGGGCTTGTACAACAGAGCTCTTCCACCAGACGTTTGGTTGAAGCTGGGCACGATGAGTACTGGGGAATTTCAAACTCCCCCCCCCTCTCCGGTTCTAGACCTACCGAACTACCCTGCTGTGATCCATACCTGTCGCCCCTCCAGCCCACCAAATCGACGGAAGCTGGGGAGGTCTTTCACTTGCCCCGCCATCTTGTTTTATTGTGTCATATTGCATTCTGTTGTTAAAAAGGTAAAGGTAAAGGTATCCCCTGTGCAAGCACCAGGTCATGTCTGACCCTTGGGGTGACGCCCTCCAGCGTTTTCATGGCAGACTCAATACGGGGTAGTTTGCCAGTGCCTTCCCCAATCATTACCATTTACCTCCAATATTATTCTATTGTTACATTTATTTTATTGGGACAAGATTTGGGGATTTTACTGTAGAGAGATTTTATGGACAATATATTTCATATGTATGCTGTAAACCGCCGTGAGCCAGTTCGCTGGGCGCGGCGATCTGGAAATCAAATTATAAATTAAATAAATAAAAATAAACGAAATACCAGAGCGCGCAAAGCCGGATCTATCCCTGGAAGGCAAAATCACGTGATCCAACTCAATGAAGTGAGCGATGACGGGAAAAGCCTAAATATTTGGGGAACAGAATTTTGAAAAATATTACAACTCGAGGTTTGTACGTAATTTTCCTTGGTCCCACCTTTGAGAAGTTTGCGTCCACTGTTTGAAATTTACTCCAGAGCCAGGGGTAGTCAACCTGTGGTCCTCCAGATGTCCACGGACTACAATCCCCATGAGCCCCTGCCAGCGTTGGCTGGCAGAGGCTCATGGGAATTGTAGTCCGTGAACATCTGGAGGACCACAGGTTGACTACCCCTGAATTAGACCTCTTAGGATGTCTTTGCCACTGAGGAAAATATTTTGAAAGCAGCTGTTACTGGACAGCGCTTTGGGGAAGACTACAAACAAATTTGGGGCGGGGGGGGGGGAAACCTCTTGGCTTCTCCTTCCACCCCCGCCTCTTGTTCCGCCGGACCCGGAAAGCTCCCCGTGAGATTTTTTAATTCAAAGCAAGAGATTCCATAAGCCCTGCCAAGTCCCCAAGAGAACACTGGTTGAAATGCAACCAGGGGGACGGAGGGATTTAGCAGAAGAGGGCAAAGGAGGACACGCCAATCCGGAGAGAGGGAAGGAGGAGCAGATTCAGCAAGCTTATTAGAGTCTCCTCTCTCGATGCTTACAGGCAGACACATCTCGGTGAAGCGGAACTGGCACAGGGAGGACGAGGGTGGGCATGCTGTCAGCGGAAGAGGACGCGAACGGCAAGACAAATGCATGCTTCTGCGTGGCGTAAGGAAGGAGCAGAGAACGCGCCTGCAATTCAAAAGAGGCCTTTCCGCACCCTCATCTTCCAAAATTAGAATTTAACACGTGCACAAAGCGAAAACTGATGAAACCATCGAGTCAAACTCTCTTTCTTCTAGCACAATTGAACCTCTGGAACTCCCTGACACAAGGAAACAGTGTGAATGCACCTTCAGGATTTACTCTTCTCCGTTTCTGAAAAATTTAGGGCGGGGAACGAGCTTTCCTGAGTCACGGCGTCTGAAGAAGTGACTTACACAAGTGCCTTCCCTGCCACCGATTTTGTTAGTCTTGAAGGTCCTCCAGGATTCTTGCTGATACAGACACTCACATGGCGACCCACCACGATCTCTCGCCCTGGAAGGCACCCCATTTAGCTGTGCAGAACGGAAATCCATCCACTTTGTGATAGAAGGACGGGCAGACTCCCATTCTAGCTGTATCTGACGAAGTGAGCCTTGATTAACAAAAGCTCCTCCTTCCCTGCCACCAATTTGGTCAGTTCTCAAGGTGTTCCTGGACTCTGGGTCTTTTCTACTACAACAAACAAACCAACGCAGCCTGGTCTATCTCCATGTGTAGCCTTGAGCTACACAGAATGGAAACCCATCAAGCTCCTCCCCTACCCCCAATTCTATTATTATTATTAACAAGAACAACAACAACAATTCTGTAAAAATGTGCTGCTGGACTCCACTTCTGGAGGTTCTTGAAGCCTGAAGAAGGTTTCAGGGGCTCCTCAACAGCCCAAAAGTTGAGAAAGGCTGGCTTATACCTCGAATAAAACTTTGTTGGTCTTAAAGAACTCTCACCCTTCGTTCTTGGGATGACTCCCTGCTTTTCTTGTTGGCCAACCCAAAATAACCGGGATCGTCTACAGACGGCCAACCAGGACTACAACGAATGTACCTGCATGCTAATTTCCCACCACTTACTTAAATCCAATCTCGACTCTGCTGCCACTTCCTTCCTTCCTGGCAACAAACACGTGCGGGGAAAGCTTGTGCCCAGAACGAAAATTCTTTGTTCTTAAAGGTGTCCTGGGCTCAAATTTCGTTCCGCCGCTTCGGAGCTGCTGAAATTCAGACAGGGTCAGCAGGAAACGGAGCTGTCTGAGATTCGACTTGGCCCCTCGCTGTGCGTTCCCGGTTGGAACGCCTAAATTTAGCCCCGGCGCCTGGCTCTCTGTCGCTCTTCGGGTTCCTGGAGGGACGCAAAAGCAGCCACCCAGAGCTGGTCGGAGAGGTGCGAGGTCCAGTGGCAGAGGGAGCGCCGTCGAGGTCCGGGTTGCTGTCCCGGCAGTTTGTCTCAAAGCTCTGCTCTGCTCCGTGCGAGAACTTGGGGAACGGAGACCCAAGAACAGAGGTGGTTCGGAGTGCTCTTGAAGACACGGACGGCATGGCGACCCCATGCGGTTTTCAAGGCAAGAGAAAAGCAGAGGCGGGTGGCCATTCTCTGCCTCTTCGTGGCAACCCTGGTTCTTTCACGGTGGTCTCCCGTCCAAGTATTAACCTTGTTTGGTTTCCAAGATCCGACAACAACAGTCTAGCTTGGGGCATCCAGGTCAGGGCGAAAGGCATGCGGGGAGAGGGGGGGGGTGTTGCCACTGCCTGCCTCTGCACAGCAACCCTGGACTTCCTTTCTGGTCTTCCACCCGAGTCTTAACCACGGTTCCTCCTGCTTAGCTCCCCAGAGAGCCAGCGTGGCGTGGCGGTTAAAGAGCGGCAGGCTCTGATCTGGAGAACCGGGTTCGATTCCTCAATCCTGCTCCACATATAGCCAGCTGGGTGACCTCGGGCTAGTCACAGTTCTCTCGGAGCAGTTCTCTCAGAGCTCTCTCAGCCCCACCGACCTCCCAAAGGGTCTGTTGCGGGGCGAGGAAGGGGGAAGTGTTTGTTAAGCCGCTCTGGGACTCCTTCAGGTCGTGAAAACCATGGTATGAAAAAGTAGCTCTTCTCCTACGTTGGGCTATCTAGCTGGGGGGAGACAAACAAACCCTCCAGAAATTTTATTCAGTGCTTTTTGGGGGGGCTTCAGCAAACAACCTTCACATACCTGAATGCATACCTTAGGGCAGGGGTGGCCAAACAGTGGCTCTCCAGACATCCGTGCACTACAATTCCCATAAGCCCACGCCAGCATGGGCTCATGGGGATTGTAGTCCATGACACATTGGGTACCCCTGCTCTGAACACTGTTTGACCATTGAAAAAAAAACACTGCACATCAACAGTAACAGGGGCTCCAGTATTAAATACTATCCGAAAGTCACTCACAATTATAAAAAGAAATCACATGTAAACTGAGCAATTTCTATTTAAAGACCCTTAGACATCTAGCAGATGATGCAACATCGGGAGAAATGGCGGCGGTTCGGTGGGAACACGTTCATTTCAGTTCTACTTCCAAGCCTCCCAGCACTGCAGCCACTGGAAGAGCTACCACGGTTAGGCACACAGCGGCCAATACCCCTACTCATTTGCTGGCAAAACAAGGAGAAAGTTTAGCCGTTCCTTCCCAAGGAGGTCAGAACTCAGCCTTCCAAAACAGCTCTTTTCTCCCCGGGGGTTAAGAACATCCGCACAGCGTGCCATCGGAGCGGGCTCGTTCCTGAGCCGAGGCCTCGGGAGATGCCAGAATTTGCAGACAGCTGGCTGGCTAATGAAAAGCGGAAGACGCTCATCAGATTAGCACGGAGCAGAAAATAGAAGACGACACTCAGTGCCATGCTGGCACGCCGCCCGTCAGCTCCCCGTCCTTCAAACTTAGGCGTGCGGATCGTTAAAACAGCAGCCGGGCTGAGACCGGCAAGAAGGGAGAGCCCCAGGAAAGGTCCTGAGTTCAAATTCTGACTAGGCCACAGGTTTCGCTAGACCACCTCGGGTGAGCCTCTGTCCTCAGCAGAAGGCTGTGGCAAGAATTAACGGGAGGACGGAGAGACCGACCCTGCCCAAAGCTGAAAAGGAGAACATGCTTGTCACGTACCATAGGCTGGTCCAGCTGACCAAAAAAGACCCCATCGTAGAGAACTGCTCCATACACATGCGGTGCAAAGAAGTCAGTTTTTATTGAAGGTTTCCGTAAGGCAAAGCAGGACAAAGCATATCAAGAACAGGGACACTGACAGAGACAAGCATGGATGGCCCCACAGGTCTATATATAGAGAGGGACAGTTTAAGCGGGAGATCCAGTTCTCATAGAGGAGGCTTTTGATCGAAAAGGCTCGAATCTAGGAGACATCCAGTCTGTTTCCCCTGCCATCCCTGGCAGTAAATTTCCAACCCCTGCTATGCGAATCAAGGACACGGGTAGATAAGAGAGAGGGAAGGCACAGAAAAAAAGGAAAGGAACGTGGGGGTAGGGAGGGTTGGAGGTCTCTCAGGCCCATTAGAGCCAGTTTGGTGTAGTGGTTAGGAGTGCGGACTTCTAATCTGGCATGCCGGGTTCGATTCTGCGCTCCTCCACATGCAGCCAGCTGGGTGACCTTGGGCCAGTCACAGCACTGATAAAACTGTTCTGACCGAGCAGGAATATCAGGGCTCTCTCAGCCTCACCCACCCCACAGGGTGTCTGTTGTGGGGAGAGGAAAGGGAAGGTGATTGGAAGCTGCTTTGAACCTCCTTCGGGTAGGGAAAAGCGGCATATAAGAACCAACTCTTCTTCTGCTTCTTCTTCTTAAACCTCTAAGTCAACACTCCTGAGAAAATCGGAAGGGCCATTGTGACAGTGCTTGGGAGAGAGTAGTAGTTGCAAAATCCATGGAGCAAAAGGGAGATTGGGGTCAAGCAAACAGTTATATCACATCGTCATCATCTTTATCCTTATAGCCCGCCCTACCCAGATGGCTCAGGGCAGGTAACAACGGGATCCATACATCGATAACATGTATCTCTATCAGGAGTGGAGTTTTGGCTCACGGTCCAGGGCAGAGCCCCCAAATGGCTACCACAGGAGTCAGAGGCAACCCCCCAAATATCAGGGAGTTGGATTCGGCCAACACAAACAAAGTCCAAGAGCACCTTTAAGACCGACAAAGACTGAATCAAGGCAAGAACCTTCGAGTGGATGCACTTTTCGAGGATACGCATAACTTTTAAGGTGCACAGCCAACAAGACACCCTGCCGGGCACAATCGCCTCCTGGGCCGACCCATTTCCTAAAAACATTGGGGGGGGGGGTGCCAGGGAACGGGCTGGGGACCTCCGGATCAAACGTGAGAAATATACCTGGGACCCCGTTCTGATTGCCAAGAAGGTGAATGATTAATCCCTAATAAGAGTGGATGACAGACTCATGATTTTAGCCTTTTGATTTCATTTTTGGCTTTATTACTTTGGGAAATCAACGGCGCAGCTTCTTTGCGTTGAATCGGCTTTGATTTCTGCCTCCCGGGGGGCTCCAGGCGAGTGCATTTTGTAAAAAGGGGGGAAGCTCCATTCACTTGCATTCCCATTTTGCAGTCCCCAGGTAAAAGGGGAATCTTACAAGCAGGGAACAGAGAAGACGGCGTGGGATGCTCAATGTCGACAGGCTGCATCAAACCCTTCCTGGCTCAGCATGCAGCGTTCTCCTTGGGGTTCGGTATCAGAAATGAGGATGTCTCTCTCTGGCTGTATCTCTCCCATGCTGGGAGCGACAGCTGAGCCCCCCCCCCCCAATTTCCCCCAAAAATGTGTCTTCGGAAAACAACAGCCGAGATGAAAGTGTGGTTGGAGTGCCACAAAGCCTGAATCGCTTCAAAATGCAGGCCTAGGATAGGACAAGGGAAGGGGCGCTGTGACAGAATGAACTCTGCAGCTGCTCAGAAACAATGTGCTGAAGAACGGCTGATCTGGGAGAAGAGGCCAGGCTTGCTTTTGATGTGGTGCAGTCAGGAGGAAGGACGGATTCAAGGAGGAGAACCTCCACGTACCGAGCTCTGGTAGCTGAAGGGAACCTCCACGTACCGAAGCAGTCAACCTCTGTATCCCAATACCAGGAGGTGTACATCAAGGGAAGGCCTCGGCCTCTCTGCCCTGTGGCTGGCCCTGCAGAGGAACTGGCTGGCCCCTGGGTGAGACGGGAGGCTGGACTGGAGGGACCCTCCCTGGCCTGACCCAGCAGGGCTCTTCTGAGGCTCTTCTCAGGGGAAGGCCTCGGCCTCTCTGCCCTGTGGCTGGCCCTGCAGAGGATCTGGCTGGCCCCTGGGTGAGACGGGAGGCTGGACTGGAGGGACCCTCCCTGGCCTGACCCAGCAGGGCTCTTCTGAGGGTCTTCACAGGGGAAGGCCTCGGCCTCTCTGCCCTGTGGCTGGCCCTGCAGAGGAACTGGCTGGCCCCTGGGTGAGACGGGAGGCTGGACTGGAGGGACCCTCCCTGGCCTGACCCAGCAGGGCTCTTCTGAGGCTCTTCTCAGGGGAAGGCCTCGGCCTCTCTGCCCTGTGGCTGGCCCTGCAGAGGATCTGGCTGGCCCCTGGGTGAGACGGGAGGCTGGACTGGAGGGACCCTCCCTGGCCTGACCCAGCAGGGCTCTTCTGAGGGTTTTCTCAGGGGAAGGCCTCGGCCTCTCTGCCCTGTGGCTGGCCCTGCAGAGGAACTGGCTGGCCCCTGGGTGAGACAGGAGGCTGGACTGGAGGGACCCTCCCTGGCCTGACCCAGCAGGGCTCTTCTGAGGGTCTTCTCAGGGGAAGGCCTCGGCCTCTCTGCCCTGTGGCCGGCCCTGCAGAGGAACTGGCTGGCCCCTGGGTGAGACGGGAGGCTGGGCTGGAGGGACCCTCCCTGGCCTGACCCAGCAGGGCTCTTCTGAGGGTCTTCTCAGGGGAAGGCCTCGGCCTCTCTGCCCTGTGGCTGGCCCTGCAGAAGAACTGGCTGGCCCCTGGGTGAGACGGGAGGCTGGACTGGAGGGACCCTCCCTGGCCTGACCCAGCAGGGCTCTTCTGAGGGTCTTCTCAGGGGAAGGCCTCGGCCTCTCTGCCCTGTGGCTGGCCCTGCAGAGGAACTGGCTGGCCCCTGCGTGAGACGGGAGGCTGGGCTGGAGGGACCCTCCCTGGCCTGACCCAGCAGGGCTCTTCTGAGGGTCTTCTCAGGGGAAGGCCTCGGCCTCTCTGCCCTGTGGCTGGCCCTGCAGAGGAACTGGCTGGCCCCTGGGTGAGAAGGGAGCCTGGGCTGGAGGGACCCTCCCTGGCCTGACCCAGCAGGGCTCTTCTGAGGGTCTTCTCAGGGGAAGGCCTCGGCCTCTCTGCCCTGTGGCTGGCCCTGCAGAGGAACTGGCTGGCCCCTGGGTGTGACGGGAGGCTGGACTGGAGGGACCCTCCCTGGCCTGACCCAGCAGGGCTCTTCTGAGGGTCTTCTCAGGGGAAGGCCTCGGCCTCTCTGCCCTGTGGCTGGCCCTGCAGAAGAACTGGCTGGCCCCTGGGTGAGACGGGAGGCTGGACTGGAGGGACCCTCCCTGGCCTGACCCAGCAGGGCTCTCCTGAGGGTCTTCTCAGGGGAAGGCCTCGGCCTCTCTGCCCTGTGGCTGGCCCTGCAGAGGAACTGACTGGCCCCTGGGTGAGACGGGAGGCTGGACTGGAGGGACCCTCCCTGGCCTGACCCAGCAGGGCTCCTCTGAGGGTCTTCTCAGGGGAAGGCCTCGGTCTCTCTGCCCTGTGGCTGGCCCTGCAGAGGAACTGGCTGGCCCCTGGGTGAGACGGGAGGCTGGACTGGAGGGACCCTCCCTGGCCTGACCCAGCAGGGCTCTTCTGAGGGTCTTCTCAGGGGAAGGCCTCGGCCTCTGCCCTGTGGCTGGCCCTGCAGAGGAACTGGCTGGCCCCTGGGTGAGACGGGAGGCTGGACTGGAGGGACCCTCCCTGGCCTGACCCAGCAGGGCTCTTCTGAGGGTCTTCTCAGGGGAAGGCCTCGGCCTCTCTGCCCTGTGGCTGGCCCTGCAGAGGAACTGACTGGCCCCTGGGTGTGACGGGAGGCTGGACTGGAGGGACCCTCCCTGGCCTGACCCAGTAGGGCTCTTCTGAGGGTCTTCTCAGGGGAAGGCTTCGGCCTCTCTGCCCTGTGGCTGGCCCTGCAGAGGAACTGGCTGGCCCCTGGGTGTGACGGGAGGCTGGACTGGAGGGACCCTCCCTGGCCTGACCCAGCAGGGCTCTTCTGAGGGTCTTCTCAGGGGAAGGCCTCGGCCTCTGCCCTGTGGCTGGCCCTGCAGAGGAACTGGCTGGCCCCTGGGTGAGACGGGAGGCTGGACTGGAGGGACCCTCCCTGGCCTGACCCAGCAGGGCTCTTCTGAGGGTCTTCTCAGGGGAAGGCCTCGGCCTCTCTGCCCTGTGGCTGGCCCTGCAGAGGAACTGACTGGCCCCTGGGTGTGACGGGAGGCTGGACTGGAGGGACCCTCCCTGTCCTGACCCAGCAGGGCTCCTCTGAGGGTCTTCTCAGGGGAAGGCTTCGGCCTCTCTGCCCTGTGGCTGGCCCTGCAGAGGAGCTGGCTGGCCCCTGGGTGAGACGGGAGGCTGGACTGGAGGGACCCTCCCTGGCCTGACCCAGCAGGGCTCTCCTGAGAGTCTTCTCAGGGGAAGGCCTCGGCCTCTCTGCCCTGTGGCTGGCCCTGCAGAGGAACTGGCTGGCCCCTGGGTGAGACGGGAGGCTGGACTGGAGGGACCCTCCCTGGCCTGACCCAGCAGGGCTCTTCTGAGGGTCTTCTCAGGGGAAGGCCTCGCCCTCTCTGCCCTGTGGCTGGCCCTGCAGAGGAACTGGCTGGCCCCTGGGTGAGACGGGAGGCTGGACTGGAGGGACCCTCCCTGGCCTGACCCAGCAGGGCTCTTCTGAGGGTCTTCTCAGGGGAAGGCCTCGCCCTCTCTGCCCTGTGGCTGGCCCTGCAGAGGAACTGGCTGGCCCCTGGGTGAGAGGGGGGGCTGGACTGGAGGGACCCTCCCTGGCCTGACCCCGCAGGGCTCTTCTGAGGGTCTTCTCAGGGGAAGGCCTCGGCCTCTCTGCCCTGTGGCTGGCCCTGCAGAGGAACTGGCTGGCCCCTGGGTGAGACGGGAGGCTGGACTGGAGTGACCCTCCCTGGTCTGACCCAGCAGGGCTCTTCTCGGGGTCTTCTCAGGGGAAGGCCTCGGCCTCTCTGCCCTGTGGCTGGCCCTGCAGAGGAACTGGCTGGCCCCTGGGTGAGACGGGAGGCTGGACTGGAGGGACCCTCCCTGGCCTGACCCAGCAGGGCTCTTCTGAGGGTCTTCTCAGGGGAAGGCCTCGGCCTCTCTGCCCTGTGGCTGGCCCTGCAGAGGAACTGGCTGGCCCCTGGGTGAGACGGGAGGCTGGAATGGAGGGACCCTCCCTGGCCTGACCCAGCAGGGCTCTTCTGAGGGTCTTATCAGGCAAAGGCCTCGACCTCTCTGCCCTGTGGCTGGCCCTGCAGAGGAACTGGCTGGCCCCTGGGGGAGACGGGAGGCTGGACTGGAGGGACCCTCCCTGGTCTGGCCCAGCAGGGCTCTTCTGAGGGTCTTCTCAGGGGAAGGCCTCGGCCTCTCTGCCCTGTGGCTGGCCCTGCAGAGGAACTGGCTGGCCCCTGGGTGAGACGGGAGGCTGGACTGGAGGGACCCTCCCTGACCTGACCCAGCAGGGCTCTTCTGAGGGTCTTCTCAGGGGAAGGCCTCGGCCTCTCTGCCGTGTGGCTGGCCCTGCAGAGGAACTGGCTGGCCCCTGGGTGAGACGGGAGGCTGGAATGGAGGGACCCTCCCTGGTCTGGCCCAGCAGGGCTCTTCTGAGGGTCTTCTCAGGGGAAGGCCTCGGCCTCTCTGCCCTGTGGCTGGCCCTGCAGAGGAACTGGCTGGCCCCTGGGTGAGACGGGAGGCTGGACTGGAGGGACCCTCCCTGGTCTGACCCAGCAGGGCTCTTCTGAGGGTCTTCTCAGGGGAAGGCCTCGGCCTCTCTGCCCTGTGGCTGGCCCTGCAGAGGAACCGGCTGGCCCCTGGGTGAGACGGGAGGCTGGACTGGAGGGACCCTCCCTGGCCTGACCCAGCAGGGCTCTTCTGAGGGTCTTCTCAGGGGAAGGCCTCGGCCTCTCTGCCCTGTGGCTGGCCCTGCAAAGGAACTGGCTGGCCCCTGAGTGAGACGGGAGGCTGGAATGGAGGGACCCTCCCTGGCCTGACCCAGCAGGGCTCTTCTGAGGGTCTTCTCAGGGGAAGGCCTCGGCCTCTCTGCCCTGTGGCTGGCCCTGCAGAGGAACTGGCTGGCCCCTGGGTGAGACGGGAGGCTGGACTGGAGGGACCCTCCCTGGCCTGACCCAGCAGGGCTCTTCTGAGGGTCTTCTCAGGGGAAGGCTTCGGCCTCTCTGCCCTGTGGCCGGCCCTGCAGAGGAACTGGCTGGCCCCTGGGTGAGACGGGAGGCTGGACTGGAGGGACCCTCCCTGGCCTGACCCAGCAGGGCTCTTCTGAGGGTCTTCTCAGGGGAAGGCCTCGGCCTCTCTGCCCTGTGGCTGGCCCTGCAGAGGAACTGGCTGGCCCCTGGGTGAGACGGGAGGCTGGACTGGAGGGACCCTCCCTGGTTTGACCCAGCAGGGCTCTTCTGAGGGTCTTCTCAGGGGAAGGCCTCGGCCTCTCTGCCCTGTGGCTGGCCCTGCAGAGGAACTGGCTGGCCCCTGGGTGAGACGGGAGGCTGGACTGGAGGGACCCTCCCTGGCCTGACCCAGCAGGGCTCTTCTGAGGGTATTCTCAGGGGAAGGCCTCGGCCTCTCTGCCCTGTGGCTGGTCCTGCAGAGGAACTGGCTGGCCCCTGGGTGAGACGGGAGGCTGGACTGGAGGGACCCTCCCTGGCCTGACCCAGCAGGGCTCTTCTGAGGGTCTTCTCAGGGGAAGGCCTCGGCCTCTCTGCCCTGTGGCTGGCCCTGCAGAGGAACTGGCTGGCCCCTGGGTGAGACGGGAGGCTGGACTGGAGGGACTCTCCCTAGTCTGACCCAGCAGGGCTCTTCTGAGGGTCTTCTCAGGGGAAGGCCTCGGCCTCCCTGCCCTGTGGCTGGCCCTGCAGAGGAACTGGCTGGCCCCTGGGTGAGACGGGAGGCTGGACTGGAGGGATCCTCCCTGGTCTGGCCCAGCAGGGCTCTTCTGAGGCTCTTTTCATAATATTCTCCCCGCTGTCAGCAACCTGCAGTGCTGGGAGACCAATTCCCCCGGAACTCTCCTTCCGCTCTAAAATTAAAAACCAGAAAAAGCGGTTCCAAACAACTCTTCCCGTCAAATCCGGCAACCGCTGGGGCTTCGTTTGGCTCTTAAGAGCCTGTCGAGCCAGCATGTTCAGCTCTCCCCTCCCCTGCCACAAGATATGAGATAAGAAAGGCCGCCACCCGCACCATGTCCGAGCCAAAAGCAGTAAGCAAAAAAATGCCCAGATAAACGGATCCCGTTCACTCCTGGCGTCTGTCCTCCCCTCCCAAGTACCAGGCCGGAAGACAGAGGCCGGCACAGCGAACCCCCCTCCCTCCCAGCCCAGCAGGGACAATTACTGCTTCATGAATAAGTGATAAAGTACATGGGAGAAGCCCGGAAGCAGCTTGGCCACACGCTGCTCCGATCCTGACCCGCCACCCCCCCCACACAGCGGAGGCCGGATGTGCAGTCCTGCGGGGAGGGGGGGTCAGTGGGTTACGCCGACATTCATGAAGACATCGCTACTGTGCAAAACCTGGAGATGTTTGCCAAGGACGTAGGACAATATTGTCTGTTATAACAGAACGTGGTGACACGTCTTTTGCGTGTCCGTACTGGGCTCCATGGAACGCAGAGGGAATGGCCGTACAGAGGAGGAGGATAGGCCTTTAGACCCCACTTTTCACTACCCGAAAGAGTCTCAAAGCGGCTTCTAATCCCCTTCCCTTTCCTCTCCCCACAACAGACGCCCTGTGAGGGAGGGGAGGCTGAGAGAGCCCTGAGATTACTGAAGAAGAAGGAGAAGAGTTGGTTCTTAGATGCCACTTTTCTCCACCCGAAGGAGTCTCAAAGTGGCTTCCATCCGCCTTCCCTTTCCTCTCCCCACAACAGACACCTGTGAGGAAGGTGGGGCTGAGAGAGCCCTGAGAGAACTGTTCTATAAGAACAGCTCTAACAGGACTGTGACTGGCCCAAGGTCCCCCAGCTGGCTGCATGCGGAGGAGGAGCAGGGAATCAAACCTGACTCGCCAGATTACAAGCCGCCGCACTTAACCACGACACCAGTCTCTGGGGGACTGGAGTCCTCCCCAAATACAGAACGAGCTATTCCCAAATGCTAGCATTCAAGGGCATCCAATGAAGCTGATGAACCAAAGATTTGGGACAGACAAAAGGAAATACTCCTTTACACAGAGAGGGATTCAAATTGTAGAAATCGCTGCCAGAGGACATAATGATGGGCATACACACAAACAGATTTCCCGGAGATTAGCTAGATAAATCTATCAGTGGCCCCTGTGGGGAACCTCCACATTCAGAGGCAGTCAATCTCTGTGTCAGGAGGCAACATCTGTCTGCCTTCAGCAGCAGAAAAGAGGAGTTTGGTAGCACATTGAAGACGAATAAAGCTTGTAGCTGGGGAGGTGCTTTTGTGAGCCCTTCTCACTAGAAGCATCTGAGGAAGTGAGCAGGGACTCCCAAAAGCTCCCCCACCACCACCACCACCACACACACACCAATTCTGGCAGGCTTGAAGGTGCTACTGGACCTTTTGCTGTTTTCAACTGCTGCAGACAGACGAACGCTTCCACCCATCTGGATCGACCTCCACGGGAGACATCGTGTTTAACTGTACAGAATGGGAGCCCATCTCCATGGGATAGAAGAGTTTTGCCGGGCACGCCCAGATTGGCCCATGCAGGCGGAAGCACAGACCGGACACCCGGACGTGTCCCAGACAGTGCTCCGCCCATAGTGGCTTTTCAGAAATATTAGAACTACCCATGGTAAAGATGTGATATTTATACTAGTACTTTTTGAACTTTAGGACACAACCACTGACGAAAAGCCATTGAAAACGGCATTTCATCTGGAAACCGTTACGGTTGGTTCTTTATTTGCGATTAAAGATTGGAAAAAACAGATGGTCAGACTGTTAATTTATTTGGGAACTTGTATAAACTCCATCTCCATGGGAGACAAAAATCCAACAATAAATAAATTAATATCCTTATCCATTGTTATTCCTCTATATATTTGTGAAACAGCCTAGGGGGTGGGACGTGTCTGCCTGTCCAAGTTAGAATAGGGCCAATCAGGGTACAGCCAGCTTTGCCCTCATTGGCCCTGCCCCTGCAGCTCCCGCCCTCTGTCCCTAGACTCTAGCCTCTTTGCTCTCAGACACCTCAGTGCCTGGAGCCAGCAGTAAGTAAGGGGAGAGGGCCCTGGGCAATGGTTCCTGGTGAAGGGCTTGCTAACAAGGGCATCTTGGCCTGCTAGGCTGGGCCTGATCACGAGGGCCTCTTGGCCTGCTAAGCAGGGCATACTGATGAAGGTCTCCTGGCCTGCTGACTGCCTGCTAAGGATCTCTGACCAAGACCTGCTAACGAGCTGCCCAGTCCCCGCCTGCCCCATTTGATCCAGGTGCAAGCAACAGCCCAAAGCCACCTTAAGCTGCTTGGCCAGGAGCGGGGACCCTTTCTTAAGAACAGGCTTTGAAGCTAGTATATATATAACTGGACAGAATGGGAACCCATCCACCTTACGATATAAGGACAGAGGGACTCTCATTCTGGCTGTATCTGAAGAAGTGAGGAGCGACTCATGGAAGCTCCTCCCCTGCCACAAATTTGGTGGGTCTTGAAGGTGCTCCTGAACTCTGGCTCTTCCCGTCGGTTAAAGAGCGAGGTCAGCCCGGGTCAAAACAAAATGCAGACCCCTCAACGGAATGGACCTCTGAGCGCCTAAAAGTGCTGGAAATAACTCTGGGGATGCAAAACGCCCTGGGATTTATACATAAGTGCGGACGGTCTCTGGAGAGGCACGAATCCGGAGTATATTTATCCCGTGCCGCTGAGAAGTGCCACTGCGATCCGAAGGATGACACCGAAACACGCCTGGCCTTCCGGGAAAGGTGCTCTGGCAACGTGCCCGGAGCAGAAACCACTTATCCGAACGTCTCCATCTCCAGCAGAAGGTTTCTTGGCCAGGCAAAACAGCCTCCCCTCGGCCTGGCTTCCGCCGCTCCATGCAAAGTGTTGGGGCGGCTGCCAGAGCCTTTGAGCACACCGAGTGACTCTCCGGGCTGAAAATATGCAAATCGTATTTCCCGGCAGACTCAGAGCAACGCTTTTAGGAAACAGGCAGCAGCGGCTGTGTTGGGCCGAAAACACCCAAGAAGGTACTCGGAAATGCGTTAAGGGGAGGTGTTTAAAGAGCTCCCAGCCTGGTCGCCTTTGGCGAGTCAAAAACAGCCTCCAGGCGATCAGGCAGGGAAACGGAAGGAAAGCCGGTCATTGTGTCGTCCCCCCCGCCCCCAAGAGGATAATCTTGAAGGAAACTAGGGCTCTCCAGAGGGCCGTGGACTGCAATTCCCATGAGCCTCTGCCAGCACCATGCTGCAGGTAGCCCACGGACCTCTGGAGAGCCACGGTTTGGCAACCCCTGCCATATACGGTGCGACAATGTAAACAAGGATGTGGAAAGTAAAAAGACTGGAACAAACCTCACCTGGCTTGCGAGCAATTAGCAGTGAATGAGGCATTACATCCAGGAGGAGGAAGAAGTCCCTTGTGCAGTTCTTAGTTGTGGAAATACACACAGCTATAAATATGCCCTCTTTCACCAAGTCCCGGCTCTAACCACCCACCTGCCGATTATCCTTGTGCCGTGCCCTTCTTCCAGAAGCCGAGGCTGGCCCGCACAGCTCTCCCTTTGCCACTGAGTCTTCCTAAGAACCCTGCGAAGTAGGTCGGGTCGAGAGGAAATGGTTGGACCAAAGTGACCCAAGGAGATTCACGGCAGAACATGATGGGATGCTCGGTTCTCACCTCAGCAAGCGTCATTTAACCCAGAGGTAGTCAACCTGTGGTCCTCCAGATGTCCATGGACTACAATTCCCATGAGCCCCTGCCAGCAAACGCTGGCAGGGGCTCATGGGAATTGTAGTCCATGGACATCTGGAGGACCACAGGTTGACTACCCCTGATTTAACCCAGGGTCCCCAACAGGTGCCCAGGAGGAAACAAGCAGAAATACTCTCGGCTGAGCCTACCTCACAGGGGTGCTGTGTAGCTGTAAGCCACATACCATGCCCCGAGTTTCTTGGAGGGAGGGTGGGATGAAACGGGAAGAAAACGAATCCTGCAAACAAAGAATGATTCACACCCGACGGGAACGCTGCTAACAGCTCTATTAAAGGAGTTTTTAAAAAGTCACTGAAGTTTGCTGGCGCTTCCCTCCTGGCTCCCGCTGCAAAGAATCACATATGCTCAGATTATGCAGTGGCGGTGCCAAGCCCACACACTGATTCAGGAGAGGGTGTGCTGCCCGTTGGGCGACAGAGGCTAATTTACTTCTTAACAAACAAACAAAAAAGTGTGTCAAATTTACCAAGTGGAATTTCAAAGCTCCAGCTGAGGTGATAAGAACAGATCAGAAGGCACGAAAATTCCAACTTTAAAGGACGCTGATCCGAAAATTCCCCAAACAGAATAACGAGGCCTTTACCTTTGGTTGTATCTTATTATACCATTAGTGTGTAAAATCTCTGCTCCACTTAATATATTTATGGTAAGGCCTTGGAGGAGGAGCCTGTCTCATGGCTTAAGTGCCACTCACCGCTTAACACCCACTCAGGGCGGCTGTCCCGCCCCTCAGTGCCTCCTCCTCCTCCAACCGGCTCGCCTGTCTGTCCAACGGCCAGCCAATCGCCACCCCCACCCCTGATCACCCCCTCCCACTTCCCTCCGAGGCTCGGAGGCTGCATGAGAGCTTCCCATCCGCAAAGAGACCATCCTCAAAGTTCTTCCTCCCCACCCCCCAACCTAGTGCACATTATATTCGTGAATGCAACGGGCTTGGCCCCCAGTGTATATAAAACAGAAATTTACTGTCTCCGTTGTGTCTCTACACTGGGTTAATCATCTTCACTACGTCAATTTTGTCCGCTGTATTTCCTTTTGCTTTACTGGCAAAGGAAATCGGCAGCCGTTCATCTTTAAAGCTTCACGGAATTTTTTAAGAAGAGTCGGAGGTATTCTCACATCTCCCTGCGTTCTGTTTGATCTTTTCATTGCTCGTTGCAGATTTTAGCTCAGAGGCAAAATCCAAAGGTGCCCGCCCTGCTGTCCCAATCCGTCCCGTACCCGCTGGAATTTTGCTTTCAGGCAAGGGGCAGCCAATCCAAAAAGACAAGAAATGGTTATTTCAGAGGTGCAAGGGGGCTTTGGAGGCAGGCTTGCCTCTCATTAGGGTTCCCAATTCAACATTCATAGAAACCAGAACTGGAAGGGACCTAGATCCATAGAATCGTAGAATTATAGAGTTAGAAGGGACCTCCTGGGTCATCTAGTCCAACCCCCTGCACTAGGCAGGACACTCACAACCCTCTCGCTCATCCCCTGTCACCTGCCACCCCCTTGAACCTTCACAGAATCAGCCTCTCCATCAGATGGCTCTCCAGCCTCTGTTTAGAAATCTCCAAAGATGGAGAACCCACCACCTCCCGAGGAAGCCTGTTCCACTGAGGAACCGCTCTGACTGTCAGGAACTTCTTCCGGATGTTTAGATGGAATTTCATCCCATTGGTTCTGGTCTGTCCCTTCTTCCGGATTTTTAGGCAAAAATTCTTTTGAATTCATATCAACCCTTCAGTTCTCGGGCAACAGAAAACAACTCTGCTCTATCCTCTCTGCGGCATCTTTCCAAGTACTACAAGATGGCTGTCCTATTACCTCTTTGTCATCTTTTCTCCAGACTTGTTGGAAACCGAGAGCAGCCCATCCACAAAAACACGGTTGACGTGGGCCTGTCCAGACTAAAGCCCCAACACCCGGCAAGGAGATCTGCACAAATCCTACAATCCCAATCTAGGGCAGGCATCAATGGGGCCTCCATAAGACGATAAACACAGACGAGAGGCCCTGTACAGCATGGAAGACAGATGATAGACTAGAAACAGATTTGGGTTGAAATACCAGGTCACGAAGCGATTGTGGTGCAGCCCACCAGACTATTTTCAATCAGTCACAAGAATGCGAGAGTCGCACTTTCCAGGGAGATGTGACGGAGCTCTTTGTACCTTCCCTGGCTGTGATTGAGTTGACTGAAAACATAGAATCAAGGGTGAGCTGCCTAATCTGTCTGTACAACCAGCGTACCTACTTGGCTGCATATTTCATATTATTAAATGCTTCCTGTGTAGTAACTCTGCTGTATGATAAATAACTAAATAATTGAGAGAGAGTCCTGCTCTCCACCTGCCAGCCCCAGAGGAAACCACCTTGTTATGGGTCGCTAAGGAACTACCTCCCCCCTTCTGAAAGCCCTGCAGAGAGGCATGGCTCTGGTTACTTATCGGGGCCGTCAGGTACACAAAGGACCCATTGAGAGGCGGCAGAAGAGACAAGGGCGTCCTCTGTTACCGACGGAAAGGAAATACGAACCCAGCCTGTCCAAGGAGAAGAGCTCGGGCTAGGTGATAAAGGAGGCCCACAGATTGGGAAATCAAACATCCAAGGTCCCGCCAGGAAGAAACATGGCGCCCTTTGAGAGGCAGCGTGGTGCAGTGGTGAAGAACGGCAGCCTCTAATCTGGAGAACTGGGTTTCGTTCCCCGTTCCTCTTCCACAGGCCACCAGCTGGGTGACCTTGGGCCAGGGCCAGTTCTCTCAGGGCTCTCTCAGCCCCACCTCCCTCACAGGGTGTCTGTTGTGGGGAGAGAGAAGGGAAGGCAATTGGAAGCCCCTTTGAGACTCCTTCGGGTAGAGAAAAGCGGCATCTAAGAGCCAACTGTTCTTTTTCTTCAGTAATCTCAAGGCTCTCCCAGCCCCCCCTCCCTCACGGGGGGTCTGTTGTGGGGAGAGGAAGGGAAGGCGATTGGAAGCCCCTTTGAGACTCCTTTGGGTAGAAAAAGCGGCATATAAGAACGAATTCTTCAGTAATATCACGGCTCTCTTGGCCCCACCTCCCCCACGAGGGGTCTGTTGTGGGGAGAGGAAGGGAAGGGGAATGTAAGCTGTTTTCAGGTTCCTTCAGGTACTAAAAATAAGGGTATAAAGCCGGATGTGACACCTGAGGCCTAGGAACAAAGCAGCATCCACTTTCACCCTGGGAGGTGTCAGAAACATTGCACTGCAAATATTCACCTTTTGAGTGCAATTCCAAATGAGAGGAGGAAGGAGATTGAATAGGATTGAAAATTATTTAGCACGTTTACCAGCGCTCACAACTCCGCAAGCAAAGACGGCACCAGGTGAAAAGAAAGACGGTCTTCGGGACAAAATTCAGCACTAACGCATCCCAGGGGCCCTTGGCCGTCGCGTTTCTCCTCCCCTAATCTTCCGCCGCTCCCATTGCGGGGCAGTTTGCTGCTTCCCCTCTGCGGCACCAGCCCGCAGCTCCAAAACGGCGGCGGCAAGGCCAAGACGGGACGTCCCGGCCGACTTACCTTCGTGGTGTCGTCATGTGACCGCTGGTATCGTTTCCACCGGCAACCGTAAATCCCGGTCAAGCACGACAAGCATAGCTGTGGCTCGTAGTACTGCAATGGCTGGTGCTTCACCATGCTCCTCCAGGCGGCGTCACCAGCGCGCTCTCAGACGTCCATGAGGCCCTCGGTGCCCCCTGCAAGGAGGAAGGGGAGACGGGGTTATCGAAGCTCCCCTGCACCCGTTCGCCACGCGAATAAACAAGTGATCCACGCCCTGCACGGAATCCGCACAATTTATTTAATTACATTATTTTATTTTATTTTAGATTTCTATACCGCCCTTCCATACAGCTCTGGACGGTTTACATAGAATCATAGAATCCTAGAGTTGGAAGGGGCCGTAGAGGCCATCTAGTCCAACCCCCTGCTCAACGCAGGATCAGCCCAGGGCATCCTAAAGCATTCAAGAAAAGTGTGCATCCAACCTTTGCTTGAAGACTGCCAGTGAGGGGGAGCTCACCACCTCCTTAGGCAGCCTATTCCACCGCTGAACTAGAATCATAGAATCATAGAGTTGGAAGGGGCCACACAGGCCATCTAGTCCAACCCTCTGCTCAATGCAGGATCAGCCCTAAGCATCCTAAAGCATCCCAGAAAAGTGTCTATCCAACCTTTGCTTGAAGACTGCCAGTGAGGGGGAGCTCACCACCTCCTTAGGCAGCCTATTCCACTGCTGAACTACTCTGACTGTGAACATTTTTTTCCTGATATAGAATCATAGAGTTGGAAGGGGCCATAGAGGCCATCTAGTCCAACCCCCTGCTCAACGCAGGATCAGCCCTAAGCATCCTAAAGCATCCAAGAGAAGTGTGTATCCAACCTTTGCTTGAAGACTGCCAGTGACATCATGGGGTAAACATCGCGACAAATTCATAGCCATTATGCCCAAGCAGGGCCATCAAGGCAGCTAACAATTATCAACAAGGCTCCATAGAAATTCCAAGGTGATTTTCCCAAGACTTCTTTTCCACCTTGTTACCCCTAACTCCAACGTGGACGACCCAGGCTAGCTAGTCAGAGGTTATGAAATCTCAGGAGTTAAGCAGGGTCAGCCCTGGTAAGTAGGTAGGTAGATATAGACCAGGGGTAGTCAAACTGCGGCCCTCCAGATGTCCATGGACTACAATTCCCAGGAGCCCCCTGCCAGCGTTCGCTGGCAGGGGGCTCCTGGGAATGGTAGTCCATGGACATCTGGAGGGCCGCAGTTTGACTACCCCTGATATAGATGGACGGACGGATTGACTGACCGACCGATAGATAGATAGATCGAACAATAGATAGATTTATTTGTACATAGCCGTAGGCCTTACAAAATATAAGATACAAGTTGAACAATAAAACAGAATGAACAATATGATCAATAAAACAGAATAAAAGGAACTGTATAAAAATATCAAATTTAAGACCAAAGAACTATGAAACAGCATCCAATACTACAGAGATACAAGAGTATTAAGAGCCAGCCCTAACGGCGACAACGTTGGCCCGTATTTTCCTTGCAGCCAAAGCAAATAGTGTGGTTTTATAGGATACATTGGCCACGCGGTCAGATAAAAAAATTATCTTCTCATCGACAGAGTGGAGGTTAGAACCACGTAAGAACCACCCTTATTCTCGTTGAGGAATTTGGCCCTGGGTTGAGCATAAACAGTCAAATATGTAATGGGGTAAATCCTCCAGATCTTGTGCGCCACAAACACAAAAACACTGTTTTTTTTAGCGCACAGCTGTAGTGGCCAGCCAAGACCTCCGTGGGCATCATTTCAAAAAACCAGGTTAGTATTTGGGAGAACACCAAAGGAGAACCGTGGGCAATGAATGACTACGCAGAGGCGGGCAATGGCAAACCCCCCCTCCGAATATGGATTTTGCCCTGACCTGGATGGCCCAGGATAGTGTGATCTCATCAGATTTCGGGAACTAAGCTGGGTCAGCCCCGGTTAGTGCTTAAAAGGGAGACCACCAAGGAAATCCAGGTTTGCCAAGCAGAGGCCTGCAAGGGCAAAACCAACACCGAATGGATCTTTTGTTCCGGATGATCCACGCCAGCCGGATCTCAGGCCCTCTCAGAAGCTTCTGGATCAGGCCCGGATGGGAGACCACCAAGAAAGTCCACTAGAGAGAGGCAGCCAATGGTCCAGACCACCTGTGGATTTCTCCCGCCTCAAAAGCCCTAATTCGGCTACGACTGGACGGCAGGTCCCCCCAACGCCCCGGGTCACAGACAAACGGTCCAGCTTCCGGTAAAACCCCATCAAGGCGGAAGAATCAAAGATTCAACTGCTGGGGACGCCCGATTGCTCCACGCCTGGCCGGCCGACGCTGCTCCCGAGGAAACAGCTAAATATATAAGCAAGCCACCTCGGAGGCGTCAATCGGAGATGAGCGCTTTAAAAAGCAGCCAATCTCCAGGCTGAACAAGGGGAAACCAGGCCACGAAAACAATTCCACCTTTTGCTCACCGCATCCCCGGAGACCACGAGCATTATCCTCTCCCCCCCCCCCCGCTCCCCACCGGCCAGCCCAACTGTTTCCAACCCTTTCCGTTTCAAACAGCCTCCGGCTTCCGACGCTCTCCCGCAACGTGGCTCCGTCGGCGTCCACGGCGATGCCACGGGGAGAAGGCGGAATTATGAATGATTTAAGCCCTGGGTGGTTAGCGTTACGCGGACAGAAATAAAACAGGGACCGTGACAAGGGAGGGGCATGAATTATGCAGGGATTTCTTGCAACGCGGACCGAGAGAAGGGAGGGGAGAGCCGGGGGGCTGGTTTGGGAACAACGCAGCGGACCGGAGGCGCTGTGGCTCGGTGGAGGAGACCCTGCGTGGCGGGGAGGAGGTCCCGGGTTCCATCCCCGGCATCTCCAGCTATAAGGGCCAGGCAGGAGGAGATGGGGGAGGCCTCCGCCCGAGACCTTGAGGGGCCAGTGGTCAGTATGAGGCAGCTTCATGCGTACCAGACATCAACCTCGCTGTTGTAGGATATATAACGCCATCTCCTAGAACAGGGGTCGTCAACCTGTGGTCCTCCGGATGTTCATGGACTACAATTCCCATGAGCCCCTGCCAGCTAACGCTGGCAGGGGCTCATGGGAATTGTAGTCCATGAACATCTGGAGGACCACAGGTTGACGACCCTTGTCCTAGAAGACGCCAAGCTTATGGTTGCAGAATAAGAATGTAAACCCCGGCTAAGGGGCACAGAATTTCTCTTTTGGTGCCTTTTCCAAAGCGCCGGCAGAGCCAGGAGAAGCAGCAGCGGGTTTCCGAAAACACAGCGTCCTAGTAAATCGGGCCTATCCTGTGTCCGAATCCTGCAGGACACAGTTGCCAAGCTCCAGTTGGAGCCTGGAGCTCTCTTGGAATTGCAACAGACCACGGATATTGGTTCTGCTGACTCATATGACTGTTCTGGGAGGTGAATTGTATACTCCCCGCACCCCAAGTCACCAGGGATTTCCCAACTGGAGTTAGCAACATCTGACAGAAGTTCCCCCTCTGCTACGCCCTCTTGAGAGAAGCTGGACCCTCCCACGATTAGGAATGAATGGAGTTGCCAGCTCCCAATCAGCAGATCTTGTTGGAGGAAATCTCTTTATTGAGGTTGCAACAAGGCTAAGATCTCTAAATCCTTGCTAAGACTGAACACCTAGGAAATGTTGCCCTTTCTTAACCTCCAGCCCCGCCCAGCTCACCCCCCACACCTGCCCATTTGCGCACAAAGCATCCGAGATGCCATCCTCTTTAGATGGCCAGGCAGACACACCTGGCGCCTGCTGGCCCAAGGTCGGGGACAGACGACGCATCCCCACACTTCAAACAGCTTTACATCCGGAACCCCTGGTGCGAACTATGCTCCCCTAAACCCCAAGCTGGCAACCCTGTCTGTAAGAAGAAAGGCCATAATAGAGGACAATAAGGGGTATCCCTAAACCTGTTCCCGGAGGCCCCAATTTCATATCATAGAATCACAGAATCATACAGTTGGAAGGGGCCATACAGGCCATCTAGTCCAACCCCCTGCTCAACGTAGGATCGGCCCAAAGCATCCTAAAGCATCCAAGAAAAGTGTGTATCCAACCTTTGCTTGAAGACTGCCAGTGAGGGGGAGCTCACCACCTCCTTAGGCAGCCTATTCCACTGCTGAACTACTCTGACTATGAAAATTTTTTTCCTGATATCTATATCCTATATCGTTGTACTTGAAGTTTAAACCCATTACTGCGTGTCCTCTCCTCTGCAGCCAACGGGAACAGCCTCCTGCCCTCCTCCAAGTGACAACCTTTCAAATACTTAAAGAGGGCTATCATGTCCCCTCTCAACCTCCTTTTCTCCAGGCTGAACATTCCCAAGTCCCTCAACCTATCTTCATAGGGCTTGGTCCCTTGGCCCCAGATCATCCTCATCGCTCTCCTCTGTACCCTTTCAATAGAATCATAGAATCACAGAGTTGGAAGGGACCTCCTGGGTCATCTAGTCCAACCCCCAGCACTATGCAAGACATTCACATCCCAATTGCTCATCTACTGTAACCTGCCACCCCCTTGAGCCTTCACAGAATCAGCCTGTCGGTCAGATGGCTATCTAGCCTCTGTTTAAAAATCTACAAAGACAGAGAACCCACCACCTCCCGAGGAAGCCTGTTCCACTGAGAAACCGCTCTGACTGTCAGGAACTTCCTCCTGATGTTTAGATAGAATTTCTTTTGAATTAATTTTGTCCCACTGGTTCTAGTCTGTCCCTCTGGGGCAAGAGAGAACAACTCTGCTCCATCCTCTACATGGCAGCCTTTTAAATACTTGATGGTTCTCAGATCCCCTCTCAGTCGTCTCCTCTCCAGGCTAAACAGACCAAGCTCCCCAAACCTTTCCTCCTACGTCTTGGTCTCCAAACCCCTCACCATCCTTGTTGCCCTCCTCTGGACCCGCTCCAGTTTGTCTACATCCCAGATTTTCCACATAAGCGCTCTGGCCAGGATTAAAAACCAGTCTGCCGGCGGTGAGCCTGTTATCCCCAGCGGATGACGCATTTTGGGCATTAAGCACATGAATGCCGGACATGGGTTCCTCCCCCATAAACCTCCCCACGCACGCCCAGGCCTTGTCAGCGACTCCCCTAGAAGGCTACACAAACACACACACACACACACACACACACACACACAAACGCTTCTGCAGCCTGAACGTTTCCAGAAGTGTCGTTTTTGGTTCCCTGCCAAAAACAAGTTCTTGACAGCACATCTGACTAAGCTCTGTTTGGAAGACAGGAGTGTGGAGAGGGGGGCACAGAACCAACACAGCTGAAGACAAACAAAAGCCGTTTGCCTGGTATTAATAGAACCAGGGAGCTAGCCCAGCACATGCATGCGCCTTCTCTCGTGCAGGCCCACGCGCCAAACCCCATTCTCCCCCAAGGTCTTTGTTCAGCCCCACGCCTCTCTCCCTTTTCTGGCTCTCCTCCCCTTGAGATCACGCACACGGTTGCTGGAGCGGAGAGTTCTCATTTCATACTCAACCTCGGGCCACACGGCACCAGACATGGACCCACATGCAGAAAGCCTGATGACCTGCAGATGTCCGGTTGCCGGCTCTGGGTTGGGCAATACCTGGAGTTTTGGAGGGGGACGAAATTTGGGCGGGGAGCTCAGCAGGGGTGTGAGGTCGTTCTAGGACTTCCGCTTTGCCTACCTTTATGGTATACCCTAGAAAGGCTTTTCTTGACCTTGTTAAAGTTGATAAGCCCCTGAAATGTCCTTCAGGCTTCAAGAAACCCCAGATGTAGAAGAAGAGTTGGTTGTTCTATGCCGCTTTTCTCTACCCGAAGAAGACTCAAAGCAGCTTCCATTCGCCTTCCCTTTCCTCTCCCCACAACAGACACCCTGTGAGGGAGGGGAGGCTGAGAGAGCCCTGATATCACTGCTCGGTCAGAACAGTTTTATCAGTGCTGTGACTAGCCCAAGGTCACCCAGCTGGCTGCATGGGGGGGGGGAGTGCAGAATCAAACCCGGCATGACAGATTAGAAGTCCGCACTCCTAACCAGGACACCAAGCTGGCTCTCAAGTAGCACAATCAGGCGGAATACGGTTGGGAAGCAGAGCTGTGGACACGCCCACCCAGGGCCCCTCCCCTCCCCACCCACTCCAAGACCATCACTGGCCATTGGAGGGGGGAGGGTAAGTCGACATGACCATAAATATTTAACAAACTTTTAAAAATATTAATTAATTGATTAACTCCCGCCCTCTGAGAAACCCTTCCAGGGCTGTCAAGAAACTTCCTTGGAACCCTGGCTGTAGACGTTTGCTCTAGGATTTCTGCTTTGCCGAGTCTTTATGGTATACCATAGAGCCTGCCTTCCAGAGGGACCATTTCCTCCATGGGAACTGAACTCTGAAGCCTGAAAAGTGATTCTGGGAGTTCTCCATCCTGAGAAATCTTAAGCTAGATTCCAGCCTCCATAGACCAAGGCTGCCAACTCCAGGTTGAAAAATACCTGGAGCTTTGGGGAGGTGGAGGAGGACAGTGGGGCTTGGGGAGAAGAGGGTATTTAGTGGGGTATAACAACCACGAGTTTGCCTTCCAAAGCAGCCGTTTTATCCCGGCGTTATAAGGCCAGGAGATCTTGCCACCGCTTGGACCCTACTGCAGACCAAAACGGCTGTCAGGCAATAAAACCACTTTGGGAACGTTCTGACTCTTTTTGGACTCTGCTGAGCTTGCGTCTTCCCCAAGAGAATAGAGCATTTGAATTTGAGAAGAAAAGCCCCAAAGGACCCGGTGTCGGTTGACGCCGTTTAAGCAATCCCGGCAAACGGCAGACAGAGTGCCAAAGACGACTCTCTCTTTCCACGTCAGTCACGGACTTTAACTCTTGGCCACAGAAGTCGCTGGGACAGGGTTCACTCCTGGGCTACTCGTTTGCTCCACATCAGTTCAACGATTATGATATTAAAATAGGGCTGGCCGGATTAATGGCAGACAGCTTCATCGGGGGCTAGTAGCCATGGTGACTGAAGGGAACCTCCATGTAAAGAGGTAGTCACCCTGGGACTCATAGAATCAGAGTTGGATGGGACCTTGTGGGTCATCTAGTCCAACCCCCTGCTCAATGCAGGACACTCACAACCCTCTCGCTCATCCACTGTCACCTGCCACCCCCTTGAACCTTCACAGAATCAGCCTCTCCGTCAGATGGCTATCCAGTCTCTACTTAAAAATCTCCAAAGATGGAGAACCCACCACCTCCCGAGGAAGCCTGTTCCACTGAGGAACCGCTCTCACTGTCAGGAACTTCTTCCGGAGGTTTAGTCGGAATTTCTTTTGAATTAATTTCATCCGACTGGTTCTGGTCTGTCCCTCTGGGGCAAGAGAGAACAACTCTGCTCCATCCTCCACATGGCAGCCTTTTGAATACTTGATGGTTATCAGATCCCCTCTCAGTCACCTCCTTTCCAGGAGTGGTAGAAGAAGAGTTGTTTTTTATACCCCGCTTCTCGCTACCCAAAGGAGTTTCAAAGCGGCCTTCCCTTCTTCTCCCCACCACAGGTACTCTGTGAGGTAGGTGAGGCTGAGAGAGCTCCGAGACAACTGCCCTGTGAGAACAGCCCTATCAGGACTGTGACTAGCCCCAGGCAACCCAGCTGGCTGCGTGTGGAGGAGCGGGGAATCAAACCCGGTTTGCCAGATAAGAGGCCACTTAACTACAACGCCGCACTGGGTCCGGTAGCCTCAACCAGACGTCTAAAAAACAAAACGGAAGCAAAGCGTAAGAAATGAACATGACACATGAAATGATGCAGTGTTACATAACAGGATCCCTGTTTACAGCAAGCTATGCACGGCAGCACAGACCACAGACCCTCTTAAAGTAGCCATGTTGTTTTGTGAAGCATTCTGGACTGCGTCTCTTAGAATCATAGAATCATAGAGTTGGAAGGGGCCATAGAGGCCATCTAGTCCAACCCCCTGCTCAACGCAGGATCAGCCCTAAGCATCCTAAAGCATCCAAGAAAAGTGTGTATCCAACCTTTGCTTGAAGACTGCCAGTGAGGGGGAGTTCACCACCTCCTTAGGCAGCCTATTCCACTGCTGAACTAGAATCATAGAACCATAGAGTTGGAAGGGGCCATGCAGGACATCTAGTCCAACCCCCTGCTCAACGCAGGATCAGCCCTAAGCATCCTAAAGCATCCCAGAAAAGTGTGTATCCAACCTTTGCTTGAAGACTGCCAGTGAGGGGGAGCTCACCACCTCCTTAGGCAGCCTATTCCACTGCTGAACTACTCTGACTGTGAAAAATCTTTTTCCTGATATCTAGCCTATATCGTTGTACTTGAAGTTTAAACCCATTACTGCGTGTCCTCTCCTCTGCAGCCAACAGAAACAGCATCCTGCCCTCCTCCAAGTGACAACCTTTCCCTTGGCCCCAGATCATCTTCGTCGCTCTCCTCTTGATGAACAATCCTCTGTTTCCACCCCTTTTTCTGACCCATCGAGGCCATTTGGAATTTTATACGCTCCTCCGAAACCTTACCAACCGTCATGCCCAATGCCGCTGGCCAGAATCATACATGGCGCTCAGAATTAGATTTCTGCATCCTGCCTTTTGGCTTGAAACATCCCTCTGCCTTTGCAAAGGCAATTTTCCTGGTCTTCCCGTCCCCCTTTTCTCTCCCTCTTGTCCCACTTAACATCCTCCCTGAGCCAGCTTGGTGTGGTGGTTAAGAGCGAGCCGGGTTTGATTCCCTGCTCCTGCACATGCAGCCACCTGCGTGAGCTTGAGCTAGTCACAGTCCTGATAGAGCTATTCTGATGCAGTTCTCTCAGCCCGATCTACCACGCGGATTGATTGTTGTGGGGGGAAGGAAAGGAAGCCACCTTGAGACTCCTTCGGGCAGTGAAAAGCGGGGTGTAAAAACCAAGTCTTCACACCCAACCCGGCTGATTTTGCCCTATAGCCCCTATAGCTCAGTATCCAAGTCCGTCAGAGCAGAAAAGGACAAGCCAACCCACTAAGGAAAGAGGGTTACAGAAGGCAAAAAGAGGGGAGGCACTTTTACTGTTTCGCAGGTCCATAAGCAGATTTCTGTTCACCCTCGTTCCAAAGACTTTTAAATATGCAGAAGATTGAAGTGCAAGCCGTTTAAAAGAATAAAATATTTTCACTGAGAAGAGAGGTGCCACTGGACTCCAAGCAGACTCAAAATCCGTTCTTCTACAGATACAGTCACAGTATCTGAAGAAGTGTACACAAACACAAAAGCTTATGAGAACCAGCTTGGTGTCATGGTTAAGAGCAGCGTCCCTTAACCTGGAGAACTGGATTTGATTACCCACTCCTCCTCCACATGCCGCCAGCTGGGTGACTTTGGGACAGTCACAGTTCTCTTAGGGCTGTTATCACAGAGCAGTTCTTTCAAAGCTCTCTCAACCCCGACTACCTCACAGGGTGCTTGTTGTCAGTCACAGTTCTCTCTGAGCTCTCGGCCCCACCTGGGCTTTCCACAGGTCTCTCAGATCTCTCTCACTCCCATCTACCTCGCAGGGTGTGTGCTGTGGGGAAAAGAAGGGTAGCTGGTTGTACGTTGCTTTGAGACTCCTTTGGTTAGTAAAAAGCAGGATACTAGTTCTTCTTTTCTTAACCGTTGAATAAAAATTTGTTCAATCTTAAAGGTACCCCTGGACTCACAGAGTCCTAGAGTTGGAAGGGACCTCCTGGGTCATCTAGTCCAACCCCCTGCACTATGCAGGACACTCACAACCCTCTCACTCACCCACTGTCACCTGCCACCCCCTTGAGCCTTCCTAGAATCAGCCTCTCCGTCAGATGGCTCTCCAGCCTCTGCTTAAAAATCTCCAAAGATGGAGATCCCACCACCTCCCGAGGAAGCCTGTTCCACTGAGAAACCGCTCTGACTGTCAGGAACTTCTTCCGGATGTTTGGATGGAATTTAGAATCATAGAATCCTAGAGTTGGAAGGGACCTCCTGGGTCATCTAGTCCAACCCCCTGCACTATGCAGGACACTCACAACCCTCTCGCTCCTCCACTGTCACCTGCCATCCCCTTGAGCCTTCACGGAATCAGCCTCTCCGTCAGATAGCTCTCCAGCCTCTGCTTAAAAATCTCCAAAGATGGAGAACCCACCACCTCCCGAGGAAGATTCAAACTCTGTTTTTGAGATCCGCTGTAATCACGAGAGAGACAGAGATAGCTAAAAAAAGCACAGAGCATCCAAAACATTTCTTGTTCCTGTTGCAGTGTTTAAAATCTACCTTGCAGAGGCACAAACACAACAGGCTGGCCAATTAATCCCTTCCAAAAGCAGCGCTCAACTCACAGTCAATTAGCCAGCTGCACTTTTTGCATAGCTAACAAGAACATTAACGCTACTAAGAGGCCTATTTTGGATAATTGTGCCCCCGGAAAAAGGGGGGGGAAAGGGGGGAACGTTTGCAGTTGTCATCAACTCACCAGATTACTTACCGTCTCATTAGCTGGGGGGGGGGGGAAATCAAATCAGGAGTGCCAAAAATGTTTGGTTCCCGCTGGAGGGGTTTGTAAAATTCTCTAGGAGTGAGGCCACTCAAGCCCCCCCCCCCCCCCGCCCCGGTCAGCAGAAATACCCAATTAATGTCTCCTTAATGAACCCTGGGCCAAATCCTGCCTGCCTTATTCAACTGCATTTTTCATCCTGCCTTTTCCTCAAACAGCTCAGGTCCTCCCCCCCCCTCCGTGACTTTTTCCTCCAACTACCCTGCAAGGTAGGCTCCTCCCCTGCCACCAATTTTATTAAGCCTTTTAAATAGCCCCTGGACTCTTGCTATTTTCTGCGGCGGCAGACAGATCCTCACGGCTACCCATCCCGAGCTATGCCCACGGAAAGTACCACGTTTAACAATACAAAATGAGAATCCACCAACTTTATGATAGAAGTACCGATGGACTCTCATTCTAGCTGTATCTGACGAAGTGAGCAAAAAATGATTTTTGAGCTGGCCATGGGAAACAGCAGTTTATTCCACTGCAAAACAATTTTTAAAACTTCCAAATCATCAAAAACGAACTCCTAACCAGGGCTCACTTGAGATCTGCTGAGATCGAGCAAACCTTGGCCCATCCAGTTCAGGCGGAAACATGCAGAGGTATTTTGCCATTGTCTACCTCTGCGCACCAACCCTGGAATTCCTCAGTGGTTCTCCCTCTGAATGCCCACCAGGGCCAGTCCTGCTTAGCTTCCAAGGCAGAGCCAGCCTGGGCCATCCGGAGCAGGACAAAAGGCATACAGAGGTGGTTTGCCATTGCCTACCTCTGTGCAGCAACCCCCAGGCTCCCACAAAGGCCTCCCATGCAACTACTATCCAGGGCTGACCTCATTCTAAGGAGCTATGGGTAGCATACATAACTCTTCCCTGTTTCCTCCTCACAACAGCCCTGTAAAGTAGGCTGGGCCAAACACATGTGACCAGCCCAAGGTCACTCAGTCTGCTTCACAGCACAGCAGGAATCTGAACCCAGGTCTGATTCTGTGAAGGTTCAAGGGGGTGGCAGGTTACAGAGTCAGCGATAGCGTTCTGGGTGTCCTGCATGGTGCAGGGGGTTGGACTAGATGACCCAAGAGGTCCCTTCCAACTCTAGGATTCATATCGCCTGGCTTGGCCTTGGGACTGCTTTGCCACACGGTGCAAAGCAGAAAATATTTCCATGCCTCTGAACTCTGCATTTCTTTGCTGCTGCTTCGGAAGAGCTTTTGCTTTCTATTTTTATGACTTTTGTTCTTGTTGAGGGGAAAGCTCAAGACGAGGTTAAGTGTTTGTTAACTGAGCCCATCTTCCGAGCCACACAAATCACACGACTCATTTGTCACTGTATTAACTTCTAGCCCGGAAGCTTAGGGGGAAAAATTGTGTAGGGGAGGAGACAATTATGAATGGAATTTCTCATTAAGGAGCTTGCGGGAAAGATAATATCTGGCCCATCGACAGCCGCCTGAGTTCTGGACGGCAGGCTGAGCCTTTGAGAACGTCCGAGAGGAATGGGAAGGCGATTGTAAGCCACTTTGAGCCTCCTCCGGGTAGGGAAAAGCGGCATATAAGAACCAACTCC
This sequence comes from Paroedura picta, assembly GCF_049243985.1. Taxonomy (NCBI): domain Eukaryota; kingdom Metazoa; phylum Chordata; class Lepidosauria; order Squamata; family Gekkonidae; genus Paroedura; species Paroedura picta. The sequence continues at coordinate 4,369,582 of NC_135374.1, read as the reverse complement.
TTCTTCTTCTTTTGCTCTGGCTAACAATTTACGGCAGGCTTCTCAACCAGGGTTTGATGAAACCCTGAGGTTTCTTGAGGGTCCTGGAAGGGTTTCCCAAAGGGGTGGGAGTTAATTTTGTATGCATTTTTTACATTTGTTAAACATTTAGTGGGTGATAGGGCCATATATGGTAGGGGGGGCGGAATGGTGGCTCTCCAGATGCCCATGGACTACAATTCCCATGAGCCCCTGCCAGCTGGCAGGGGCTCATGGGAATTGTAGTCCATGGACATCTGGAGAGCCACCGTTTGGCCACCCCTGCCATATATGGCCATGCTGACCCACCCGCTCCCAAAATAGCCAATGAGAGGCCCAGAGGGGGTAGGAAGGGGAGGGGCTTGGGTGGGCGTGTCCGCAGCTCTGCTTCCCAACCATATTCTGCAGTTTCCTGCAACTTCTGGGGTTTCTGGAAGCCCGAAGGTTGTTTCGGGGGTTTCTCAAAAGTTAAAGGAGCTGAGAAAGGCAGATCTATAGGATCCTTTATGGAACATGGGTTCCCTCTCAGGGCTGCGTCAGAGTTTAGACAGTTCTACAAAGTGCGACAGATTTAAACCAATTAAAACAACAACAACAGAGCAATGTCATGGAGCGTTCTTACTCAAAGAACTCCCGAAATCTCCCTGCATTTTACGAAGAGCACATGCTCAATTGCAGCACCCAAGTACCTCGCGCAAGATACATAGTGAACCTGTGGCGTGAAATCAAGACGTGGGAATAAAGATCCGCACCAGGCACAGGGCATAAAAAAAAAAGCCAATGGTGTAAATTAGGGGGAAACGTTTTTATTATTCAGTTTAAGTTTCCCAAAAGGCTTCTACAATCTGTTTTCTTTCCTTTCTTTTCTTTCAGCTTCAGGTTGGATCATCAGATTCCAAACACTGAAACCCAAAAAGGTTAAATGTGTATTTAGAATTGCAGATGCATTTGTAAAAAAATGAGGAGAGATTAGGTCAGCTGATTGTCAGAATACAGAGTAATATACTTCCTAACCCTTTACAGCAGACTGTGGTTCCCCAGATGCCCATGGACTATAATTCCCATGAGCCCCTGCTGCCAGGAGCTCATGGGAATTATAGTCCATGGACATCTGCAGAGCCACCGTTTGGCCACCCCTGCTCTACACCTTTTAATGACTGACTGAAAGACAAACAAGTCAGAATTTTTTATTCAGGTACGGAAAAATTAAATTCTGCGTTACGATTGATGGAAGTGCTAGAATGATTCATCTGGTGCTTCACGACATAACAGATTTCAATTATCTCAACAGTAGAGCAGATGGTTTAATTTTAATGTGTGTGTGTGGTGTGTGTGTGTGTTCATTTGGCAAGTGATCCTGCACTGAGAAACGGGGTTGGACTGGATGGCCTCTAGGGGCCCCTTTCCAGCTCCCGAATTACGATAACCCTGGAAATTCCTCTGGTTAAGATCTCAGAGAGAAAACTCAGGATAACATCACCGTGGCTGTCACACTTCAAAGAACAGCTTCATATCATAATTCTTTCTGTCGTTACTGGGAAATGACAGCTCTCGTTGCTCCCACGGGGCTAAACGTCAACCAATAAGGATCATAACTGAAATATTTCTGACATCTCGCCGGGCCCTCTAAAACCTTAAGTATCATGGGTTCTTTTAGGTAGGGGTAGTCAACCTGTGGTCCTCCAGATGTCCATGGACTACAATTCCCATGAGCCCCTGCCAGCGGTCGCTGGCAGGGGCTCATGGGAATTGTAGTCCATGGACATCTGGAGGACCACAGGTTGACTACCCCTGCTTTAAGGCGCTGCTAGACTTGAATCTGTTTCTTTATCGAGGTATTTATACCCTGCTACTCTCTGCAAGGGAGACCCACAAAACAGGGGGCCTTGGCGGGCATCAGAAAAGGGGTGGGTGGAGGCCACGGTGCCCACGGGCACCACTTGGGGATCCCTGGCTGCCACAACATCTCTCCTCCCTTTTATCCTCACTGCAACTCAGTTTGGCTAAGAACTGACGGCCTTCATGACAGAGTGAGGATTCGAATCCGGGTCTGTCTGCCGCAACCAGGGATGAGTTAGGTAAGTTTAGACTCTGGGCTTCACACAACACATTAAACGACCTCATACTGAATCGGTCCATCAAGGGTCAGTATTGTCCGACTCAGACTGACAGCAGCTGTCCAAGGTCTATGATGGAGATATTTCCCTTCATCTCCTGCCAGGGATCGGACCTGGGGACTTCGGCATGGCAAGTGGATGCTCTGCCACTGAGCCATAGCCCCTTCCCATAATTCTCCAAGGTCTCAAGCACAGGACTTTCCCATCGCATGGAGGTCTTTTCCAGCAGCCATCTTGTGCCTGGCTTGCTCGGCCTCCTTGGCAGCCATCTTGTGCCTGGCTCGGCCTCCTTGGCTGCCATCCTGTGCCTGGCTCGGCCTCCTTGGCAGCCATCTTGTGCCTGGCTCGGCCTCCTTGGCAGCCATCTTGTGCCTGGCTCGGCCTCAGCCATCTTGTGCCTGGCTCAGCCTCCTTGGCAGCCATCTTGTGCCTGGCTCGGCCTCCTCTGGCAGCCATCTTGTGCCTGGCTCGGCCTCCTCTGGCAGCCATCTTGTGCCTGGCTCGGCCTCCTTGGCAGCCATCTTGTGCCTGGCTCGGCCTCAGCCATCTTGTGCCTGGCTCGGCCTCCTTGGCAGCCATCTTGTGCCTGGCTCAGCCTCCTTGGCAGCCATCTTGTGCCTGGCTCGGCCTCCTTGGCAGCCATTTTGCAGAAACCATTTTGTGACACTTCCTAGCACACTGGGCCAAAACTCCAAAGTCGTTCACACGCTCAGAAAGCTTGGGGACCCCTGCCTTAGGGGGCTAGTGGGCTACTCAAAGCCAACTACAATTCGCCAGCGACACCAACCACCCTGAACAGGCCTAAAATCCCCTGCCTGCCTCAAGAACAGAGTTTCGGGCACAGCCAAGAAAGGCCTCCACGTTTTGCAAACCAGAGGCAGAGGAAGCCCCCATTTCCAATTTCCCAGTTTGCATTTTACGGCTCGCACGATTTCTTGCCCCAAATATCAGCTTGGAAGAGAAACAAGGAAACTGGGAGGGGGGGGGGGAGTCATGCAGCTTGAAAAACCAGCATTCATCTGCTCTCCCATCCATCGCAGCCCTATTATAGGATGAGTAATCTTTTTCTTGACGAAATTGGAGAGCGGATCTTCTGAAGAGTAATTATCCACGACGTTTCACCAAGTTACAATACTTTGAGTGGGCCTAGCTTTTAACCAGGGCTGCGCTTCCAAGGACGCGCTCCTCCCACTCCGCTACCTGACGCCAGAGCGGGTTTCAGAAGCACACGATGATCGGGGAGTTTGTACATGATGTTGGCCGCTTCGTATGCCCAGCTTTAGCAATTGCCCTTAGTTTGCTGTGATCATTCTAGAACAGTAGTAGCCAAACTGCGGCCCTCCAGATGTCCATGGACTACAATTCCCATGAGCCCCTGCCAGCATTCGCTGGCAGGGGCTCATGGGAATTGTCGTCCATGGACATCTGGAGGGCCGCAGTTTGAGTACCCCTGTTCTAGAAACTGTCTTGGAACCAACTTCTGGGGAAGACCAGAGCCAGTGCAACTTTGGACAGCGGGCAAATGAGAAGGTGGGCAGTTTTGGAGGTAGACACAGACACACAAACACCGTGGCACCATTTTCTTTGTCTCAGGGCTCACAGCTATCATCCTCCGACACAATTGATAGATCATAGTATCTATTTCAATACTGTATTACTTCCCAGCTTGAATTTTTTTAAGTAACTCTCTAGCCCTTTTTGTTGTGGAGTTAGAAAGGGAAAGGCAAACATTTCCCCTTATAACTTGGCAACGAAAAGGGCTAGAGGCTTTTGAAGAGGGAAACCGAGGCAAAGGAACCTGTTGCAAAACTGTAGCATGGATGCACCTTTGCCACAGTGAGTGCCTCTGCATTTGCCGCAGCATGAAGTACACAAAGAACGGTCACCACTGTAAAAAGTGAGCATTAGAACGCCTAAGATGTTAGTGGCTCAGCTGAATTACTATTTGCTACAATCATCATCTGCTTTTATTTTTAAGTAAGTCAGAGACCAGCCAAGACTCATGCGGGAAGGGAAATCGTGCATGCCTACCTGGGAGACAAGCTTCTTTCAGAACACCATTCCCCCTTCCTCCAGTTCCTTACAAACAACAACCCTGTGAAGTAGTCCAAGCTGAGAGTTTGTGTCACGCCGAAGATCACCCAGCGAGCTTCCATGGCAGCCGTGGGGTGGGTCCTGGACTGAAGTCCACCAATGCTACCCACTCCAGCACCACCGGCTTCCACCTGGACACTAGGAGCCCCATGGGCTGGGTGGGGATCCCAGCTCTCCAAGGGATCAGTTCCGGATTCAAGCACGATGCGACCACCCCGTTTAAACACGCCTTACCAAATTGTAGTGCAAATAAACAACCGGCACTCTGACAGCCTCCCTTCTTGCGCGGCGCTGCCTTTTATTGGAAAGGGGACGCGATATCCTTTCGGCTCCTTGACAGCCTGTTTTGTTCTCGCAGAAAGGCAGAGGCCTTCCTGATAAGGGTGATCCCGGAGGCCGGAACGACAGGATGCAATCTGGGAACAAACATCCCTGAGCCATGAAGCTGGGGGGCAGCATGTACCACACCGAGGCTGAGATTACTTATGAAACACCATCTTGGCCTACTAGCAATGCCAGTCCGATGCCAAATAAGACAGCCTGACCACGGGAGATGTGGCTGTAAGACAGGGGTCCCCAACGTGGCACCCGTGGACCACCTTTTCTAGCGCTGACCAGGGCTGATTCTGCACTTACGTACTTTGTTTTTTCCGTTGTGGATCCTGCTGAATTCAGATCGATTTGAACTCGGGTCTTCCTCTATCCCCCCCCCCCCCCCAATTGAAACAGAAAGTGTTCAGCACTCAATTGGAAAAGCTCAGAAGGGGGGGGGAGCTTTCCCAATTGAGGAACTGGATTAAAGGAACTGGATTAAACGGTCGCGGGATTAGGAAGGTGGAGAACTGGGTTAGAAGACAACACAGAAATACGTGAGGATGATTGCGTTTGATCCACAAACAAATCCATCAGTGAATTTTGCATGGCAGGGAAATCTTTCAACGCCTTCAGCCCCTGACAACAGAGGCTTCTGAACTGGTTGGTCCGCGAGGTTTGCCGTTTTCGTTTTAGAACTGGACAGACAGAAAGCCTTTTAATGTCCTTCTCAATGGGGGAAGCGCGTCTCACTGAACAGCTATGTGGAAAAGCCGTCCGTAACCAAAGAGCAAAAATAGGGCTCAGGATCACAGGATCACAGAAGGAGGGACTCTGCCTAAGTTCACAACAGATGACTATGTAGCCCGGGGGTGGGCAAACGGTGGCCCTCCAGATGTCCCTGGACTACAATTCCCATGAGCCCCTGCCAGCTAATGCTGGCAGGGGCTCATGGGAATTGTAGTCCAGGGACATCTGGAGGGTCGCAGTTGGCCCACCCCTGATGTAGCCTCTGCTTAAAAACTTCTAAAGAAGGAGAACCCACCACATCAAAAGGTTTTTATCTGAAGCTTGACCCAGCAGCTGCCCATTTGTCCCTTACACACCTATCATTCCCTGCCAGCCACCAAATGATATAGAGAGGGAAAGAAAGGAATCCCTTTCCCTTCCTCTCCCCACATCAGACTCCCTATGAGGAGTTGAGAGAGCTCTCGGAGAACTGCTCTTCCAGGAGAGCACTGAAAGAACTTAGATGCCAGGAGAGCTCTGGGAGAACTGTGACTGGCTCAAGGCGACCCTCCTGGCTGCATGTGCAGGAGTGGGGAATCAAACCCAGTTCTCTGGTGCGCTTCAACCGCTACGCCACTCCTGCTCTCGGCACAAACGTGACCGAACGATAGGCCGGCGTCTTCAGGATCGAGCCAGCCCGAGCCCCAGCCTCAAATCTCACACCGACGAGACACCTGAGCTGCCGAAGGAAGTGATACGAACAGCGTGTGACCCAATCATGTGCTCAGCAAGCAGCCGGAGGCTGTGATAAGGAATGTTCAGCTAGGCGTGCGCACACCTACGTACCTCGGGGAAAATAGGACACAGAGACGAACAGCGCATAAGCAGCCAATGAGGCAGGGGGGAGCCCTCCCCAGAGGTCCCTTTCGGCAAACCCATCTGTGGCTCCTTTCAATCATGCCCTCGGAAAGCACATAAGAGACGCGCGACGTATGAGGTAGATTCGAGTCCAATAGCGAATTTGAGGGAGAGAAGGTTTTGAGGGGTCTGAGCTTCCAAGGGGCAAAACTCCCCCACTTTCATTAGATAGAAGTAGAGATGGAGATCATCCAGACCAGCCTCCCGTCTCACACAGGGGCCAATCAGAGCGGCCCTGATGCTGCCTCCTGGCTCTGGGATTCAGAGGTTGACTGCTGCTGAATGTGGAGGTTCCCCTTGGTCCACGTGGCCAGTAGCCACAGAGAGACCTTACCTCCCTGAATCTCTCTCACGCCCCTTAAAAGCTTCCAGCGGCCATCCCTACTACCTCCGGCAGCAAATTCCACATTGTATCTGACCAAAGAAGCTTTGACTCTCGAAAGCCCATACCCTAAAAGTCCGGTGTCACATGACTCAAATCTGGCTCCTCCCCCACCACGCCCTCCTGATGCTCTAACCCAGGGGTAGTCTAACTGCGGCCCTCCAGATGTCCATGGACTACAATTCCCATGAGCCCCTGCCAGCATTTGCTGGCAGGGGCTCATGGGAATTGTAGTCCATGGGCATCTGGAGGGCCGCAGTTTGACTACCCCTGCTCTAACCACAAAGACTCCAGGTTTGCAACCCCAAATTTGCAAATCTAGCTATGCGACACAGCACACGTGTAAAACCCAGAAAGTCCAGGACACTCAACAGCTCCATAGTTCTGCCGTTTCCCCTTCCTAACAAAAACACAAAAGATTTTCGTTCCTTTTTTTACTCATCTATGTGCTTGATGGTACTTGAACAACACAGTCAGGGGATTGGGCAGCTGTTCCTGCCAGAGGTTTTTTCTTAGCAGCAGAAGATCAATATTCCCTGGCTCCTTGCCCCGCTCTCCTCACAGCCTCACGCCCGGCAAGCTCTTCACCTTCGGGGAAGCCGAACGCTCGCCTGCCAAACAGCTCCTTACAAGGTTCGCAAATGCAGAAACGTGCCAGGGCTGTTCTCAGTGCCCCCCACCACTGCCAAGAGGCTGAGAGGGACAAAACCGGGGAGAGGAAACGCTAAAAAATAAATGAGACACTGCATCGTAAGGATGAAGAAGAGCCCTGCTGGGTCAGGCCAGGGAGGGTCCCTCCAGTCCAGCCTCCCGTCTCACCCAGGGGCCAGCCAGTTCCTCTGCAGGGCCAGCCACAGGGCACAGAGGCCGAGGCCTTCCCCTGAGAAGACCCTCAGAAGAGCCCTGCTGGGTCAGGCCAGGGAGGGTCCCTCCAGTCCAGCCTCCCGTCTCACCCAGGGGCCAGCCAGTTCCTCTGCAGGGCCAGCCACAGGGCACAGAGGCCGAGGCCTTCCCCTGAGAAGACCCTCAGGAGAGCCCTGCTTTGTCAGGCCAGGGAGGGTCCCTCCAGTCCAGCCTCCCGTCTCACCCAGGGGCCAGCCAGTTCCTCTGCAGGGCCAGCCACAGGGCAGAGAGGCCGAGGCCTTCCCCTGAGAAGACCCTCAGGAGAGCCCTGCTTTGTCAGGCCAGGGAGGGTCCCTCCAGTCCAGCCTCCCGTCTCACCCAGGGGCCAGCCAGTTCCTCTGCAGGGCCAGCCACAGGGCAGGGAGGCTGAGGCCTTCCCCTGAGAAGACCCTCAGAAGAGCCCTGCTGGGTCAGGCCAGGGAGGGTCCCCCAGTCCAGCCTCCCATCTCACCCAGGGGCCAGCCAATGATGGGATGTAGAGGTCAAGGACTTCCCTGATGTTGCCTCATAGCTCTATTTCAGAGGTTGACTGCTTCTGAATATGGAAGCTCCCCGGAACATCCAGAAGAAGTTCCTGACAGTCATAGCGGTTTCTCATTGGAACAGGATTCCTCGGGAGGTGATGGGCTCTCCATCTTTGGACATTTTTAAACAGAGGCTAGAGAGCCATCTGACGGAGAGAATCTGACGGAGAGGCTGATTCTGTGAAGGTTCAAGGGGGTGGCAGGGGACAGTGGATGAGCGAGAGGGTTGTGAGTGTCCTGCATAGTGCAGGGGGTTGGACTAGATGACCCACGAGGTCTCTTCCAACTCTACGATTCTATGATTCTAGGACTTTGGGCAATTAAAAGCCAAGGCTCCTCTGAGGCAGGGCCCAGCCAAGAGGTCATAAATAATTCCTTTCCCGGGGCTCTAATGGGCTGGCCTTTCCCCACATATCCTGAATGCCTTTGCGTTGAACACGAAAGAGCATTATGCATTACACGATACCAGGGGGAGGGAAGAGATGATCAGCCCCTTCGCGGAAGGGGTGAAACCACAACAGAAGCCCGGGTCAATACAAGTTAAAGCAAAATGGAGGTTCGCGAAGGGGCAGAACAGCAATCCCCAACATGGTGCCCAGGGGCACCGCCGTAGATCTGCCACCACCGCAGAGGCATTTCCTGGCACCTGCTAGCAATAAAGGGCCTTAAAGGGAAGAAACACTTAAGAAGCAGTGAGTGGTTCTTTACGAGCTGACTGGCTGAGGGAGGGACAGTGAGTCACTGGAAGAGCCTCTGCTGGGCAGGCAGAAGGTCCCAGGTTCAATTCCCGGCATCTCCAGTTGAAAGGACCAGGCAGGAGGGGACGGGAAAGCATCTGCTTGGGATGCGGAAGGAAATGCATTTCAGAAGCTGGATCCCTTTCCCAAGACCGTTTCGATGGGTTGATTTACTCCCTTTCTAGCCCGTCTTTCGCCCCAATGGGGTCCCGAAGGAGGCTCCCATCATTCACCTGTTTTTCTCACAACAACCCTGCAAGGTGGGCTCGGCCAAGAGTGTTTGACTGGCCCGAGTTCGCCCAGGACATGGGAGGATTTGAACTTGGTTCACCCAGATCTTAGTCCAACATTATAACCACGAGCCCAAGCTGGCTCTTAAAGGAGAACAAGTTCTTAAAATACATATATCATTTTTCACGAGCTACAGGCCATTTTGTCACATGTCTAAGATCCGTTGTGAGCTGCTGGGCTCTGTTTAGGGATGCCAACTTCCAGGTGGTGCCTGGAGATCTCCTGGAATGACAATTGAACTCCAGACGAGAAATTAGTTCCGCTGGAGAAGATGGCTGCTTTGGAGGGGGGATTCTCTGGCTTTGTACCCCACTGAGGTCTCTGTCCTCAAAACAACAAAGCTCCAGGTCAGCCTAGAACTTAAAAAAAAAAAACTGCTGGTTTTTAAGATCCCCATTTGCTAAGGTTGCCAACCTTCAGGTGGGGGGGACTGGAGATCTCTGGGAATTATGACAGATATCCAGAGACTGATTCTGTGAACATTCAAGTGGGTGGCAGGTGACAGTGGAGGAGTGAGAGGGTTGGGAGTGTCCTGCATAGTGCAGGGGGCTGGACTAGATGACCCAGACCCAATTCTGTTATTCTATAATTCTTCTGTACATCATGTGGGCTTAAGCAGGTGAAGGTTGTTCTCTATTGCGCAAGAGGGACGGACCAGAACCAATGGGATGAAATTAGAGCAAAAGAAATTCTGGCTAAACCTCCGGAAGAAGTTCCTGACAGTTAGAGCGGTTCCTCAGTGGAACAGGCTTCCTTGGGAGGTGGTGGGTTCTCCATCTTTGGAGGTTTTTAAACAGAGGCTGGAGAGCCATCTGACGGAGAGGCTGATTCTGTGAAGGCTCCAGGGGGTGGCAGGTTACAGTGGATGAACAACAGGGTTGTAAGATTGAACAAATTTTTATTCAACGGTTAAGCAGAGAAGAGCTAGTGCCCTGCTTTTTACTAACCAAAGGAGTCTCAAAGCGACTTACAACTGCCTACCCTTCTTTTCCCCACAGCAGACACCCTGCGAGGTAGATGGGAGTGAGAGAGATCTGAGAGAACTGTGACAAGCCTAGGTGGGGCTGAGAGCTCTGAGAGAACTGTAACTGACTCAAGTCAGCTCTGAGAGAACTGTGACTGGCCCAGTAGATGAGCAATTGGGATGTTGAGTGTCCTGCATAGTGCAGGGGGTTGGACTAGATGACCCAGCAGGTCCCTTCCAACTCTATGATCCTATGATTCTATGACAGGAACGGTTTTAAGTTTTTAAAAACGTTTAATGCCACTTCTGCAGGCGAAAACAGCTGCTTTGGACAGTGGGTGCAGAGGAAGTCCCTCAACCTAGGCCCTCTCCTCCCCCAAAACAGCTCCTCAGCTGCCCGGCACTTCCCGGCCAGGAAGTGATAATCCTACGGTTGCATTTCTCCTTTTGCTGCACGCAGACCCCTCCCGGCCGAGCCCTCTGGGCCTAAAGAGCTTTATTCCGCTCGCTCCCTTTCCGAGATTCTTGGCAGCCGCCGCACCTCTTAACTCTCCCTTAACGCGGTGATGTGGTTTTAACATCATGTTCTCGGGCAAAACAGCCTGAAACCTTGGAGTGCTCCCAGGCGCGGCAACCACAGGAGAACACCACCCCCGGGTCAATGGAAGCGGCTGGCTTCCCTGCTTCTACGGCAATGCCGGGAGAAGCTTGCGGCCGAGTCCATTAAAGAAGGATGGGGGGGGGAGGCCTGGGGGCCCCTGGGGAGCGCTGATGAGAGTTCGGGAGCCCAGGTTGGGAATCCCCGCACTAAAAAGGTAAAGGTATCCCCTGTGCAAGCACCGGGTCAAGCTGGGTACTCATTTTACCGACCTCGGAAGGACGGAAGGCTGAGTCAACCTTGAGCCGGCTGCTGGGATCGAACTCCCAGCCTCACGGGCAGACAGCTTCAGACTGCATGTCTGCTGCCTTACCACTCTGCAGAGCGACTTTATTGATGTCATTTCTCCCCCGTGACACACATGTAAGGCAATCTCTACGCCAGTGGTTCTCTCATTTTCACATCTTGCCTGAGATATCAAATCTCATTTTCACATCTGGCCTCGGGTACCAGATCTCATTTTTTTTGCATCTTGCCCAAGGGACCAATAAGGTTAACCCGGGATGCACTAGCCCAGTGGTTCTCAACCTGGGGGTCAGGACCCCTTTGGGGGTCGAATGACCCGTTCACAGGGGTCTTGGCAGGGCAAGCAGCTTGGCCAAGGGGGGCTGCCATCTACACAACAGCCTTGCGGGGTAGATCAAGATGGGGCATTCCGTCTGTCTGGAGCAGCGGAAAAGAGCAAGATCGGCATGGTGGGACAAGAGGCAGAACTGAACTGAGAAACCCCGGGGGGAAAACAATGTCTATACAATCATGAACCATGGATCCTCACGCCATTGGTCCATTTCGGTTTAATTTCTGCGAAAGAACCCTTGCATAATTTTATGGTTGGGGGTCACTGCAACATGAGGAACTATATTAAAGGGTCGCGGCATTAGGAAGGTGGAGAACCACTGACCTATGCAGAATAAGACAATAGCTGAGAGTGGTGGGCCTAAACATGACATACCTTAGAAGGTGGGCTCCAAAAAGAATCACTACCGAAGTATTGGTTGGGGCCACACCAAATAGATTTCCCTTGACCACCCAGCTAAACTTCAGAATTGGTTTCAGATAGGAGTGCGTTATTTCTTTCTTTCTTTCTTTCTTTCTTTCTTTCTTTCTTTCTTTCTTTCTTTCTTTCTTTCTTTCTTTCTTTCTTTCTTTCTTTCTTTCTTTCTTTCTTTCTTTCTTTCTTTCTTTCTCCCACAAGGCTTCTCGAGAAACATCCTCTTGGACAAGAAAGCAGGATCACGCCAGAGGCCCATCCGGCCAACATCCTCTCCTGTTCAACGAACTCTCCTGAAAAACCTACAGGCGGCACACGGTGATCAAAGCCTTCCCAGCAGCTTGTAAAGGTAGCCTGCCTTGGAAAATGGAGGTTCCATTTAGCCGGCATGGTGAAGAGACTAAAAACCCCTTTAAAGCCACATCACCTCCTTACTTGGTCCTTCTAACTGGGGATGCCAGGGATTGAACCTGGGATTGAACCAGGGATTGAACCAGGGATTGAACCTGGGGCCAAGGGACCAAGCCCTATGAAGACAGGTTGAGGGACTTGGGAATGTTCAGCCTGGAGAAAAGGAGGTTGAGAGGGGACAGGATAACCCTCTTTAAGGATTTGAAAGGTTGTCACTTGGAGGAGGGCAGGATGCTGTTTCTGCTGGCTGCAGAGGAGAGGACACGCAGTAATGGGTTTAAACTTCAAGTACAACGATATAGGCTAGATATCAGGAAAAAAATGTCCACAGTCAGAGTAGTTCAGCAGTGGAATAGGCTGCCTAAGGAGGTGGTGAGCTCCCCCTCACTGGCAGTCTTCAAGCAAAGGTTGAATACACACTTTTCTTGGATGCTTTAGGATGCTTAGGGCTGATCCCGTGTTGAGCAGGGGGTTGGACTAGATGGCCTCTATGGCCCCTTCCAACTCTATGATTCTGTGATTCTGTGACCTTCTGCATGCCAAGCAGAAGCTCTGCCTTTGAGGCCTGGTGCCCTCCCAAAACACATCCTCCAATCTGCCTCTGAAGATTCAAGGGCTGGGCAAGCGGAAAGGTCGCTCTCTTTAAAAATAAGAACAGTAAATCTGCCCCTCACAAGCAGGGAGGCGAAGGAAACCCAGAGAGGGGCTTGAGGGCTGCGCAGTGCCTCTGAACAGAGAGCGTGAAAATCCAGGGCTTTCTGTCGCCAAGGCGGGAGGGGAGTGCAAAAATAGCCACTCCAGCTGTAATTATGTCAGCGCCGAACCTCAGCGCACAGTAGAGCGGCTCCATAATTAAACTAGCATCTGGGAGCGGCCCAGTGCCGGGGCTGCCGCATTTGGCGCATATTTTCCATGCTGCCATGCGCTAATCAGGCCGGGGAAACCGCGTCCCTTTCTCCATGGGAGCCGAGGTTCTGTGGCACTCGAAGAAAACAACCCTGAGAGTCACAGGCGTCATTTCTGCTTGCGCGATCCGAATGACACACTTGGCCCCATGGCTTTTGTCGATTTGAGAGAGCCACGCTGAGACATTGAACAAGAGTTGGTTCTTATATTCCGCTTTTCCCTACCCAAAGGAGGCTCAAAGCGGCTTACAGTCCTTCCCATTCCTCTCCCCACAACAGACACCCTGTGAGGTGGGTGAGGCTGAGAGAGCCCTGATATCACTGCCCGGTCAGAACAGCTTTATCAGAACAGTCAGAACAGCTCCTCCACAATCAGCCAGATGGGTGGCCTTGGGCTTGTCCCAGCCCTGATAGCGCTGTTCTCGCAGAGCAGTTCTGTCAAAGCTCTCAGAGCCCCATCTACCTCACAGGGTGTCTGTTGTGGGGAGAGGAAGGGAAGGTGAATGGAAGCCACTTTGAGACTCCTTCGGGTAGAGAAAAGCGGCATTCTCACTACCCCTGTGGTAGAGGACAGGAAGGCCTGGGGGATCATTGTCCATGGGGTCGCGATGGGTCGTACACAACAACAACAACAATACATAGTAGTGGGAGGGGGGGAAGTTGATTTGCCGTTCTTTGCCATGCCGGTAATATTGGTAACGTTATTATTGTTTTAATGGGGTTTTAATGGGGATTCTGGGATGCTGTTACCCGCCACGAGCCGCAAGGGAGTGGCGGGAAATAAATCTAATAATAATAATTATATATATATTTTTTACTGGTCTCTATTGGAACGGGTGGTATTTAATTCACATATTATTCAAAGGGGCCTGGACATGAATTTGATCATCAATGGTTATTATCGATGGTGACTAAAAAGAGCCTCCATGTTCAGAGGCAGTGTCTCTCAGAATACCAGTCTGGGGGAGGGACGATGAGAGGTGGAGCTTTGGCCTCCAAGCCCCAGGTTGCTGCTTCCTGTGAGGGGATGCCAGCCTCCATGTGAGACATGGATGACCCAGTTCTTCTCCTTGGAGAACCTGGCTGCTTTGCAGGGGGGGACTCTGTCGCCTTGTGCCCCACTGAGATTCCTGCTCTCTTCATGCTCAACCCTCAAATCTCCATGGGGTTCCAGACCTGGAGATGGCAATCCTACCCCCCATCCCCCACCAGTTGGACCGGGTGACCTACGGTATCTGACCAGCCACCATGGGGTTCAGGATGCTGGACAAGACCAGGGGTCTGCAAACTTTTTGAGCCTGCTCCTCTGGAATTTGGACACTGCCTGGCAAGTGTAGCCCCCAAATGGCTGCTGTTGGAAGCCTAGCCAAGCACAAAACGGGGGCTTCCCTTCGACCACACAGAGACCCTTGTGCTGTGGAGGCAGCGGGTGCCAAAACGAAATGTTTAAAAAGTCTGCAGAGCCAATCACATCTCTGCACCAATGGCCAATCCGAAGCCCTGCAGATCAAAAGCTCCTCCTGGCCCCCCTCATTTTCTAAAAACCACTTTGCAGGAGCCAGAAAGGGGGTGGGGGCAGATGCCACGGCGCCCCCAGGCTCCGCGTTGGGGACCCTTGGTCTGATATAGCACCGCCCCCCTCCCGCTCTTAAAATAAGCCTGCAGTCCAGTGGGCACGCCAGAAATGCACATGGTGTAACCCGATCTCACAAGAACATTTGTTTAACATCCGCATTTTTCCGCCATGAAATAGCTCTGGGCATGACATCATTCTCACCTGCCCCTCCCTAGATGGTTTCACGTCAGCTGGCAAAGAAAGCAGAGCAAAAGCTACCCAGGTAAGTTCTCGCGGAAAGCAAGTAGTAAAGGACAGTTGCTTAGTGGCAGAGCACCTGCCTGGCGCAGAGTACTGAACTGGACCAACACCCACGCCCCCCCCCCCCAAAAAAAAACCCAACTTATATATACAAGCAACCAAACTGATCTTCCCTCCAGTGGTCAATTTCAGTTAAAACTGACTGGATCCAGCACTGGTCAATTACACGGTAATCAAATCAAATTTATTTAATACAGCGGCCAGATGAAGCAGATAACTAAGGACACGGCAGAGCAGAAATTACGTAAACTGGGAACATTTTTAAAGATTTAAAGTTGCATGACTAATAGGTACATTATAAAAAATTGCATAGTAAAATTCCTCTAAAACAGCCTGAGAACCTGGGGAGATTTTTGGTGGGGGGGGATCACTTGGGCATGAAAATGGAGTCAGTGTGGGTAGGCAGGTAGTTGGGAGCGTCCTGCACAGTGCAGGGGGTTGGACTAGATGACCCTGGAGGTCCTTTCCAACTCTAGGATTCTATGATTAACTGACTGAGTTCTCAGTATGCATTTTTGAACCCCTTCCCAAAGTGTGACCGTCTCCCCTCCAAGGCTGTACAAGGGTCCAGATTATCGCTCTCTCTCTCGGCCTCCGGCTCCTCTCTCCGATTCAGCTCTTGCTCAGAAACGGCACCGCAATGGAACAGGTAATGGTACGACAATTGCCCGGCGCAGGTTCCCCGCGTACAGTTAAGGCTCGGAAACCTTCAGCCGGCCCTTGCAATTTCCTGCCCCTCTGCAAAAGCACCACGGATCACGCTGCCTTCAGGCCCACCCTCCCCAGCCCCTCGCTTCACGTGCCTTTCCCGAAACCCACACACCGTCTCCGTTCTGCTAGGCGGGCTCCACCCCCTGTGTGTTTTCCCCGCGTCTTAAGCAGTTGCGTTATTGCGCTGTTGCGAGACAGGAAGTAAAAATGCCTCCCTTGTGGCCTGTGCTATTTTTTTTTAACCGCTCTGCAAACATGTGTTTGTGTGTGTGTGTGTGGGGGGGTCTGTTTTCTCCAAAACAGAACAGATTCTCGGCCTCCAACACATTAAAAAAGAATCGTTTGCAAAGTCCTGCCCTGTGCCAAAAACACATCTGTCTCGGCAGGTTTGGATCAGAACACCCAAATAAGTGAGATGATTTCAGTGGGAAAACCTCTCCAGACGTCAATAAAGTCCTTTGTTGGGAGGGGGGGGGAAGAAGGGGGAGGGGGTTGAGGTTGCAGATGAAAGAGCCCGAATCTCACGGGGGGGAGGGGGGTGTCAATTCCTGCTCAGCCACAAAGCCCACCCACTAGTGATTTTATATATAATAATAATATATAATCCCAAATTATTGGGATTTTAGAAGCCTGAAATCACAGGAAAGAACAGAAGCAGCACATAAGCAGGACAGAGATTCCACAAAAGGGGTCCCTCGTTACAATCCATGCTGCGATTTCTAGTTCACGGTTTTATTTATCTTAATGTCAAAATTTCACCTGCTTTATCTGTTTTCTTCAATCGTCCTTCTGCACCCCAAGACAGCAATGTCCAAGAGGGGTGGTAGACAAATCACTGGATAAATAAATTCGGAAATACCCAAGCCGGACACAGCAGCGATAGACCATTATTTCTAATAATTTCTCCAAGCATGTTTGCAAAACTGTTTTGTGGGGTACGACCCTAATGGCTTGCGCAGAAAAGACTTCTTGGATCTTTCGTTATCAGGACATCTTTCCACGTAAAAATCTGCCAACTTGGTAGTCTTAGGGGCCTAAAACTAGGAAAAGGGAGACATAAAGTGTTCTCTCAAAAGTTTAAGGCATTTTGAGGCAACCCAGAAAGCAAATTAGAATCATAGAGTTGGAAGGGACCTCTTGGGTCATCTAGTCCAACCCCCTGCACTATGCAGGACACTCACATCCCAATTGCTCATCCACTGTCACCTGCCACCCCCTTGAGCCTTCACAGAATCAGCCTCTCCGTCAGATGGCTCTCCAGCCTCTGCTTAAAAATCTCCAAAGATGGAGAACCCCCCACCTCCCGAGGAAGCCTGTTCCACTGAGGAACCGCTCTGACTGTCAGGAACTTCTTCCGGATGTTTAGATGGAATTCCTTTTGCATTAATTTCATCCCACTGGTTCTGGTCCGTCCCTCCGGGGCAAGAGAGAACCACTCTGCTCCATCCTCTGGCACGCTTTTAAATACTTGAAGATGGTTATTATTAATATTAATTATTTAAATACTTCAAATAGCGGCGGCGAGCCATAAACAGACGCTTGCAGAAGGCAAGAGGAATTCACAACTGAATTAAAAAAAAAAAAAAGTAACAGTTTAATCTTGGCGGAAGTGACCACGCAGATGGCACAAAAGTTAAATACGTCATTCCCAAATTAACCCAGGTACTTTTGGATGCAGATGGTTAAGAGCCAGTCTGGTGTAGTGGTTAGGAGTGCGGACTTCTAATCTGGCATGCCGGGTTCGATCCTGCACACCTCCACATGCAACCAGCTGGGTGACCTTGGGCTAGTCACAGCACTGATAGAACTGTTCTGACCCAGCAGTGATATCAGGGCTCTCTCAGCCTCACCTACCCCACAGGGTGTCTGTTGTGGGGAGAGGAAGGGAAGGTGAATGGAAGCCGCTTTGAGCCTCCTTCGGGTAGAGAAAAGCGGCATATAAGAACCAACCTCCTCCTCCTCTTCCTCCTCCTCCTCTTCTTCTTCTTCTAAGATCGGAGACCTGGCATCTGGAGAGCTGAGACTGACTCCTCATTCCTCCTCCCCATGAAGACTGCTGGGTGCCCTTGGGCCTCTCCCAGTTCTCCCAGAGCTCTCTCAGCCTCTCCTCCCCCAGAGGGTGTGTGTTTGTGGGGAAAGGAAGGGAAGGCGATCCGTAAGCTTCCCCGAGACGCCTTCAGTTCTTAAAACGCATGGCTCTCCTAAATAACTAAATCCTGGGTTTCCCACATGGAGCATCACTGACCTGGGCTTCAAAGAGAGGAGGGTGAGAAAGTTAGAACAGCACACGTGGAGTGAACCTTTGCCCTTTCCTGGAAGGCAATCCGGCCTTTGTCATGGATTCTCCAGCGTAAGAAGAACACAGTACAAAGTTGAACGGCCCGGCCAAATTCCAGATCTGACCAGGCAGCGCACAGCGAAGGGTCAGGGGAGGGGACCGGCCGGGCTTCCGGCCACCAACCACACCCTGCTCCAAACCACAGGACAACAACAGACCCTGGCATCGACCCCACTAGGCGGAATCAGACCGGAAAACCACGCCCTGGCGGCAAAAGCAATGCTTTTGCCTGAACATTTTAACAATTTGGAACAGGTCTACAGTACAGAGAGCAGGGAAAAAGAGAGGAAACATATCAAGTGAGGGATAAGAAGGCAGAATTGGTAGCCAGAGGAGGCAGTGATGGCCACAGGATATAAAACGGGATTTGGCAGATTCAAGGAGGAAACATTTATCCGTGGCTGTTTGCCAGTGACTAGATGGATCTTTCACATTCAGAGACAGCAAACCGAGGAGGAGGAGGAGGAGGAGGAGGAGAAGAGCTGGTTCTTAGATGCCGCTTTTCTCTACCAAAAGGAGGTTCAAAGCGGCTTACAGTCACCTTTGCTCGGTCAGAACAGTTTTATCAGCGCTGTGGTGAGCCCAAAGTCACCCAGCTGGCTGCGTGTAGGGGAGTGTAGAATTGAAGCCGCACTCCTAACCACTACACCAAACTGGGGAGACGGGAGGCTGGACTGGAGGGACCCTCCCTGGCCTACCCAGCAGGGCTCTTCTGAGGGTCTTCTCAGGGGAAACTGGCCGGCCCCTGGGTGAGACGGGAGGCTGCGGCTCTTCTGAGGTTCTCATGACATGCAGCCAACGTTTCCCAAACACCCTGATTTATTATTATTTGGAACAGGGAAGTTTTCAACATCCATTAACTTTGGTAAACAGAACCGCAGTTGTTTAAAAGCTTAGGTTTCTCTCACACGCACGTACCCCATCTAAGTGGTCAGCTTGGAGTTTATAACATTTTTTAAAATTCACACGAAGCTGCCTTCCACTGAATTAGACTGTTAATCAATCAAAAATCTGTCTTGTCTGCTCAGAATAGCAGCTGCTCCCCAGGTTCTCAGGCTGAAGTCTTTCCCATCCCCTCCTGCCTGGTCCTTTCAACTGGAGATGCCGGGGATTGAACCTGGGACCTTCTGCATTGCCACTGAGTCATGGCCTCTCTCCATAGCTCTCCAGGGTCTCCACCTGAGGTCTTTCCCATCTCCTCCTGCCTGTTCCTTTTAGCTGGCGATGCCGGGGGTTAAACCGGGGACCCACAGCCCTTCCAAAACCTGGAGTCAACACCCAGGCACTGAACACTTTGGGTGAGGAAGAGGGACTAAGAAACTGGTTCAGACTCATTGGGATTTGTAAATGCCTCTTCAGAAGCTACAACTCAGTGAGACCAGTATGTTCCATATAAAAATACAATACAAAAGCAGGTTAAAATTCGGTACCACAATTAGACACGGCAACATCAGCCCTGGATTCAATGATTTGTATCCCACCAGGAATTGGGGACTAGATGCAGGAAGAGGGGGAGAGGGAGCCCAAACCAAAAGGGGATCTGTAGGCTAAATACATTTTCCAAAAGGATGTATTCATTTGTTTCTTCTTGGTTATGATTTCAGAATTTAAATCAACACAAGTCCCGAGAGTTCTGTTTCCCTGCCTGGAATCTGTGAGCAGAAGCCCATGTGATATCCAACAAAACTGAGTATTAAGATTAACTATCACTAACAGCCTTTTCAGTCCTGGCCCCAACCTGGTGGAAGGAGCTCCCGGAAGAGCTAAGGGCCCTGGGGGATCTACCAGCTTTCCGCAGGGCCTGCTAGACGGAGCTCTTCCGCCAGGCATATGGTTGAGGCCAGGGCAGCTCTCCCACTAATCCATCAGAGCAGGGCTAGTCAACCTACGGTCCTCCAGATGTTCGTGGACTACAATTCCCATGAGCCCCTGCCAGCAAACGCTGGCAGGGGCTCATGGGAATTGTAGTCCACAAACATCTGGAGGACACACAGGTTGACTACCCCTGCATCAGAGGATCCCCTCCAATATTGAGATCTCTAACATCGAGATCATTGTTAGATCTATTGCATTGGTGCCACCCTCTTCTGAATATTATTCTCCCCACCAGGCTGAACTTGGGGGGAACTCGGGTAACTACGATCAGAATTGTGACCACCGCCGCTTATATGTTATATGTGACTTGTTGTTGATGTTAATTGGGGTTTTTATGGGGATTTTATTGTGTTTTAACTATTTATGTTGTAAACCGCCCTGAGACCTATTGGGAGAAGGGCGGTCTAAAAATTAAATAATAACAATAACAATAACAATAACAACAATAATAATAATAATACTAATAATAATAATAATAATAATAATAATAATAATAATAATAATAATAATAATAATAATAATAATAATAAAGGTGCAGGAAAACGGTCAGAATAACTGGGATACCTTTCTGATTGTGGATCATATTTAAGACATGGAAAACATGGAAACAAAACTCTTGGGACTTTTGGTTTTTGGATTCATTACTTGGAGGAATCGACAATTCAGCTACTGGAAGAGGGCGGGAGACCCGAGACGGGGATATAATTGTCATGAACTATATGTTGCATACCTGGCCAGGAGAGCAGCATATAAACCATAGAATCATAGAATCATAGAATCATAGAATCCTAGAGTTGGAAGGGGCCTTACAGGCCATCTGGTCCAACCCCCAGCTCAACGCAGGATCAGCCCTAAGCATCCAAATAAACATATGCACAAACATTCATGAATTGCCCCAAAACACAGGCCTATTCTCAGCCAGAGCAGAGAAGTACAACTTGCAGTTTCACAGCAGAAGACGCCTGACCCCAGAATTAAGAGTCTGGCCAACAGGATCCGATAAGGAAAGACGCGGTCCGTCCATCCCCCCCTTCTTTCTCGGGTACCCGTAGGATCCACAAACCCGTAAGTTATTGCACTAGGGCTCGTGAAAGTCCCAGGGAGACGCAAAACGAGGAAGTGTCAAAACCGTGTCACAGAATCCACTTTGCAAAGTGACCATTATCTCCAGAGGAACTGATCTCTGCTGCCTGAAAAATAAGTTGTAAAAGAGGGAGATCTCCAGGCAGCACCTGGAGGGGGCAACTCTAGCAGGGACCTATTTTCTACTCAGCTGAGGACACCACCCCTGGGCCTCAGTTCCTTTCCCCAGCACTACAGGACTTGCAGCGTCAGACCCAAGCCCAAAGAAACCCCTCTCCGTGGGCACTTCCAAGTTGGGCGGATCACACGCACACAAGCATTCTGATTAACCTACCTGGCTGGGTTGTTGTGCGCATGAAATGCGGGCGGAGAGAATGTTACAGAATCACTTTGGGAAGAAAGGGAGGGAGGGCATCGCTGAAGTTTTAAAAAGTTGTGAGAATAAGATAGTCACGTCAGAGAGATGGGAAAACATCAAACATTAAAACTCTGGGTTTTTTATTTTGGGTTTAAACTTTTCAGGCATTTTCACGTCAAATTATGGCATTTAAAATGCTCAGGATCAATAAAACAATACACAATTAAAATAATACATTGAGAACCACTTAAAACCAGCTTCAAAACCAGCTTTAACTAACAGCAACCTCATCTCAATTGTAGCCAGTATTTCAAGTTCCACCTCTTTGAACAGGGTTGTTCCCAGATTGACGTAAACATGAGAATTGTTATATGTTGTTGCCTCTCTGTCCCCAACCACAAGCTGGGCGGAAGAGCTCCATCTTGCAAGCCCTGTGGAACTACACCGAGTACTTCCACAATGGATTTCCGCTGCATTTTCCGTCACATATCTTAAAAGATTTCCCCTACGGCTACCACGTGTGATGTGTTCACATCAACAAACAAACCCGCTTTACGCTTGCAACCCCGTTACGGCAGCCAAGCTAACGCTGTCGACCACAGGCCCTGCAGCAGGGAAGGCACTCGAACCCGGCTCCCTCGAGATCCTGGTCTGCCGCTCTAACCACTACGCCAGGCTGTCTCGTGCCTGATAAAACAAGAAAGATGTTCCCTAAACACAATGCCACCTGACAAAGACACAGGGGGTGACACGTGCGCGATTTAAAAATAAAGCCGGTCTGAGTCACGAAATTGCCGCTCCTCTCGCCCGTAGAGGCCCGGCCGTCACTCTGAAGAGTAAGCCCTACAGATGGTTCGTTGCCAAGCAAACGCAAGCGGCTCCCCAAAATCCACAGGCCAAGCCGAAAGGCACAGAAGCACAAATGTGTCAGAGCTGTCCAACTAGAAAGGAAGAGACAACGCCGGGGGCGGATTAGAGCTACCCTTTTAAACTGAGCACGTGTAGAATCACGGGGAGATTAACGGCCGGCCTGTGGGATTCCTGACCACAGAAGCCATAAGGTCTGGTGCAAATAAAATGCCAAGGGGCCATTGCACCCTTTGGAAGAGAGGGATGTAACTCAGTGCTAGAGGACTTGCAGGGCGCTTGCGGAAGGATCCCAGGTTCGGGCCCGGCTTCCCTCTTGAACGGAGGCCTGGAGACAGACCAAAAATTAAACAGTAGGCGGCCACACCGATTTGGCACAAAATCCAAAAGCAAAGGTCACAGGGTGCCCTTTCTTAAGAATGTCCAAAATAACAAGAGGCGGCTTTTCAAGCGCCCGGATTCTCCAGAACCCTTGGGGAGAAGATGACGAGAGGTTGGTCTTTTTTTAGGCTGACAAAACATTCTGCAAACTACAAACATCTGCAGCCTGGGCTGTGTCATTTGGGACGGCCTTAATCGCAGGCATTTTGCAGCTCTTGTTTTTGGATCGTGTGAGGGGTCCCCAACCCGGTGCCCCTGGGCACCATGGCACCTGCCCACACCTCTCCTGGCAGAGCTTCTGTCCGGCCACTGGAAATTTGGTTGGCTGTGCAGATGTCTTTAAATATATATTGCTTGGGCAGCATTTCACACCACAGCCCACGGCTGTGAAGAAGTGAGCACCGATGCATGAATGCTCCTCCCTTGTCACAAATTGTGTTAGTCTTGAACAGGGGTAGTCAAACTGCGACCCTCCAGATGTCCATGGACTACAATTCCCAGGAGCCCCTGCCAGCATTCGCTCCTGGATTCTTGGACTCTTAATCTTTTCTGCTGCTTCCGAAGACCAACACAGTCACCCATCTTGACCTTTCTCCACGGAAGGCACCCCATTTTGCCATTCAGAATGGAAATCCACCAACTTTGAGATGCAAGGACAGGTCGACTCACATTCTAGCTGCACCTGGAGAAGTGAGCAGCGACTCACGAAAACTCCTCCCCTGCCACAAATTCTGTTAGTCTTGAAGGTGTTCCTGGACTCAGGCTCTTCTCTGCTGCTACCCATTTGGATCTGCCTCCAAGGAAGGCACCACATCTAACTGTAAGGAATGGGAATCTATCAACCCTGTGGTATAAGGACCACTGGACTGTCATTCTAGCTGAATCTGAAGAAGTGAGGAATGACTCACGGAAGCTCCTCCCCTGCCACACATTTAGTTCATCTTGAAGGTGCTCCTGGACTCTGGCTCTTTTCTGCTGCTGCACAGACTACCACAGTTACCCATCTATCTCTGTGTTACCGAAGGTATACCACGGCAGCCATTTTTATGGTTGGCTCCGCCTCCTTCAGCAGCCATTTTATGGTTGGCTCCGCCTCCTGTAGCAGCCATTTTTACGGTTGGCTCCGCCTCCTGCAGCAGCCATTTCTATGATTGGCTCCGCCTCCTGCAGCAGCCATTTTTATGGTTGGCTCCGCCTCCTGCAGCCGCCATTTTTATGATTGGCTCCGCCTCCTGCAGCATTTCGCGGTGGCACCCGCCACCCTGTGTCAGAATTCTGAAGGTGCCCACAAGCTCAAAATGTTTTACTTATTTTTATTTTATTTTCGTATTTATATATCGCCACATTCAGACTCAGGGCAGTCAGGGACCCCTAGATCAGGGGCAGTCCACCTGTGGTCCTCCAGATGTCCATGGACTACGATTCCCATGAGCCCCTGCCAGCGGTTGGCAGGGGCTCATGGGAATTGTAGTCCATGGACATCTGGAGGACCACAGGTGGACTACCCCTGCTCTAGATTATGCTAAAGTGGGGGGGGGGGGAAGAGAGGTCCTATCGGTAATTGGAGGAGGGGCACCTTCCAAGACCACTGTTTTCAAGCGGCATCAGAATTCCCACTCGGAACCCGCCCCACATCTTTTGCTCCTCCGTCTGTTTAGCGCCCCTGATCCGACATCCCGTCCCTTTCTCTTTTCTTTCTCTCGCGGCCGCAAACAGGAAGCGGAGGCACAAATGATTTTTTTTTTTTTTAAGAACCATCCTTCTGTTCCTAAAAATAGGAAGCTCGCAGTGTGAAGGGGGCCCAGATTTCAGCAGTGGAAGGATCCCAATTTGCCATCTGGCTCGAGACGTGCATTCCTGCTGCGTCCAAGACCAAACCAGCCAAGCCCGGCTTTTTCGTTTCCTTTCCCAGCAAGAACTTTGCACTGGACGGTCCGTGCCACCACCTGGAAATGAACCCGTTTCAAAAGCTCCGCGGCTTTTCTAAGCAGCAGGGGAGGGGAGGTCATAGGGAGTCAGGACGGGGTGTTCACAAGCCCTCCTTCGTTTCCTCTGGACTTGTATGCTTTGCAAACGGGCCTCCCGCAAGGACGTTGTCCGTTCTAGCCAAGCTGACCGGGAACGTTCCTATCAAGGTAAACATTTGTCAGTCTTTGGCCTTTGTGCAGATTTCTCAGAAACCACCCACGATGCATGCAACCCTTTCTTTTTGTGTGTGCAAAATTTCTCCTGACTTACTTGGCATGATTTCAAAATTGGATCCGGGAGCCACCCGGCCTGCATCGTGCCTCTGGAAGAAGCCAGCTCCCGGTGTCCCAAAACAGCATGTTTTTACACACAGTAAATAATCCACTTTAGTGACGGTTTGCAAATGGATTTGGCCAATGCGTGCAGTGAAATCCAGTTGCAAATTGGATTGAAAGGGTTGTTGTGGGTGCTCCAGGCTGTGTGGCTGTGGTCTGGTAGGTTTAGTCCCTGACGTTTCGCCAGGAACTCTGGCTGGCATCTTCAGAGGTAGACAACATCAAGATGGGAATCTCCCCATGCCAAAAATGTGGAATGTGTGAACAGCCGCTGGGCATTTCATTTCGTTCTCATGGAGGGGGATATGTAACATATACACTCCTAACTTATCCAGGACTCTCCCCAGGAATGAAATGGAACTAAGAAGCACTTTTCCTGTGTCTGAATGGAGTTCATTAGCAAGGCCATTAGACCACAGAGTTCATTAGATAGTCCATTAGCCAAGATCTTGCCTGTCTTATTTGATGAACCACTGCAAGGTGCTTTGAGAGCCCCATTTTTTATTCTGGTGTTTGTAGGTCTGTTCGCACACTCCACTTTGGCACGGAGAAATTCCCATCTTTCCATGTCGTACCTCTGCAGATGCCAGCCACAGTTCCGCACAAAATGCCAGTTGCATCCTCTCAGTCTAACCTACCTCGCAAGGTTGTCGAGAGAGTAAATGGAGCAGAGGAGAATGGCAAGAGCGACTCCCGACTCCACACTGGCCAGAAAGGCGGGGGTGCAAACGAAGGAAATTAAAGTGGAGCTGAGAGTGCCTCGCTGCTGATGTCATATTAATTTACTTATTTTGTATTTCCTGCCATCTGCCTGGGAGTCTCGTGGAGAAAGGCAGAGTCATAAATGAAAATAGATCCATAAAAATCCCAAGCTTGATACATACCATGAATAATGCAATCAAACCGGGCCAGACCCCCAGAGGACAAAGAAATGAGGATTGTGTAATACAAACAACAAACAACGCAGGACGAAAGGGGTGGAGGGTGGGAGAGGGAGAGACAGCTTCCTCAAATATTCATTACCCGTTCCCACTGGGTACGAGAAGGAAGAATTGTTTTCTTTTAAAAAGAGAGAGAGAGCGTTCCCCAGACCACTTTTGGGGGAAATCTGCAAGGACTACATGAATGCAATCTTTGGGAGTCTTTTAAAAGGGTGCCAACGAAAAGTTGTTTCCCGAAAAAGGAATTGGGAACCGAGGAAATGGTTGCTTTAGAGCAGGGGGAGGGGCAAAACGGTGGCTCTCCAGATGTCCATGGACTACAATTCCCATGAGCCCCTGCCAGTGGCAGGGGCTCATGGGAATTGTAGTCCATGGACATCTGGAGAGGCACAGTCTGCCCCTTCCCCTGCTTTAGAGCAATGGCTCACAACCTTCTTGAGACCGTGGCCACCTTTGAAATTCAGACTCCAGGAAGCAAACGCAACCCACAACATGGCTGCCGGGGGAGGCGGAGCCAAGCACAAAATGGCTGCCGTGAGAGGCGGCTAAGCCACCCACCACGGAAGCCCAAGTGCAGAGCACGAGAGGATAGATTTTAAAGGAAAACACACAGGGAAAGAGCCATGAGAGAATAAAATCAACACCGCCTCTAAACCGTCATTTGGATGTGCACAGCCAAACCGGGGTCCATTGGCCAATGAGAAGCCCAGCTGGACTCAAGCCACGCCCACTATCTTAAAACACTTAGCGGTACCAAGGAAGGGCCCTGAGGAGACGGCTGCTTTAGAGGGCAGACTCTACAGCAGGGGTGGCCCAACTGCGGCTCTCCAGATGTCCACGGACTACAATTCGCAAGCTGGCAGGGGCTCATGGGAATTGTAGTCCGTGGACATCTAGAGAGCCGCAGTTGGGCCACCCCTGTATGGCATCATACCCTGCGGTGACCCCCTCCCTTCCCCAACCTCTGCCCTCCCCCCATGCTTCACCCCTAAATTTCCAGAGGCCCCAACCCAGACCAGGTTGCCCCTCCCGGACCGTAAGAATTCCCTTTTGCATCTAACTCCCTTCATCAGCGCCTCCCTCTCCTTCCCCCACCCCCCAGGCGCACAGAGGGGCGGCTGTGGCAAGAACCAGGGTCGCAGCATGCGCCTGAAGCCACAAGCGGGCTGATTAAGCTGTTATGGAAAGCTCTTAATTGCTTGCATTGACCCCGCGTGCCCCTCTCCGGTTAAGCTCAGGAAGCCCCATTAATCTTGCTTGGCCTCCCCCACCCCCACCCCAGTCGCTTTGCCACGCTAAGGAGTTTTTGGAAGGACACGAGATAACCCTGCGCTCCGAGGAACCTCGGGACCACCCCGGAGGCGGCTGAGCGGAACCCGGCTTCCTCCGGCCAGCTCGGTTTCTGCGTTATCATCCAGCGTCGTCGGAGAAGAAGGAGAAGAGGAACTGAAAGGAAGGGGCGTCTTTCTGGGCAGTGTGAATCCCTTTGCTTCCTCTGCTCCTGAAGCCTCCTTGCCTCCTTTCTTTGGCCCAAGAACTTGTCCATGTGAAATCATTTCCCCACCAATCCCATGCAGAAGCCGACATTTGGGCAGCCAGAATGGAAATCCAGCAACCCTGTTGTAGCTGTATCCAAAGAAGTCAGGAGCGACTCTTGAAAACTCCTCCCCTGCCACAGATTTGGTTAGTCGTGAAGGTGCTCCTGGAGTCTGGCTCTTTTCTGCTGCTATAGACAGACTCACCCGTCCACCCATTTGGATCTTCCAGTCCCCGGTGGAAAGAAAGACAGGGCGCAAATCTGTTCCACTTATTATTTCTGGTAAGGGCTTGGAGGAGGAGCTGGTCTCATGGCTTAAATGCCACTCAGCGCTTAACGCCCACTCAGGGCTGCTGTCCCGCCCCTCAGTGCCTTCTCCTCCTCCAACCGGCTTGCCTGTCTGTTCAGCGGCCAGCCAATCACCTTCTGTCCCCCACCCGACAGCCCCCTCCTCCTTCCACTTCCCTCCGAGGCTCGGAGGCTGCAGATCGCTGCCGCGTGAGAGCTGCCCCTGCTGGTGAGTTCCCTAACAGCGGCCTGCAGCCTTTCCAGGTCCTGGGGGGGGAGGGGAAGGCCACCCTCAGATATCTTCCACTCCACCCCCTCAATCTAACTTTAGGATGCTTAGGGCTGATCCTGCATAGAGCAGGGGGTTGGACTAGATGGCCTATATGGCCCCTTCCAACTCTAGGATTCTATGATTCTAACACCCCTTGTATTCCTGAATGCAACGGGCTTGGCCCCTACGTAACAGAATACACAGAGGTGATAAATTGGCTGCATGTGCAGAAGAAACCCCTCCCTTTTCAGAGAATCTGGGGAAAATGTCCTCTCTTTCCAAGCAGGCCGCTGCTGACATCGAACCCTCACCATCGAGCTGCGCACGTGAGCATCCCCCGTTTGCAATGGTCCCGATGTGCATCTCACACATAACAAGGCAATACTGGCAGTGAAAGCCTTCCGGGGAGGAACGTCTAACGTTACCGATCTTATCAGAACCAGGATAACTTGCCAAGGAACCAGCAGGAGTCCCTCCGATAAGAGCTGGGAAAACCACCAAAACAGGGGCCGTAAAGAACTTCAATGCTGGCTGATTGCGCACTAGCAGGACACACTGTTCAATCGTAATGCTCGGCCGGTGTAACCCTCAAGCCCTGAATCGGCTGTCGGGGAAGGAGCCACCCACCAGCCGCAAGCAAAAGGTCCTGAATAGCCAGTTGACTGCTCAACTGTCTGGAGAGAATTCTCTTTGTGAATTCTCTGACGGGGAGGCTGATTCTGTGAAGGTTCGAGGGAGGGGCAGGCTACAGAGAAAGCAATAGGGTTGTGGGTGTCCTGTATGGTTCAGGGGGTTGGACTAGATGACCCAGGAGGGCCCTTCCAAATCTATGATGCTATGAATTCTTTTCGTTCAGCTCTTGCACCTTCCTGCTCAAAGTGAAAACAGTCACAGGCCGCAAAACCCGGCTGTCAGACAGGAACAGAGAGATCACTTCAAGTTCCCAGCAGGAGAGAAAGAGGTGGGGGACTTCTGGCCCAGCTGTCATCTCCAAGGAGTGTAGGTGGGGTGCAGACTTCCCGGATTCCTGTGTTAGAAAGGACACAACCCACAAGTGGTTCGTGTTTGCCAAGTGCCTGACCAACTAGGCGCTTTTCCAAAGAGGGAAGTGCGCAAGAGTCAAGCATGAATCTTTGATGCAAGAGAAAGAAAAAGGGGAAAATACATATCACGGGTCGAATGTCAGGTCGGCAACTGTGTGCACAACGAAGCAGCACAACAACGTTTGAGTCCTGTGGAATCTGGAAGACCAACAAGGCTTTCTTCAAGGGGTCAGCTTAGAACAGTGAGAGCGGTTTCTCAGTGGAACAGGCTTCCTCGGGAGGTGGTGGGTTCATCTTTGGAAATATTTAAACAGAGGCTGGAGAGCCATCTGACGGAGAGGCTGATTCTGTGAAGGTTCAAGGGGGTGGCAGGTGACAGTGGGTGAGCGAGAGGGTTGTGAGTGTCCTGCATAGTGCAAGGGGCTGGACTAGATGACCCAGGAGGTCCCCTTTCCAACTCTATGATTCTAGAGGACAGCGACATGAAGATATCCAATAAATATGCAGCATAACAAAGATGTTTAGCAGACACAAGAGCCTTTCAGGAACAACAAACTGAGCTTATCAGTCCTTTGGGTTCAACTCCAGTTTGAAAAACATAGTAGGGGAAATTAGAATGTCAAGGTTAGCGATTAATGGCAGATGCAGTCCCAGTTGTGGAACACAGTGATTAAAAGAGGCCTGTCGCTAGCATGCACACGAAAACTCACACCTTGAATGAACAGTGCTGCTCCGTTGAAGGCAACCTGCCCCCTCCCCAAATATAGCCACTAAAGCCCCAGAACTAACCTCAGAAACCTCCACCACAGGTGCAGCCAGCACTCCATGAAACAGCACATGTTTTCCACGCAATGAAAGGTCTCCCGTTCAATCGCCACACAGCAGCAGTTAAAAATGGATACCGTGCAACAACGTTAGAATCACAGAAACCTGGAGTTGGAAGGGTGCTTGCACTCGAAAGCTCACGCCTTGAATAAATCTTTGTTGGTCTGAAAGGTGTTTCAGACCTCCAGGACTCTGGTTCTTTTTTTTTTAAGCAGGGACTAGGTTGGATCCTGGTGAACTGACCGGCTTCGTCTACGATCCGCCTACGTGCAAACAAAGCAATGTAGAGAGAGCCGGAAGGGTGGCGTTCGATTTTGTGACTGCAGGCCCATGCCATCTACTACAGATCTTGATTTGTGTTAGATAGAGAAGCTATCTATTTGTTTTCTGTGCTGCGTGATTTTAGAAACGGGCAATTGCCTACGGAGAACCTTATCACTTGAGAATTCGTTCAATAAACTTGACACACATTTTTTGAAACTGTTTCTGTTTTTTTAAACAAACACACCAATTTAACAGAAAAAGAAGAAGAGTTGGTTCTTATATGCCGCTTTTCCGTACCTGAAGGAGGCTGAAAGCGGCTTACATTCGCTTTCCTGAGATTACAGAAGAAGAAGAAGAAGAAGAAGAAGAAGAAGAAGAAGAAGAAGAAGAAGAAGAAGAAGAAGAAGAAGAAGAAGAAGAAGAAGAAGAAGAAGAAGAAGAAGAAGAAGAAGAAGAGTTGGTTCTTAGATGCCACTTTTCCCTACCCAAAGGAGTCTCAAAGCAGCTTACATTCTCCTTCCCATTCCTCTCCCCACAACAGACACCCTGTGAGGTGGGTGAGGCTGAGAGAGCCCTGATATCACTGCCCGGTCAGAATAGCTTTATCAGTGCTGTGGTGAGCCCAAGGTCACAAAGCTGGTTGCATGTGGGGGAGCGCAGAATCGAACCCGGCATGCCAGATTAGAAGTCCGCACTCCTAACCACTACACCAAACTGGCTCTCAAGTTAAGGGACTTGGTTTTCTGCACACCAGGCCACCGAGTTCAGGGCGCCGCCAGAACTCGAACCCGGACCCAAGCTTTCCTGCTGCGGCTCCATCCACAGAGTTTACTCGGCCTCTCACACTGCCAGAAGCATTTAGGGAAAGGGAAGAACAACAGACTAGCTAACCCTCCCAGCTTCCATGGCAGGGGAAAGAAATCCACATCAGCGGGACCTGGAGAAACTCTTCTCAGCTCAGGGAGAACACGGGCTTCCTTCAGAGTCGGGAAACTAAATGTGTTTTGTCACGGGGGGTTCAGAGCCACCCCGAATGCGGCTTCTACCACAGGCCTCGTAGACACAGAGAGACCGTAGGTGGAGTTCGTGGCAGGACCGTCCGCTGGCATCTTCCAACACCCTGGGGAACGGCGCACAAATCTTAAATTAAGCGGGCGAGAGATTTTCGAAGATGCCGGGAAAGCGAACTGTTGTACGCTCATCGGAGGAACGGAGGGAACGTTCACTCCAAAAGGCACGCTTCCCCCTCCCCGTGAGCCAAAACAAAATCCTCAATGCTATCAGCACATCGGTGCTATTATTGTGGGATGTCCCTGTTCCAAAACGCAAGCCGGGGGAAAAACAGGGGATTATTCGGCTTGGATTACTCGGCTTTTCGACTGCTAACACAGCAGTAAGACAATTCAGGAGCAGGAAAACGGCTTCGTCCGGAGCAGCAAACAATAGACATTACAAATGAAGGAATATGTACATGGGGGACCCTGACTCAGCTGTAGGGCATCCGCTTGGAATGGAGGAAGGCCCTAATTCAATCTCTGGTACCTCCAGTTGAAGAGGACCAGGCAGGAGGTGATGTGAACGACCACTGCCTGAGATCCTAAATGCTGCTGCCAGTCAGGGTAAGCAATGACGTCCTTGGTATACTAAAAGCCAGACTCAGCAGGAGGTAGTTCCATGCATTCAAGTGGTGGAATATTGCCATTTGGTTTCCAGTTTAGTAGTACTACGTATTTATACTCAGGTGAAATACTGCTATGGTGGACCCGGAGGTTGCCTCCTGGCTCTGGGATTCAGAGGTTTAGTGCCCCCCAATGTGGAGGCTCCCCTCAGCCACACTTATCCTATATGAATTGATCTAATCCCCACCCCCCACCCCTTTTCAAGCTGTTTATTCCGGTGACCATCCCAACCTCCGTGAGTTCACATCTCCGCTCGCTGTGGGATCAGAACCTAAATCGGCCACACTCCGCCTCACCTACCTCGCAGGGAGGTATTTAGGATGAAAGAGAGAAGGCAGAATCACAGCAGGTGTGGGTGAAACACACCTTCAGCAGCCAGAGAGCCCTCACCTGCACGGCTCAGGTTGGCCCAGTCTCAGGTACGCAAAGCCAGCTCTGGTTAGTATGTTTATGGTTGACCCCCAAGGGAGTCCAGAGCTCACAGGCAGAGACAGGCTGCAGGGGCGGCCAAACTGCAGCTCTCCATATGTCCATGGACTACAATTCCCATGAGCCCCTGCCACTGGCAGGGGCTCATGGGAATTGTGGTCCATGAACATATGGAGTGCCACAGTTTGGCCATCATTTTTGTCTTTTGCATTCAGAGCCCCCATGAGGGATCTTCCCGAAATCAGCTTGTCATTTCATGGCACGCACACAAGCACGGACGCAGAGATAGCAAGAAGCCAACAAAACAGCATCCAGAACATTAACACATCCGCCCAGAACCTGACCCTGCAAAGATAGTAGCAGCACATTTTCATGCGCCGGCATCCTCCGGAGAACACGAAACAGCTGAGGCCAAGGGATCAAGTCACGCGGAAGATCAGGGCTCAGTAAAGGGGATCCACGAGGAAAGCCCCCACCAGGAGAAAGCCCCCACCAAGGGCCAGAGAGACGGGCTCAAATGCCAGCAACGAGCGCAGAAACCTTCACGCAACGAACCAGGACGAAGGGCGCCACTGGGGAGAACATGCCCACCGTTACATAACTCCCTTCTGATTCAGAGACGTTCAGTTGCCCAGTAAAATAAGCAGCAGACCAAGTTCAGCATCACCCCATGTAAACTGGCCAGTGTCACATTTCTGGGTGATCTTAAGGCTTGTCAGAAGAAGAAGAGGGTTTTTTTTATGCCCTGCTTTCCCCCTACTCAAAGGAGTCTCCAAGTGGCTCACAATTGCCTTCCCTTTCCTCTCCCCACAACAGACACCTTGTGAGGGAAGGGAAGCTGAGAGAGCCCTGAGATTACTGAAGAAGAAGAAGAAGAGCTGGTTCTTATGTGCTGCTTTTCTCTACTCAAAGGAGGCTCAAAGCGGCTTACAGTCACCTTCCCTTTCCTCTCCCCACAACAGACATCCTATGAGGGAGGGGAGGCTGAGAGAGCTCTGATATTACTGAAGAAGAGTTGGTTCTTAGATGCCGCTTTTGTCTGCCAGAAGGAGGGGAGGCTGAGAGAGCTCTGACAAAACCGCTCTGTGAGAACAGCTTAACCATTAAACCACGCTGGATCCCCTTCGTTGCTTTCTTATCGTCACAACAGCCCTGTGAAAGTTACGGTGAGAGGGGCATCCCCAGGTTCAAATCCCCACGGTGGGGTAGGTAAGGCCGAGAGAGCTCTAAGAGAACTGCTCCATGAGAACAGTTCTAATAGGACTTCCAACTGGCTGCGTGTGGAGCAGCGGGCAAGCAAACCCGGCTCGCCAGATTGGAAGCTACCGCTTTTAACTACTACAGCAGGCTGGCTCCCTCACTGTGCCCAAGCTACCTCACAGGGTTGTTGGGAGCTTAAAACAGAGGAGAGGAGATCGATGGGAGCCAATTTGAGTGTTCAACAGGTGTATGAATGAAGGAAAGAGATAAACATTCAGAAAGTTAACATATAAGCCAGCTTGGTGTAGTGGTTAGGAGTGCTGGTGAGCCAGGTTTGATTCCCCATTCCTTTTCCACAGGCAGCCTGCTGGGTTAACTTGGGCTAGTCACAGCACTGATAAAGCTGTTCTCACCGAACAGTAATTTCAGGGCTCTCTCAGTCTCCCCTCCCTCACAGGGTGTTTGTTGTGTGGAGAGGAAAGGGAAGGCGAATTTAAACCGCTTTGAGACTTCTTCGGGTAGAGAAAAGCGGCCTATAAGAACCAACTCTCCTTCTTCTTCTCCTTTTTAAGATTCCCAAGTATGCGTGTTTCCTCAGGAACATGAGAAAGGCCTTCCAGAGACCCATCAAGACTGATGCTCTCTTCCCAAACCCCAGCAGCTAGGGAGCCCCGCCCAAAGGATGGTCGTCTTGCGACGGATGAATGGCCAAATATCCCCCAGAGAAAGCCTCATCGGACCGTTTCCGAACAAAGAGACGGGTCTGATCAATGATGCTGGGAGGGGCTGCCCTTCCAGGCACATCGCTAGCCTGACCGGACGGCAGAAATCCACACGGGAAAGCTCTTCTCACACAAGGAAGAGGGAGGGAAGGAAGATAAGCTTTGCTGATTTCGTTTCCCCTGCCCAGATTCTTATGAAGGCCTGGGAGAAAATTATCTCCAGTGGGCAGCCGTGCCAGAAGAGCCCCATTCGACCCCAGGAGGGAGGCCAAGGAGATGTCCCAGGGGAGACGCTTTCAAGAGACAAAGGTCCTTTTGTCATTTACACTTTTGACTCCCAACAGGGAAAGGGTATCGCTGGGAAGTCCCAAAAGCCACCGTGCCCTGATAGGCTACACAAAAACAATCTAAGAAAGGAATCATAGAATCATAGAGTTGGAAGGGGCCATACAGGCCATCTAGTCCAACCCCCTGCTCAACGCAGGATCAGCCCAAAGCATCCTAAAGCATCCAAGAAAAGTGTGCATCCAACCTTTGCTTGAAGACTGCCAGTGAAGAAGAGCAGTGATCCATCCAGTCCAGCATCCTGTCTCCCACAGGGACCAAAAACATGGCAGAGAGGCCGAGGCCTTGCCCTGATAATACCTTAAGAAGAGCCCTGCTGGGTCAGACCACGGAAGGTCCATCTAGTCCAGCCTCCCGTCTCACCCAGGGGTCAACCAGTTGGTTGGCCAAGAACAGGGCAGGGAGGCCGAGGCCTTCCCCTGATGTTGCCTCCTGGCTCTGGGATTCAGGGGTTTAGTGTCCCTAAATGTGGAGGTTCCCTTTTGTCACCGCGGCATAGACCTCTCTTTCCTGAACCCATCAAATCCCCTGTTCCTGTAGCCATCCATCCTTTGTTATTTCCCCCCCAATAAAATTGTGCTTTGGAGGTGAGGCATCAGCAGCACATGTCTCCATGCCACCTGGGACTACAGGTACCCCCTCCCACCTACCCCCTTCGGGGTCCCCTTCTTTTTTTTCTGCCTTTCTCCTCCAGAGGAGCCAAACTGACACCTTCTCCCCATCTTCCGTTTTTTCACTCCCACCCAACACCTGCCAGGACTGGAATAAGGTCTGCAGACTTCTTTCATTGAGCATTTAAAACAGGGGTAGTCAACCTGTGGTCCTCCAGATGTCCATGGACTACAATTCCCATGAGCCCCTGCCAGCGTTTGCCGGCAGGGGCTCATGGGAATTGTAGTCCATGGACATCTGGAGGACCCCAGGTTGACTACCCCTGATTTAAAACGCCATGCGTGGGACACCTGCTGACTAAGCTTCCCCTGATGAACACCCGCCTGTCGTAAAATTGAGAAATGCACAGGGGGGTGCGGGTAAGGGGGTGAATTGGTTGGTTTGACTGCTGGGAGAGCTAAGGACTCTACAGGCAGCTATGTTAGAACGGAAATTTCTGATCAGGAATCAAAGCAGGCTGAGATATCCCCTCTTCCTATGCATAAACAGGCGATCAGAAAATTAAGGCAGTGTTACGGAATGGGGGGGGGGGGATAGCCAGAAAAAGCCTATGAACCTATATCCACTTACTCGTGAGTAAGCCACACTAGAACTGCCCACAAGAAACAGCCAGGAGATTTGGACAGGGAGCCCGGGGGGCAGGACCTCGGCGGGGGTCTCCCGCCCCAGGGTGCACCCCTCTCCTAAGCAACCATTTTTGGGAACCCCTCTCTTTCTCTCTCTCCCGGCAGGAGACCCGCCTTAATTCCGGGAGATCCCCCGTCCCCAGCTGGAGGTTGGCACCCGGACCCGGAGGGAGGCAGCGGATGTCACCTCGTGCCAGCCAAGGCGGGGCGGCCACCGCCTAACCCCGGGGCGCCAAGCGAGGGTCTCCCCCTTCCCCGCTCCGACCCCCGGCGCTGACCCTCCCGCTGCAGCCACCAGGCGGCGCCTCGGCTCCCGAGCCAGGCGCCTTCCCCTCCGGCGGTCAGTTGGCAACCGGGCCCTCCGGCTGCAGGCGAGCCCCACTCACCCGGCGCGCCGCTTGCCCTCCGGGGGGCTCGTCCGTGTCCCGGGCCGGCAGGGCGCTTCTCCCCTCCGCAGCGCCGCCCGTCCAGCGGCTGGGTCAAGGCGGCGAAGGACGCGCGGCGCTTCCCCAACGCGGCGCCCGGGAGGCGGAGCTCGGCCGGCCGGAGGAGGAGCCGCCCAGCCACGCAGCCCCGCCGAAAAGCGCGCACGCCCGCCTGCCTGGCCTCGGCTGCTGGGCGCGGCGCTCCGTCCCCCGCCCGGAGCGGGGCAGTTGGGAAGCGCCGCACCTGTCCGTCCTCCTCCCCCGACAGGAGCCACGGGCGCGCCTGGGGGGGGTCTCACCTGCATGGCCCCCGGGATCTCGCTGCGCTCCCCCTGCTTTGGGAGCAAGGCATCTGTAGTGTAGCTCTTCTGTTTTGTGTGACCCGCCCCGAGCCCTTGGGGAGGGCGGGATACAAATAAATAAATAAGCAAGCAAGCGTTGACGGAGGGATGGGTCGCCTGCCTTAGCCCCGAGACCTTGTTTGTTAAGTCGCTTCCCGTTCCCTTGGAGCAGGGGTGGGCAAACTGCAGCCCTCCAGATGTCCATGGACTACAATTCCCATGAGTCCCTGCCAGCAGGAATGTCATTTTGGCTTCCTTTCAGAGCTCCACAGGCAGGCGGGAAAGCGCCTGGTCTGCCGCTTCAGCCACTGGAACACAGGATGCCCAAAATTGTCACCAACGTCAATCCATAACGGGCATCCATCGAGTGCTCTAGTCTGGGGGAACCGGGTTCGAATCTCCGCTTGACTGGAAGCCTGCTGGGTGACCTTGGGTCTCATCACACACGTTCCGCCTGAACTACCTCGCATGGTTCTTGTGGGGACCGAAGGAAGGAGACCAAAGGCAGCCATTTTGGGGTCTTGTGACAGAAATAAAACCTGATTATATAGGAGTGATTGTGTCGATCTGTGGAGCAGAAGAGAGAAGAGCTGATTTTTTGAACTCCGCTTTTTACTACTCAAAGGAGTTTCAAAGCGGTTTACAATTGCCTTTCCCTTCCTCTCCCCAATCAGCTACCCTGTGAGGTAAGTAGGGCTGAGAGAGCTCGGAGAGAACTAGGACTGGCCCAAGGTCACCCAGCAGACCTCATGTGCCTCAAAGCAGCTTTCAATCGCCTTCCCTTTCAACAGACACCCTGTAAAGTAGGTGAGACTGAGAGAGCTCTGGGAGAAAGGTCACGTAGCAGGCCTTATGTACCTCAAAGCAGCTTACAATTACCTTCCCTTCCTCTCCTCACAACAGACACACCTGTGATGTAGGTGGTGCTGAGAGCTCTGAGAGAACTGGGACTGTCCCGAGGTCAGCCAGACACTAACTTGACCAGCACAACCCTAAATGCCATTTCTGTCCCCAGATCCGCTAAGCCAATGCAGAACTTTTACACAGGATCTGCTGATGTTAGCCGCATCACCTTGGGATCCTCCTCTCCCTTATCCTTTGAAGTTCTTTCTACTTACCGAAATTCACCATTCCTGACCTTCACCCTCACATCTCCAGGGCTTTGTGTTGGCGGCGTGTGAATATGCAGAGAAAGTGCAGCACCAGGCTGTTTACCCTGCGTCAACAATGCTGTTCCGCTCTCTGCAAAGAACAAACAGTTCAGTCCCAGCGCAAAAGCACCAGCACACACGGCTCTGATGTAAAAATGGCAAAGTTCAGAAACCGAAGAGCTAATATTTCCGTCTCTTTGACAGCCTGTGGTTCTTCCCAAAAAGTCGCTACTCTGCTAGGGAGATTCTGACATGAAATTGCAGAACTAGGCTTGATCAGCAAAAGTGACTCATTCGGGGCTTAACAGAGACGGCGGCTTCTTTGCCACCATCGCTAGAAAAACAGCCTTATCTATGACTGCGGGTGTTGCTGGGAAGCTCTGTTCTTTCCTGTTCTTACCTCTGAAGCTTGGCCAACAGATATCACAACTTCTCTTGTTGGACGTTTGCCATTGCATGGCTTACGTCAACACCAGCCTTTCTGATCCAAGTTTGAAAAACCTCCTGCTGAGACACAATGTCTACAGGACAACTGACCCTTCTCACCGGTCAGCATCAGCCAGCGATCGATGAGCAGCTGGCACCCTGGCATCTGGAGCCTGTGCCCACAGCTGGGGGGCACAGCAGATTGGCCTTGCGTCTGGAAGCTCGTCCGCTCCCTTTGTAACCTCCTGATACGCAGGCAGAGCAATTAGCGGGAGCACAAGGGAAAGATTTCCGTCTCCCACGGGCAGGGGATGATAAGATCCCTGCTTCAGGCCAGCAGGCTGCGGCATGCCCCGTGGCGAGTCAGGATTTCACCTTGCGAAAGGTTTTACAAAAAGAACAAGAGTCGGTTTTTATACCCCATTTTCTATTAGTTGAAGGAGTCCCAAAACAGTTTACAAATACTTTCCCCACCCCACAACAGTGCCCCGTGAGGTAGAAGAGGCTGAGAGAGCTCTGAGAGAACTGGGACTGGCCCAAGGTCACCCAGCAGGCCTGATGTGTCTCAAAGTGGCTTATAATCACCTGTCCTTCCTCTTCCCACTACAGACACCCCATCGAGATAGGTGGGACAGAGAGAGCTCTGAGAGAACTGGGACAGGCCCAAGGTCACCCAGCAGGCCTGATGTGTCTCAAAGTGGCTTATAATCACCTGTCCTTCCTCTTCCCACTACAGACACCCCATCGAGATAGGTGGGACCGAGAGAGCTCTGAGAGAACTGGGACAGGCCCAAGGTCACCCAGCAAGCCTGATGTGTCTCAAAGTGGCTTATAATCACCTGTCCTTCCTCTTCCCACTACAGACACCCCATCGAGATAGGTGGGACCGAGAGAGCTCTGAGAGAACTGAGACAAGCCCAAGGTCACCCAGCTGGCTGCATGCATAAGAACGAAGGAGCAGATTAGAGACGACCACTCTTTAACCAACGCATGATGCTGTAGAAACAGAAAGCAGCACCTGGCAAAAACTTCAGGCCCAGGGATACTGAAGACGGAGCTTGGCAGGTTGTGAGCTGCAGAAAGGTAATGGGTGCTGGAACCTAGACACCCACCTGCTACACAACAAAGGCAAAGATCCATCCCGCAATGCCTGTTCCACGTGCCGAATCTCACCATAACTGAGAAAGCAGCAGATGAGAAAATGGATAGATTCTTCTCCCACTCTCGGAACACGAGCAATCGGGGTTGACACCCAATGACACTGGCAGGCAGTCAAGCCCCGTCTGGCAGAAAAAAAGATGCACGCTAAGAGTGCAATTTTCCACGACTTTAGCTTAACTCCTTACATGATGCATGAAAACACAAGGAGATCCGTGCTGGGTCAGATCAGGGAAGGTCCCTCCAGTCCAGCCTCCCGTCTCACCCAGGGGCCAGCCAGTTCCTCTGCAGGGCCAGCCACAGGGCAGAGAGGCCGAGGCCTTCTCCTGAGAAGACCCTCAGAAGAGCCCTGCTGGGTCAGGCCAGGGAGGGTCCCTCCAGTCCAGCCTCCCGTCTCCCCCAGGGGCCAGCCAGTTCCTCTGCAGGGCCAGCCACAGGGCAGAGAGGCCGAGGCCTTCCCCTGAGAAGACCCTCAGAAGAGCCCTGCTGGGTCAGGCCAGGGAGGGTCCCTCCAGTCCAGCCTCCCGTCTCCCCCAGGGGCCAGCCAGTTCCTCTGCAGGGCCAGCCACAGGGCAGAGAGGCCGAGGCCTTCTCCTGAGAAGACCCTCAGAAGAGCCCTGCTGGGTCAGGCCAGGGAGGGTCCCTCCAGTCCAGCCTCCCGTCTCCCCCAGGGGCCAGCCAGTTCCTCTGCAGGGCCAGCCACAGGGCAGAGAGGCCGAGGCCTTCCCCTGAGAAGACCCTCAGAAGAGCCCTGCTGGGTCAGGCCAGGGAGGGTCCCTCCAGTCCAGCCTCCCGTCTCCCCCAGGGGCCAGCCAGTTCCTCTGCAGGGCCAGCCACAGGGCAGAGAGGCCGAGGCCTTCCCCTGAGAAGACCCTCAGAAGAGCCCTGCTGGGTCAGGCCAGGGAGGGTCCCTCCAGTCCAGCCTCCCGTCTCCCCCAGGGGCCAGCCAGTTCCTCTGCAGGGCCAGCCACAGGGCAGAGAGGCCGAGGCCTTCCCCTGAGAAGACCCTCAGAAGAGCCCTGCTGGGTCAGGCCAGGGAGGGTCCCTCCAGTCCAGCCTCCCGTCTCACCCAGGGGCCAGCCAGTTCCTCTGCAGGGCCAGCCACAGGGCAGAGAGGCCGAGGCCTTCCCCTGAGAAGACCCTCAGAAGAGCCCTGCTGGGTCAGGCCAGGGAGGGTCCCTCCAGTCCAGCCTCCCGTCTTACCCAGGGGCCAGCCAGTTCCTCTGCAGGGCCAGCCACAGGGCAGAGAGGCCGAGGCCTTCCCCTGAGAAGACCCTCAGAAGAGCCCTGCTGGGTCAGGCCAGGGAGGGTCCCTCCAGTCCAGCCTCCCGTCTCCCCCAGGGGCCAGCCAGTTCCTCTGCAGGGCCAGCCACAGGGCAGAGAGGCCGAGGCCTTCCCCTGAGAAGACCCTCAGAAGAGCCCTGCTGGGTCAGGCCAGGGAGGGTCCCTCCAGTCCAGCCTCCCATCTCACCCAGGGGCCAGCCAGTTCCTCTGCAGGGCCAGCCACAGGGCAGAGAGGCCGAGGCCTCCCCCCGATAAGACCCTCAGAAGAGCCCTGCTGGGTCAGACCAATGAGGGTCTACGATTCTATGATCTTGACTGTCTCCACAGGAGACGTCCTGCTTTTCGAACACACTTCCTCCCTGCTTGCCTCCAGAACAGTGGTTGAACAGAGGAATGACTGCCGACAACAACTAATACAGTTACTTAGGCGTCTCTCTTTCCCAGTTCTCTCAGAGCTCTCCCTTTCTATATCTTGTTGTTCTGTAAGGGGCTGGTGCTGCACCCTCTCTCTCTGCATATTCATACGCAGCAAACACCATTTTCTCAGGGGGGAACTGGCCTTGGCCATCTAGAGCAGGGGTTGTCAACCTGTGGTCCTCCAGATGTTCATGGACTACAATTCCCATGAGCCCCTGCCAGCGAACGCTGGCAGGGGCTCATGGGAATTGTAGTCCATGGACATCTGGAGGACCACAGGTTGACAACCCCTGATCTAGAGATCAGTTGCAACAGCAGGTTTGTCCCTAACTTCGGTCAATAACCGGAACTGGTCTGAAAAGGGACCAGAACTTTGGGACAGGCCGGCCTGGAGAAAGAAGCAGTGAATGTGATCTTTTCTTCTTCCGGGCCTGGATAAAAAGGCTTCTGTTCCAGGAACAGGGTTCGAGTCATAGACTCAGTCGCTGGGAGCGGTTTCATGGGAGCTGCCAGCAAACAAGATAGGGAAGGAATGTCTGGGCACCGGAACACTCTTGGGACAAAGAAACCCCATATCCGTAGAGATATCACTTTGTGGCAATCTGGGTCTCGAGGGAGGCTCTGGAAAGCAGCCCGGCTGTAAGAGGGTTTCCGAAGTCACTAAAAACTCCACGCCAGCACTCCTAAAGCTCTGCAGAACTTCATTACTTGCACATTAAAATCTCGCAATTCAGGTGCAGTTTCAAATGAGCTTCCTGTTTTCTGCATGTTTTGTGAATCCCGAGACAACACAATTCCCCCACCCCGGGGAGGGAATTTACAGTGATCTGAAACTGAAAAAAGTCACATTGGTTTCTTGCCCTGTTTTCCACCTCAAAATGATGACCTTTGAGATATGACCGATGCTGTGTCTCTGCCTGCCCTCCTCCTCCACACCCCACTGTTGTATTTTTTTAAAATTTGGAACATGATTGCGTTACAATGCAGTTCCAAAGTGGCACAAGCACAGCACAGACATGCTGCCTCCCCGTCTCCCCCTCCAGCAAGACTGAAGGCTCAACAGAACATTCTGGGTCAGTTTCATGAAGGGAAAGGGAGCCGTGGTCAGGTTCGTGCAGGGGCGCAACCAACACTGTGAATCTGATCCATCAGCCTCGCAGGGCTTTCTCCAAGTACAAAAAAAAAAGCTGTCTTTGTGTTACTATGTAGGATCTTCCTAATGTGACAACTGAGGCTTTAAAAAAACTAATAGTATGTGCCATATTGTGCAGGGGGGGGGGCGGCAATTGATGACACAGAATGCTTGACTGAAGTGGCACACTTAAAACAAAGGAGAAAGCAGGCACCCTTCTCCCCAAGCTGTCTTTGAATTTCTGTGGCTCCAGAGAAGGCTGGACCAAAAGACAAACACACAGAGACATAAACATAGGTATAAAGGACTGTTTTAGGTTTCCCAGCTCTGGGTTCAGAAATACCTGGAGACTTTGGGCGTGGAGCTGTCAGTGGGTCGGATTTAGGGCCGGGAGCAGCCTCGGTGGAGTGTGATGCTAGGATGGACTTTGCCCTCCACGGAAGCCGTTTTTCCCAGGGGAACTGATCTTTCTTGCCCAGAGGTGAGCTGTAAATCTAGGGGATTCCCAGGCCCCACCCGAAGGCTGGTATCCCTGAACTTGGGGTCCAAGGCCACCGTATTTGTTGTGTTTGTGGTTCTTCCGAGGACCAATGCACCACTAGATCTCGTCTGCAGGATCCAGTCAGTTTAAAATGAAACCAACCAATATATCCCGTGTTCGTGCTTGTATATAAGTTGGGTTTTCTCAGGGGAGGGGGGGTCTCAGTTCAGTTTTGCCTCTTGTAACACCATGAGGAGATCCTAATAAGCTGGTTGCACTCCCAATGACCCTGGCTTCCTTCGAACTCACGGATTTCACAGAGCCCCTCCTCCAATGGAGCCATTTTCTCCAGGGGAACGGATCCCCGTTGCTTGGAGATGTGCTTTAGAGCCAGGGGATCCCCAGCTCCCACCTGGGAAGTGGCATTCCTAGATCTGCATTCTTTGCCATGACCCCTGTGCTTTTCCAGCAGCTGCAGTTTCTTGTAAGGGTAACCAAATCTACAGTGTAAAATTTGAGTCCCGTGGCAACTTTTAAGACCAGCATAGTTTCATGCTGGGTATAAGCTTCGAGGCGCACGCACACAGGAATGGGAAGGCGACTGGAAGCCACTTTGAGCCTCCTTCAGGTAGGGAAAAGCGGCATATAAGAACGAACTCTTCTTCTTCTTCCTTCAAATGCCAATGCACACAGAAGTTTATACCCAGAACGAAACTTTATGGGACTTAAAGGTCGCCACCGGGCTCAACCTGTGTTCTGTCGCTTCAGATCAACATGGCTGCCCACTTAGACACATCTAAAATGATGGGTGGAAAGAATACAGCCACGCTTGGGAGAGGGAGGGCTGTGGCTCAGTGGTAGAGCCTCTGCTTGGCATGCAGAAGGTTCCAGGTTCAATCCCCGGCATCTCCAGTTGAAAGGACCAGGCAGGAGGGGATGGGGAAGACCTTGACCTGAGACCCTGCAGAGCTGCTGCCAGTCTGAGTAGACAATACTGACCTTGATAAACCAAGAGCCTGAATCACGGCTATGATAACAAATGGGGGTTGTGTGAAGAAGATGCCGCTTTTTTCTCTCCGAAGGAGTCTGAGAGTGGCTTCCATTTGCCTTCCCTTTCCTCTCCCCACAACAGACACCCTGAGAGGGGGGGAGGCTGAGAGAGCCCTGAGATTACTGAAGAAGAAGAAGAAGAAGAAGAGTTGGTTCTTAGATGCTGCTTTTCTTACCCAAAGGAGTCTCAAAGCAGCTTCCAGTCACCTTCCCTTTCCTCTCCCCACAACAGACACCCTGTGAGGGAGGGGAGGTTGAGAGAGCCCTGAGATTATTGAAGAAGAAGAAGAGTTGGTTCTTAGATGCCGCTTTTCTCTACCCGAAGGAGTCTCAAAGCGGCTTCCAATCACTTTTTAGCCAGCGTCACACTGCTGACTCACGTTGAGGGCATTAAACCCTCCTTAGGTCCCTCTCTGCCCCAAAAGTGGCCCTCCCTAGACCCGAACCCCAAATCTCCAGGAATTTCCCATCCCAGAGTTGGCAACCCAACCAAAACCCCCCCTTGCAGAAGGTTCCGGAGCACCAGGACCCCTGCAGCGCCAAGGGGCCGGAAATTCTCGTCTCTGATGTGCAGAGATGTGCCGAATCCCCTGCGAATACTCAGCGACCTGTACGTGACCGATGGTTTTTGAGGTGCCGGGATATCAACAACCTGGAATCTCTCACCCATGCGCAAAGAGAGCCGCCATTCCACTCCCACCCCCTCCAATAATGCACCTCACTCAGCAATCTGGAGAACGGATTTGGGTCTCCTTCTTCGCATAAACAAGACAGCTTGTGAGAAACATTTCTGAACCCAGAGAGGTATAATTTCGCCCTGGAATGAAAGGTGAGGCCGAATTCAGATCCGCCATCTGATTACATTCGTCAGACTCTGCAATTTCCAACGGGGAGGCCCTGCAGCAGCTCCCGGGTGCTGCCCCTGAGTCTGCGGAAAGTTGCTAAGCAGAACCTCGTGTCTTTTCACCAGTTTCCGCGCCGTACGAGGGAAGCCGGCCGGATTAGACATCTCGGC
This sequence comes from Paroedura picta, assembly GCF_049243985.1. NCBI lineage: Eukaryota > Metazoa > Chordata > Lepidosauria > Squamata > Gekkonidae > Paroedura > Paroedura picta. The sequence continues at coordinate 4,325,114 of NC_135374.1, read as the reverse complement.
GTTGATGACCCCTTCCAGGATGCCTCCGGTAAATATTTAATTAGATGAGCTTAGCTAGCGCCTCCAATTCCACCCAGGGTGCCGCAGACGGCAGTTCCAGGAGATCTTTGCAGTACGGAGCAAGGCGGTCGCCTCTGGGGAGGAGCAAAATAGGGAAAGGCGAAGAAACGTTGAGTCCAGCGACATCTTTAAGCCTAACAAAGTTTGATTCAGGGCACACAAAGCCTGGAATAAATTTTGTTGGTCTTAAAGGTGCCTCTGGTGTGAAATTTAATTCCGTTTCCCTGCAGCTGACAAAGTGTGCATGCACACGGAGGACTCTACCACGAAAGCCCCTTCTAACTTCGGGAGGTGGTGGGTTCTCCATCTTTAAATATTTTTTTTTCTGGAGGGTCACGGCTTAGTGGCAGAGCATCGGCTTGGCATGCAGAGATTCTCAGGTTCAATCGCTGGCATCTCCAGTTAAAAGGAGCAGCCAGGAGGATATATCAAAGACCCTGAGACCCTGGAGGGCCATGGAGAGGTGCTGTGGCTCAATGGAAGAGCTTCTACTTGGCATGCAGAAGGTCCCAGGTTCAATCCCTGGCATCCCGTTAAAAGAGTCAGGCAGGAGATAATGTGGAAGACCTCGGCCCGAGACCCTGGAGAGCTGTGGAAAGAGACTGTGACACACCAGAAGAAAACCTGCTCAACATGCAAAAGGTTCCGTGTTGAGACCTTGGCATGGCCAGAGGAAAGAATCAGGAAGCAGGAGACAGAATCATAGAATCCTAGAGTGGGAAGGGGCCATGGAGGCCATCTAGTCCCACCCCCTGCTCAGTGCAGGATCAGCCTCAAGCATCCAGGAGAAAGATCAGTCCAGCCGCTGCTTGAAGACCTCCAGTGAGGTGTTTAAAACCACCACGTAGTTTAAAGCCATTCCTGCAGGTCCTCTCCTCTGCTGCCCACAGGAACCTTCCCCTGCCCTCCTCCGAGTGACCACCTTCCCGATCCTTCCAGAGAGCCATCCTGTCCCCTCTTCTCCAGGCTGAACATTCCCGGATGTCAGCAGATGTCAAGGGCTTCTTTCTTAGCCCCTGGAGAGCTTCTGCCGTCCGAGCAGGCAATACGAACTCCAGGATCTGACTCTGCAGGCGGCAGCTTCGCTTCGGGATCCAGGGCCTTTCTCAATCTGAATCGGCCCTTGAATGCTGCCTCTGACTCACGGGCATCCCTGCTCTGCATGCCGTAACACAATGTTTACTTCCTCCCGACAAGGGCTTGGCCTCTTGCGGTGAGCCGCGGCTGCAAGAATCCCACAATTGGCCGGCATCAGCAGTGGCGGAAAGCCCCACGTGGGAACATTACCTCATGTCCCAAACAGCGTCCTCGCCACACTCCGGATCCCATCATCCGGGGAACAGTCCCCCCCCCCTTCTCCCCTCCCCTGCTTCACGGGTCACAGGGCCATCCTCAGATCGGTTTAAGGACGCATTCTTCGCAACCTGCTTTGAAGAGGCTGAGAACAAAGGAAGTCCTGCTTGGCCCACAGAAGAATGAACATGGGGAATCACTGAGCTCTCTCAGCCTCACCCCCCACCTCACAGGGTGTCTGTTGTGGGGAGAGGAAAGGGAAGGCGATTGGAAGCCGCTTTGAGACTCCTTCGGGGAGAGAAAAGCAGGGTAGAAAAAGCTAGATCTTCTCACAGAATCCTAGAATTGGAAGGGACCTCCAGGGTCAACTAGTCCAACCCCCTGCACTATGCAAGAACTCAAAACTACCTGCCCACCCACAGGGACCCCAGTTCCCAAGTGGAATTCCACCAAAAATCTCCAGATTTTCAGCCGGGCCTGGAAGAAATTCACCTACCATCCCACAGTGGGTGTGCAAGGAAGGGCCACAAGAGAGATACACTGGCACATCCCCTCCTGCCCATCACAATCTGCCCAAGTTCACAAAATCAGCATTTTCGTCGGATAACTATCCAGTCTCTGTTTAGAAATCTCCAAAGATGAAGAACCCACCACCTCCCGAGGAAGCCTGTTCCACTGAGGAACCGCTCTGACTGTCAGGAACTTCTTCCGGAGGTTTAACAAAAATTTCTTTTGAATTTATTCCAACCCATTGGTTCTGGTCCGACTCTCTGGAGCAACAGAAAACAACTCTGCTCCATCTTTTATATGAGAACAGCTCTATCAGGACTGTGACTAGCTCAAGGTCACTTAGCTGGCTGCGTGTGGAGGAACGGGGACTCAAACCCGGCTCGCCAATTAGAAGCCACCCCTCTTAACCACGACACACACCATGCTCGAAATGGCTGCTTCCGAAGGTGGGCTTTTTTAGCTATGACCCCTGAGCCCAGCAGAGGGGCACCAAGGACTGCCCACCTCCGAAAAGGCAGGCCAAATGTTTGCCCTGGGAACCCGAGGAGAAACTAGCAACTCCCAGCTTGGGAAAGTGAAAATGCCAGAAAGCTCCGTCCGCACTCCAGGCAGAGAAATTGGCTGCCTATTAGGTCCTGTTTTTATTCTCCACTCCCTTAACTGAACCATCTCGACAAAAAAAGGGGGGGGAGTACAGCAGAGTGGACAAAGCCCCAGAAGAAGAGCTACTAGGTGGGACCTGGAGAACAGAAGCCAGGAACATCTGGTCTCCCGGGAGCCTGCCCATCCATCCGAGATGCACGGCGCCTGCCCTGGACGTCCACCTCTCGTCCTGGACGTCAGCCACAGAGCAGACAATCTGTCAGCCAAGGTGTCCCTGTGCTGTGGCTTGGAACGGATGCTCCAGTGGCAGCATGGACTGTGGGGGGGGGGGCACAGCTTGCCAATCTCCCAGTGGCCCCTGGAGCCCCCCCTGCTCTTAGGATGGAGCTTCAGATGACCAAGGTTGGCTCCCCTGGAGAAGATGGCTGCTATTATAAGAGATGTCCAAGCAAGAGAGAGTTCTTCACTTCCAGTGGCCACTCTGAGGTCCCTCCCCTCCTCAGACTCCATTTCCAAAATCTTCAGGTGTTTCCCAACCCAGAGCTGGCAAAGGTACCTAGCAGTCAGCAGAAAGTGGGTAAAAGGCCCCTATCTGACAAGAAAATCTGCCCAGGGTGGTATCCAACACCCTCCTCCAATCTGGAGAACTGTATTCAGTTCCTCCACATGCAGCCAGCTTGGTGACCTTGGGCCAGTCCCAGTTCTCTCCGAGCTCTCTCAGCCCCTTCCCCCCCACCTTATAAGATGTTTGTTGTGGGGAGAGGATGAAAAGGTGATTGTAAGCTGCTTTGAGATTCCTTCTGGTAGTAAAACCTGTTGTGGGGAGAGGAAAAGAAGATGATTGTCGGCCACTTTTAGACAAATGGGGACTGCTGGGTGACCTTGGACTAGTCACAGTCCTGATAGAGGTGCTATGACCGAGCATTTCTGTCAAGCCTCTCTCAACCTCAACCTCACCTACCTCACAGGGTATCTGTTGAGGGGAGAGGAAGGGAAGGCGAATGGAAGCCTCTTTGACACCTTCTGGTACTAAAAATATGGGTGCCTCTTGGAGAGAATGGAAAAGATGACTGTCAGCTGCTTGCAGACACATGAGGACTGCTGCATGACCATGGCCAGTCACAGTTCTCCCAGAGCTCTCTCAGAGGAAGGGTAGATTATAAGCTGTTTTGAGACTCCTTCTGATAGTAAAAGGTGGGATCCGAAAAAAACAGTTCTTCTTTACTTGTTGGAAAGCCAGGGGTTGAACCTGAGACTTTCTCCACTGATCCACCAGCTCCACACCTGGGCTCTCCAGGATCTCAGGCAGGGGAGACAAACTAGGATCTGGATGACCCCAGCTCATTCCCCGCTCTGCCCTGGAAGCACTCTGGGTGACCTTGGGCCAGTCAAACACTCTCAGCCTATCCCACCTTGCAGGATTGTCGTGAAGATAAAACAGAGGTGATGGACGTCACTTTGGGTCCCGGTTGGGGAGAAAGTTGAGATATCAACGGAGGGAGGGACATCAGTAAACATAGAATCCTAGAGTGGGAAGGTACCTCCTGGGTCATCTAGTCCAACCCCCTGCACTATGCAGGACACTCACAACCCTCTCGCTCACCCACTGTCACCTGCCACCCCCTTGAGCCTTCCCAGAGTCAGCCTCTCTATCAGATGGCTCTCCAGCCTCTGCTTAAAAATCTCCAAAGAGGGAGAACCCACCACCTCCTGAGGAAGCCTGTTCCACTAAGGAACCGCTCTGACGTTCAAGAACATGCAAAGCAATTTGCGGGGCAGGCCTCCCCTCTCCCAGCAGGGACCCAGAAGCCGGCTTGTGTCATGGAGAAGCCAGGGAGCCCTGGCAGGCAGCAGCATTTGAAGGCGTTTCCATTCTGGGGCTGACTGAGATCCCCAAGCAAAGAGGGAGAGAAAGGAATCGAGAAACCCCAGTGGGATTCTCTGCTCGCATCAGCATAGGGGAATAAATCCAGCAGGTAAACAGGATAGAGGAAGAAGAGAATATCCCTTTCTCTGGCTTTGCGAGAAAGCGTTTTCCATCCCCGGTTACGTAAAAGGACGTCAGGTGGTCTCTGCAGCCTCCCAACCTCGCTTTCTCCCCCCCCCCTTACAATGTCAGCAGGGAAATAATTCCTTTAATGAGTGTGCAGAGCGAGGTCAGCTGAGGGGGGGTTGCCTCGGCCAAAGCCGACCAACCGCTCACGGGGTCAAACTCTGCGGTGGCCGAAGCGTAATCCGCTCCTTTTATAGGACCAGGATGCTGGCGGCCGGAGGGATTTGTGGGGGGGGGGGGCACAGAGGGGGAGGGGGACAGATAAGCTTGTAGGAACGGATGCCAGCCTCCAGGCAGGACCTGGGTATCCCCCAGAACTCATCTCCGGGTTACAGAGGAGAAGGAGAAGGAGAAGCAGAAGGAGAAGGAGAAGGAAGAGAAGAAGGAAAAGGAAATGGAGAAGGAGAAGCAGAAGGAAAAGGAGAAGGAGAAGGAAACGGAGAAGGAGAAGAGAAGGGGAAGGGGAAGCGGAAGGGGAAGGAGAAGGAGAACTGGGTTTTTGTACCCTCCAATTCACTACCCGGAGGGATCCCAAAGCAGCTTACAAATGCCTCTCCCTTCTCTCCCTTTTGTTGTCAGTTGGGTTGCTGATCTCCAGGTTTGACCCGAAGATTGCCTTCCCTTACTCTCCCCACAACAAGCACCATATGGTAGCAGCAGTGCCGAGAGAGAGAGCTCTGAGAGAACTGCCCTGTGAGAACAGCTCTATGAGAACTGTGACTAGCCAAAGCTCACCCAGGAGGCTGCATGTGGAGGAGGAACGTGGAATCAAACCCACTTTTCCAGGTTACAGTCTACTGATCTTCGACCAGAACACCACGCTGGCCCTCAGAGGGTGGTCCTGGTGACATTCTACCTTCTCCTCTACCCTAACACTGTCTTCCCCAAAGTTCACTTCCAAATTCTCCAGGAATTTCCCAGGCCAGTGTTGGCAACTGGAGTGGGGTCTGGAAAGGGCGGGATTAGGGGAGGGGCCACAGCAGGAGTTAAGGTCCACCCTCCACGTCTGCCATTTTGTCCAGGGAAGCTGATCTCGGGTTGCCTGGCGGTTGTTGAAATCAGCCGAATCTGTCCTGTGCCTGATTCTGCAGCGTAGGAAGGATACCCCTCAGAGGACTTCGGAGATGTGCAGTTAAACATATTCATATTAGGAATGTCTTGGTATTTTTTCAAATACTCCCCTCTCCTGTATCCTGACTGGCTCCGTTGGAGATTTCCTGCTATTTCGACCCCACTTCCCCCCCCCCCTCTCATCTCCCTTTACAAAGTTGTTTCTCTTCTCAATTAAACAATTCTATTCTTTAAGCAGCCTGGTGCTTTGCCTCTCTTTGCATCAGTAAACTCTTACAACAGAGACTGGGTGTAATTCCAGGAGTTCTCCAGGACCCACATGGAGGTTGTCAAACCCAGCCTTATAATGGGCTCCTGAAAGAGAATGTAAGAGATCCATTCAGCCTGGAGAAAAGGAGGCTGAGAGGGGACATGATAGCCCTCTTTAAGTATCTGAAAGGTTGTCACTTGGAGGAGGGCAGGATGCTGTTTCCGTTGGCTGCAGAGGAGAGGACACGCAGTAATGGGTTTAAACTACAAGTACAACGATATAGGCTAGATATCAGGAAAAAGATTTTCACAGTCAGAGTAGTTCAGCAGTGGAATAGGCTGCTTAAGGAGGTGGTGAGCTCCCCCTCACTGGCAGTCTTCAAGCAAAGGTTGGATACACACTTTTCCTGGATGCTTTAGGATGCTTAGGGCTGATCCTGCGTTGACCAGGGGGTTGGACTAGATGGCCTGTATGGCCCCTTCCAACTCTAGGATTCTAGTTCAGCAGTGGAATAGGCTGCCTAAGGAGGTGGTGAGCTCCCCCTCACTGGCCGTCTTCAAGCAAAGGCTGGATACACACTTTTCTTGGATGCTTTAGGGTGCTTTGGGCTGATCCTGCGTTGAGCGGGGGGGTTGGACTAGATGGCCTGAATTGGCCCCTTCCAACTCTATAGTTCTATAAGAGAAGCCCTGCTGGATCAGGCCAATGGCCCATCCAGTCCAACTCTCTGGGTCACACAGTGGCCCAAACCCAGGGGCCACCAGGAGGTCCCCAGCAGGGCCAGAACTCCTCCTCCTGACCAGTTTCTAAAGGATTGAGTGAGCTATAGTAGGTGATGGTTGCCACCTACTGGGCGGAGTGTCTTACTACGACCAGAAGGTTAAATTTAGAGATCTGAATTCATCACAACCACAGTCCTCCATGTCCAGCTTTATTAACAGAACTAGGAATAAGGCCCATTGTAGTGGGAATACAATGGGTGCCAGCAGGCGGTGCGGCTTCCCATGGGGTGCTGGCAGGGGTCCCTGGAAGTGGGCCTGGAGGAGCAGGCCGGAGTAAGCGAGGGGTCCCGGGGGCAGAGGGAGGAAGAGGGGAGGGGAGGTTTAGGAAGGGAGGACAGCGTACAGGGCAGGGCGAGGCGTACCTGACGGAGCAGCCATGTTGCGGTGCGCTCGGCGGCTCGGCCATGGCTTGCTGGTGCGGCTTGGTGGCGTCGTCGTCTCGGGAGCCATCGCGGAGCGTGGGCGCCGGCCAGTCTTCGCCCTCTTCGTCAGCGCGGGCTCGTCGCCATCGTCCAGGTCTCGGTCGCTATCTTGGAGTGTGGGCGGAAGGCCTTTGGGTCACTGGCCAGCAGGCACAATTAGGTTTGAATGGGGTTATGGTTTTATATTTTTACAGAGGGGTTGTAAGGTGATTTTGACCCGCCACGGGCCACTACGTGGGAGTGGAGGGATATTAATGGGAAAATAAATTAAATTAAATTAAGAAAATCCGGGCTGGATCCAACCTTAAGCAGTGGCCAGCCAATCTCTCTGGAGGCCCCCAAACAGCGGAGAGGCCGAAGCCTTCATAAGACCCCCAGAAGAGCCCTGCTGGGTCAGGCCAGGGAGGGTCCCTCCAGTCCAGCCTCCCGTCTCTCCCAGGGCCCAGCCAGTTCCTCTGCAGGGCCAGCCACAAGGCAGAGAGGCCGAGGCCTTCCCCTGAGAAGACCCTCAGAAGGGCCCTGCTGGGTCAGGCCAGGGAGGGTCCCTCCAGTCCAGCCTCCAATCTCACCCAGGGGCCAGCCAGTTCCTGTGCAGGGCCAGCCACAGGGCAGGGAGGCTGAGACCTTCCCCTGAGAAGACCCTCAGAAGAGCCCTGCTGGGTCAGGCCAGGGAGGGTCCCTCCAGTCCAGCCTCCCGTCTCACCCAGGGGCCAGCCAGTTACTCTGCAGGGCCAGCTACAGGGCAGGGAGGCCGAGACCTTCCCCTGAGAAGACCCTCAGAAGAGCCCTGCTGGGTCAGGCCAGGGAGGGTCCCTCCAGTCCAGCCTCCCGTCTCACCCAGGGGCCAGCCAGTTCCTCTGCAGGGCCAGCCACAGGGCAGAGAGGCCGAGACCTTCCCCTGAGAAGACCCTCAGAAGAGCCCTGCTGGGTCAGGCCAGGGAGGGTCCCTCCAGTCCAGCCTCCAATCTCACCCAGGGGCCAGCCAGTTCCTCTGCAGGGCCAGCCACAGGGCAGAGAGGCCGAGACCTTCCCCTGAGAAGACCCTCAGAAGAGCCCTGCTGGGTCAGACCAGGGAGGGTCCCTCCAGTCCAGCCTCCCGTCTCACCCAGGGGCCAGCCAGTTCCTCTGCAGGGCCAGCCACAGGGCAGAGAGGCCGAGACCTTCCCCTGAGAAGACCCTCAGAAGAGCCCTGCTGGGTCAGGCCAGGGAGGGTCCCTCCAGTCCAGCCTCCAATCTCACCCAGGGGCCAGCCAGTTCCTCTGCAGGGCCAGCCACAGGGCAGAGAGGCCGAGACCTTCCCCTGAGAAGACCCTCAGAAGAGCCCTGCTGGGTCAGGCCAGGGAGGGTCCCTCCAGTCCAGCCTCCCGTCTCACCCAGGGGCCAGCCAGTTCCTCTGCAGGGCCAGCCACAGGGCAGAGAGGCCGAGACCTTCCCCTGAGAAGACCCTCAGAAGAGCCCTGCTGGGTCAGGCCAGGGAGGATCCCTCCAGTCCAGCCTCCAATCTCACCCAGGGGCCAGCCAGTTCCTCTGCAGGGCCAGCCACAGGGCAGAGAGGCCGAGACCTTCCCCTGAGAAGACCCTCAGAAGAGCCCTGCTGGGTCAGACCAGGGAGGGTCCCTCCAGTCCAGCCTCCCGTCTCACCCAGGGGCCAGCCAGTTCCTCTGCAGGGCCAGCCACAGGGCAGGGAGGCCGAGGCCTTCCCCTGAGAAGACCCTCAGAAGAGCCCTGCTGGGTCAGGCCAGGGAGGGTCCCTCCAGTCCAGCCTCCCGTCTCCCCCAGGGGCCAGCCAGTTCCTCTGCAGGGCCAGCCACAGGGCAGAGAGGCCGAGGCCTTCCCCTGAGAAGACCCTCAGAAGAGCCCTGCTGGGTCAGGGCAGGGAGGGTCCCTCCAGTCCAGCCTCCCGTCTCACCCAGGGGCCAGCCAGTTCCTCTGCAGGGCCAGCCACAGGGCAGAGAGGCCGAGGCCTTCCCCTGAGAAGACCCTCAGAAGAGCCCTGCTGGGCCAGACCAGGGAGGGTCCCTCCAGTCCAGACTCCCGTCTCCCCCAGGGGCCAGCCAGTTCCTCTGCAGGGCCAGCCACAGGGCAGAGAGGCCGAGGCCTTCCCCTGAGAACACCCTCAGAAGAGCCCTGCTGGGTCAGACCAGGGAGGGTCCCTCCAGTCCAGCCTCCCGTCTCACCCAGGGGCCAGCCAGTTCCTCTGCAGGGCCAGCCACAGGGCAGAGAGGCCGAGGCCTTCCCCTGAGAAGACCCTCAGAAGAGCCCTGCTGGGTCAGGCCAGGGAGGGTCCCTCCAGTCCAGCCTCCCGTCTCACCCAGGGGCCAGCCAGTTCCTCTGCAGGGCCAGCCACAGGGCAGAGAGGCCGAGGCCTTCCCCTGAGAAGACCCTCAGAAGAGCCCTGCTGGGTCAAGCCAGGGAGGGTCCCTCCAGTCCAGCCTCCCGTCTCTCCCAGGGGCCAGCCAGTTCCTCTGCAGGGCCAGCCACAGGGCACAGAGGCCGAGGCCTTCCCCTGAGAAGACCCTCAGGAGAGCCCTGCTGGGTCAGGCCAGGAAGGGTCCCTCCAGTCCAGCCTCCCGTCTCTCTCAGGGGCCAGCCACTTCCTCTGCAGGGCCAGCCACAGGGCAGAGAGGCCGAGGCCTTCCCCTGTGAAGACAGAAGAGCCCTGCTGGGTCAGACCAGGGAGGGTCCCTCCAGTCCAGCCTCCCGTCTCACCCAGGGGCCAGCCAGTTCCTCTGCAGGGCCAGCCACAGGGCAGAGAGGCCGAGGCCTTCCCCTGAGAAGACCCTCAGAAGAGCCCTGCTGGGTCAAGCCAGGGAGGGTCCCTCCAGTCCAGCCTCCCGTCTCTCCCAGGGGCCAGCCAGTTCCTCTGCAGGGCCAGCCACAGGGCACAGAGGCCGAGGCCTTCCCCTGAGAAGACCCTCAGGAGAGCCCTGCTGGGTCAGGCCATGGTCCCTCCAGTCCAGCCTCCCATCTCACCCAGGGGCCAGCCAGTTCCTCTGCGGGGCCAGCCACAGGGCAGAGAGGCCGAGGCCTTCCCCTGAGAAGACCCTCAGAAGAGCCCTGCTGGGTCAGGCCAGGGAGGGTCCCTCCAGTCCAGCCTCCCGTCTCACCCAGGGGCCAGCCAGTTCCTCTGCAGGGCCAGCCACAGGGCAGAGAGGCCGAAGCCTTCCCCTGAGAAGACCCTCAGAAGAGCCCTGCTGGGTCAGGCCAGGGAGGGTCCCTCCAGTCCAGCCTCCCGTCTCACCCAGGGGCCAGCCAGTTCCTCTGCAGGGCCAGCCACAGGGCAGAGAGGCCGAAGCCTTCCCCTGAGAAGACCCTCAGAAGAGCCCTGCTGGGTCAGACCAGGGAGGGTCCCTCCAGTCCAGCCTCCCGTCTCACCCAGGGGCCAGCCAGCTCCTCTGCAGGGCCAGCCACAGGGCAGAGAGGCCGAGGCCTTCCCCTGAGAAGACCCTCAGAAGAGCCCTGCTGGGTCAGGCCAGGGAGGGTCCATCCAGTCCAGCCTCCCGTCTCACCCAGGGGCCAGCCAGGTCCTCTGCAGGGCCAGCCACAGGGCAGAGAGGCCGAGGCCTTCCCCTGAGAAGACCCTCAGAAGAGCCCTGCTGGGTCAGACCAGGGAGGGTCCCTCCAGTCCAGCCTCCCGTCTCACCCAGGGGCCAGCCAGGTCCTCTGCAGGGCCAGCCACAGGGCAGAGAGGCCGAAGCCTTCCCCTGAGAAGCCCTTCAGAAGAGCCCTGCTGGGTCAGGCCAGGGAGGGTCCCTCCAGTCCAGCCTCCCGTCTCACCCAGGGGCCAGCCAGTTCCTCTGCAGGGCCAGCCACAGGGCAGAGAGGCCGAGGCCTTCCCCTGAGAAGACCCTCAGAAGAGCCCTGCTGGGTCAGGCCAGGGAGGGTCCCTCCAGTCCAGCCTCCCGTCTCACCCAGGGGCCAGCCAGTTCCTCTGCAGGGCCAGCCACAGGGCAGAGAGGCCGAAGCCTTCCCCTGAGAAGACCCTCAGAAGAGCCCTGCTGGGTCAGGCCAGGGAGGGTCCCTCCAGTCCAGCCTCCCGTCTCACCCAGGGGCCAGCCAGGTCCTCTGCAGGGCCAGCCACAGGGCAGAGAGCCCTGATAAAAGCTTATGGGCAACCCTGCTTGATCCAACCAGTGGTCCATCTCACCCTGCATCCTGTCCCCCTATCGAAGGACTAACCAGGACTGCCCCTGATTCGCTTCCAAGGTCTGGTGAAATGGAGCTAGCCCGGGCCATCCAGGTTAGAGCAAAAGACATACAGAAGTGATTTGCCCTTGCCTACCTCTGCATAGCAACCCTGGGCTTCCTTGGTGGTCTCCCACCCAAGTAATAACAGAGACACAGAGAAACGGTTTTCCATTGCCTGCCTCTGCAGAGCAATATCCCGGCATTCTCCCATCCGAGGACTAACCAGGGCTAGCCCTGCGTCACTTCTGATGGGGAGCTTGCAAATATTGCTCAACTCTGGGCCATCCAGGTCAGGGAAAATGACATACAGAGGTCGTTTGCCATTGCCTACCTCTTCGTAGCAACCCTGGAATTCCTTGAGGGTTCTCCATCCACGTAATAACAAAGACCCACCCTAAAATCAGAACCCAGCGGCACCTTTACGACCAACAAAGATTTATTCAAGGCATGAGCTTTCGAGTGTAGGCACTCTTCCTCAGACTAAGAACTCCCTACATCAGGGGTAATCAAACTGCAAATGCTGGCAGGTGCTCATGGGAATTGTAGTCCATGGACATCTGGAGGGCCACAGGTTGATTACCCTTGCCCTACATGACAGTGGGACACACTCAGTTTACCTTCTGATGAGATCAGGCGAACCTGGGCCTTTCCGACTGGGGGGTTTTTATAACCTAGAACCACATCGATATAATGTAAATAATATCGGGAAAAACTTACGGAGAGGTTCCGGCATCCTCTTACCAAAAGGAGGCTGGGAGAACTCGCAGAAGGTTTAGGAGAGATCACAGCGTAGGAAAAGTTTCTGTCCACCAGAGGGCAGGGGAAGGTCCATTTCTGCCCTGAGTAAGAACAGTATGGTTCTTAGAAACCCGAATCAGAGAACTTTAGATATTCGTTGGGCACTTTGGATGCTGTGAGGGTCTGGAGGCTTAGAGGAAATGCATGAATAGACAGGGCACCATTCATGCATATGGACTCTCACATGCACGCATCCAATGCCACGGCAGAGAGATCCATTCCACACTCCTGTTTTTGGATTTATTTAATTTGTCAATATTCCTGCTTTTCTCCCCAGCGGCAGATCCCCAGCAGCTTACCTGGTTCCCTCCTGCAATTTACCCCAACAGCAACCCTGTAAGGTAGGTCAGGCTGAGTGGGTATGTCTGGCCTGCGGTTATCCTGTGAGTTTCCGCGGTACAGATGGGATATTCAAACCTGGCTCTTCCAGCTCCTATTTTGACCTGTTGGCAGAGTTTAAATATGCCAAGAAGGTGCGAGGAACAGGCTGCTTAAAGAATAGGAAGCTTTCCTGAGACAAGAAACAATTGGAACCAAAAGCTCTCTGAAGATGTTCAGACCTCAAGTGAGGCAAGGAAAAGGGGAGCTGGTTTCACAGGTGTTGAGAGTTAATCAGCTTTGCAGAGAGAAGAGGTCAAAGTGACCTTCATCAACAAGCTATTTTGCCACCTTTCAGGAAAGCAGCATGCCAGTCTGGCTGACGATTAAGACTCACATTGGAATGCATTCACTGGAAAATCCTCTTTTGGCTTCTTTTCTTAAAAGCCATCGATTGATGTTCTCCAGGCAAAGTTTGAGGGAAACGTTATTTACTAGAAACGGTTTGAGAACCAGGACTTGGGGAGGATTCATTCCCCTAGACCAGGGGTAGTCAACCTGTGGTCCTCCAGATATTTGTGGACTACAATTCCCATGAGCCCCTGCCAGCATTCGCTGGCAGGGGCTCATGGAAATTGTAGTCCACGAACATCTAGAGGACCACAGGTTGACTACCCCTGCCCTAGACGACATGTTTTGCTTGCATTGAAGCAAGAATCCAACCGTTTCTGCTTCGATGCAAACAAAATATGTCATCGCCTAGGGAGTGAATCCTCCTTAAATCTTAGTTTTCAAACCATTTCTATTCAATACTGATTTACAATAATGAGGGGCAGTTCGCGCCTTCAAAATCGCACAATGGTTGCCAATTGAAAACGCTATTGATTTGCCGTTATGCACAACGTCGTTGACAATCTGCCACACACCTGAAACCAATCTGCAAAAAGCGCTTCCTTGTAGCGCTTTCAGGGAAATCCCCAAAAGTGGATTCACCCTCCGGAAAGCGATACACTCCTGCAACCAATCTGCAACACTAGCGAAAAAGACCTGTGCGTTAACATTGTTGCGGTTTCTACAAAGTCCCTCCCCCTGGCTCTCTCCTCTGATCTTCCGGCGAAGCGATCGCCATTTTTTTTTTCTCCGAGCGAGCGGGGATAAACGCACCAGCGAACCTCTTTCAGTTTAGAGGCTTCCCCGGCTTCAGTCCCTCCCCTTCAGTCAGTAAGCACAAAGAACAGAAAAGCCCGTTTGCTGATGTATTTTCCCTTTATTTTTTACACATTCATTCAGCCGAAAATCGGGCCCGTGAGAGGGGGGGGGGGGTTTCACTCAGAGGGAGCGTGGCAACGATTAAAGGACAGTTCAAACACACCAGGCAGCTGGATGGGTCTCTCCGTTGCAACGAATCCACACAGATTCGTTGCCACGGGTGGGTTTTTTTTTTTTTTTTAAACTTTCTTAAAGGGAAAGGGGCTGTTTGGGAGCATGATAACGGCTGCCCATTGGCTGCTTGACGGCCAGGGGCGGGACGAGCTTGGCAATAGCGCTTCCTTTCTAGCGATTTTGGCCGAGACCGGAAGCCTGTGGGAAACGCTACAAAACGCAACTGGATTCCACTACAAAGACAGGTATGCATAACGATGAATTCCACTATTTTAAATGGCGATTTTTCATTCAGCAACCAATTTGCTACAAAGATCCCGGTGCAGAAAGCCCCTAAGATTTCTTATTTATAGGAAGGGGAAAGGAAAGGCGATTGGAAGCCGCTTTAATATGCCTTCAGGTAGAGAAAAGCGGCATCTAAGAACCAACTCTTCTTCTTCCTCAGTAATCTCAGGGCTCTCTCAGCCTCCCCTCCCTCACAGGGTGTCTGTTGTGGGGAGAGGAAAGGGAAGGCGAATGGAAGCCCCTTTGAGACTCTTTCGGGTAGAGAAAAGCGGCATATAATAACCAACTCTTCTTCTTCAGTAATCTCAGGGCTCTCTCAGCCTCCCCTCCCTCACAGGGTGTCTGTTGTGGGGAGAGGAAAGGGAAGGCGATTGGAAGCTGCTTTGAGACTCCTTCGGGGAGAGACAAGCGGCATCTAAGGACCAGCTCTTCCTCTTTTGCATTGCATGGGTTTAACTGACTTACTGTGGGTCCACATTTTAATAAGTTAGCCCCTGAGGGCTTACAAATCTCTGACACAGTAGCGGTCTAAGGAGACATGCAGCTGTGTCCGGGTTTCGCTTTTTCATGTGCCTGCAGGGCTAAGAATCTCCCGTGCTCGACAGGCGTGTGAAATCTCTCGCCGGAGGCTTCACACATGGCGTAATTGCGCTGTGCTCCGCCCCAGTGTGGTTGCATCAGGCCCAGCTGGGGAAGAATTATTCAGGCAGAAGGCGGAAAGCCTGCTTCAAGCAAGGGAAAGTCCTTCAAGGCCACGGCCAGAAAAACAAAACGCTGGAGTGAAAGACAAGCAGAGAAGAGCTGGGTTTTTGAGACCTGCTTCTTACTACCTGAAAGCGTCTCAGAGTGGCTGACAATTGCCTTCCCTCCCTCTCCCCACAACAGACACTCTATGAGGGAGGTAGGGCTGAGAGAGCTCTAAGAGAACTGTGACTGCCCAAGGTCACCCAGCATCTGAAGGAGTGGGAATCCAGCAGAGTCTCCAGATAAGAGACCGCTGCCCTTAACGACACTAAGAGACAAACCACCTTGGACTGGATGAGCCACTGGCCTGATCCAACATGGCTTCTCTTATGCTCTTCCTCCCCTCCTAAAACGTCACCCTCCTCAACCTCCACCCCTAAATCTCCCAGGATTTTGCAAAATTGAGTTGGCTAACAGCCAAGCAGGCCTGGGGTCTGCCAGCAGCCCCTGAAGCATAATGCAGGGGGTTGGACTAGATGACCCAGGAGGTCCCTTCCGACTCTATGATTATAAGATTCTAAGCTGCGGAGACTGAGCTAAAAATGTTTTGAAAACTCAGCACCCGGCTAGCTGAACTCACAGGCAGCTTTGATTGCGTGAGGCTTAAACTCTCCTTCCCCTTTGAAAATCATAACGAAAGGATAAAATGGTCGTATCCATAGCCAAGCCATGCAACGTGCCCAGTGGGCTATTTAGATTTCAGACCACTGCCAGGATCAGAGGCATAGCTTTCTAGAAGATTTCAGGCATTTGCATGATGCAATTCTGGGGAAATCTTGCAGAGCGAGCGCCACAAATGAAAAGCCAGCTGTTCGGCGCCTGGCCAGATGTTCAATCAATCTGCCCTGGCTGCAATTCAACTCTCTCTCTCTCTCAAGACTCGTGTATCCAAATTGGGACATTGGGTCTTTTGCTTGTGTGTGTGTGTGTGTGTGTGTTTATGTGCCTCATTCCTTACACCGGCCACACTCAAGAAATCAGGAAAGAAATCAGGAAGTGCATCCTGTCCGTTTCAGAGTTTAAAATTTAGCTACATCCCCCCCCCCCCCCGGCGAGCTTCTAAATCAAGACAGGAAGGAGCAAAACACAAGGCCCAAAAATGTAGTGACACTCCTAGGATGACATCTCTGCGAAAGGAGGCTTCCTAAATCTATTCGACTGGGTTGGAGATTTTTAATTGAAAAAGAAGGGAAGAGAAATAAGCTTTGGGGAAACAAGTTTCTAATGATTGCAGTTGTTAAATCTGTGGGTTTGGAAGAAGCCAGGACATGGGGTGTATCAACCAATCTCTAGTAGCCCCTTGGTCAACTCAAGCTCCAATTGACCCAAATGGAGATGGATGGGATTCATCAAAGAAGCCACGGACCTCACCTTTTGAGAATCAAGCAAGGCTATTTATGGGGGTCCTTAATTCATTTGGTTGCCCTAACAGATGAACACTCTCTCTGTCTACCCCGCAAGGCTGTTGTGTGGATGGTGCCCCCCCACCCAAGCTACTTGCCCTGCCGTGAAAGGGTCATTCGACCCCCAAAGGGGTCCTGACCCCCAGGCTGAGAACCACTGCTTTAAGGCCAAGGAATGTTGAATTGTGGGTATAAACCCGGACGGAGGGATTTAGCAAGATTAAGACTCCCGTATCTCTGCTAAGCAGAAATTGAGCGGATGAAGTTTTTCCAGGGGAAAACTTAAATGTGGAGCCCAGGATGTGCGTGTGTGTTTAATCACGCAACTCGGTGGACGAAGCCCAAGCAAAAGCCAGCCGACGGTTCAGGGAAAGCCTCCGTTTGGTTAAAATTCTCTACCCTGCAGCCTCCCCAGTTTCATGGGCCTCTGCATGGGAGGACGGCCTGGCCGGCTCAGATTTCACGTCACCCACATGTGGGAGGGCACAGTTGCCGCTGGCTGCTCCGAGGAGCCGTTTGGTGGAAGCCGAGGATTGGTCCCTCTTCCTCGCCTGCGTTTAGGCCCAGGGTGGGCTCCTCTTCCCTTCTCCTCAAGGCCCACCCAGGCCTGGAAGGCAGACAAGAGGAGGGGGGCCATGCAACCCAGGCGAACTCAGTTCATTCCTGCAACACGATATGCTGGAAATCGTGTCGCCTGCTGATTCGCAGAGGCCGGCCAAGCGAGATCTGACCTTGGCTGGAACCCCCTTCCCTGGGGCTTTGTGGGGGTCCTTTGCAGAGTCTCCAACTTTCGGGGGGGGCTGGGGATCTCCTGGATCTCCTGGAGACAATATTGGCCTCCCTGCCTTGATGCTGGCCCTGCAGAGGGACTGGCTGGAGGAGGAGTGGGAAACAGATCCCAGCTCTCCAGATGAGAAGGTGCTGTTTCCAAGCCACTGTACCGTGCTGGCTCTCCCAAACTGCAGCCTGATCCTGCAGGGCTCTTCTCATGAAGGTCTTCGATGGGGTATAATGGCATAGAGTCCCCCCCCCTCCAAGGCAGCCCTTTTCTCTGTTGTCTGGAGATGAGCTGGGATCCCCAGGGCCCACCTGGAGGCTGGCATCCCTACCTCCATAGCCAGATCTCCAGGGGTTTCCCAAACAAGACCTGGCAACCTTACCCCCTCCCCGTTTCCCACCGGAGGCTGGAGGGGACCCAGCAGCCCCACAAGGCACAGGAACAACCCTGTTTGAAATGACAGGAGAAGGAATTTGGCTGCCCTGCATTCCGAAAACAGGAATCTGTCAGGGAGATTCATCTCCTCAATTACACGGGAGGAATTTCCCCCAGGGCAAGAGGGAACCATCCGCTGTGAAAACAGCCATCCACAAGCAAGGCTGGAGCGGACCCCGCTCCCCTCCCCTTTCTCCAGGCCAACAGCCCAGCTGGTTTGAGAGCCGGACAAGGGTGCTTGGGTTTGCTTCTTAAAATGAAGTCCCAGAAAAGCCGTTTGTAAACTTCCACCCAGAAGCCGGGGCCGGAAATCCACTCCCTTTGTGAACATCTTGGAAACTGGACATTAAAGTCCTTGCCGCTCAGCTTCCCCGGCTGGAGGCAAAAGAAGAAAAAGGGAAAGAAAAAGAGTTGGACTTTCACAGCCCAAAGGAGTCCTCAAGCGCTACATTTTGAAGCGGGAGATGCGGGGGTTTGCATTTTGGAAAGGACGGAGCGAAAGAGCCCTGTGCAAAGAGAGAGAGCATGGCCACATGGCGCTCGCTGGGGCTCCAAGCCGTCTTCTGCCTGGGAAACAGGAAGGAGAGGCCCCTCCGTGGAGCCGCCCCCCCCAGCCCTCCTCGTGGTCTGCAGAGCGTCCAGCGTGGCAGGAAGGGGGGAGGGAGGGAACCAGCCCCCACATCCTGCAGGAAATGCAGGCGGAAGAAGGTCAGCCACTCATGCCCACCCTGCAGCTCTCTGGCCTGGCGGGCCCCTGCGGGAGACATGCGCTCGGGGGGGGGGGGTTAAGGGAGGGAGGAAGAAAAAGAAGGGATGGAAGGCAGAGAGGGAGGGAAGATGGAAAAGAGAGAGGGAGGGAGGAAGAAAGAGGGAAGGAAGGAAAAAGGAAGGAGGGAGGGAGGGAGAAAAAAAGAAAGGAAGGCAGCTTGAGGGAGGGAGGAAGGAAAACTAAAAAGAAGGGAAGGAGGAAAAATAAAATGAAGGAAGGCAATGAAAGGGAGGAAGGAAGAGGGAAGGAAGGGAAAGAAAGAAGAAAGGAAAAGGACGGAAAAGGGAGAGAAGTAGGAAGAAAAAGAAGTAAGGTATGAAAAAGGGGGGAAGAAAGAGAAAGAAAAAGGAGACAGGGAGAGGGCCAGAGGAAGAAAGAATGGACAGAAAAGAAAGAAAGAAAGAAAGAAAGAAAGAAAGAAAGAAAGAAAGAAAGAAAGAAAGAAAGAAAGAAAGAAAGAAAGAAAGAAAGAAAGAAAGGAAAAGGGAGGGAGGAAGAAGAAAGGGAGGAAGGATGTTAGCACAACAAAATCAGAGTCCGGTAGCACCTTTAAGACCAACAAAGATTTATTCAAGACGTGAGCTTTCTGTACTGGAAAGCTCACGCCTTGAATAAATCTTTGTTGGTCTTAAAGGCGCTATTGGACTGTAAAATCTGCATAAGCTACTAATCTCCTCAAATTAAGGCCCTCTTCAGCTTGAAGTGCTGGATGCGAGTCCTGCACCCTATTGACCAACATGTTTTTGAGGCGATAAACTTTTGAAAGTCGAAAGCGCTTCTTGCTAGATGGAGGGTTCTCCTATTTTGAGAAGCGAAAAAGAGGAATAATTTTCCTGGCTGGCTGCTCCACACAAGCCATCCCTCTGACAGACCTAATTTTCAAGGCCCCTCCCATCGGAACTGCTATCACGGCTCCAACCCCAAAAGGGCATTTCTATCAGCTTTTGAAAAAGGACCCAAAAGAGAATAAACGCCAGCAAACACCCTATGTGATTAGAAGGTGTCAAGGCAGGCTGTCCTTACGACAGCCCTGAAAGGTAGACCAGTACCAACAACTATCTTTCTGGGGAGCCGAAGGACGACAAAATGCCTAAATCCAGCTAGTGAACAGACGCAGCTAGACGCAGAAGGTCTTGGGTTCAGCACCTGGCATCTTTGTTAAAAGGGACAGGCAGGAAGGGATGGGGAAGAGCCTCTGCTTGGCAGCCAGAAGGTCCCAGGTTCAGTCCCCGGCAGCATCTCCAGTTGAAAGGACCAGGTAGGAAGGGATGGGGAAGACCTTGACCTGAGACCCTGGCTCAGGGGCAGAGCCGCTGCTGGGCAGGCAGAAGGTCCCAGGTTCAATCCCCGGCATCTCCAGTTAGAAGGACCAGGCAGGAGGGGATGGGGAAGACCCTGACCTGGGACCCTGGCTCAGTGGCAGAGCCTCTGCTTGGCAGGCAGAAGGCCCCAGGTTCAATCCTTGGCATCTCCAGTTGAAAGGACCAGGCAGGAGGGGATGGGAAGGACCCTGGAGGCCACCCAGGAGAGGGGCTGGGGTGGCACAGTTCTTGCTTGGCACGCAGGAGGTCCCGGGTTCAATCCCTGGCAGCATCTCATGTTGAAAGGACCAGGCAGGAGGGGAGGCAGCTGCCGGTCGCTGTGTCCGGGGCCAGATTCAACAGGAGGCCGTTTCCTGGGTGCCCCCGCATCCCGCGCACCTCCGACGGGCCAAATCTGCAGCTCCTCCCGCGGCGGGAAAGGAGGAGGGAGGAGGAGTCGGGCGGAGGGAGGGAGGGGAGGGCGGGGGAGGCCGCGGAGAACTTTTTGGGGCTGGCCCCGCCCCGCTTTCCAGAAGTTTCTCCCGCGGCCCCATATAGCCCCCTCCGGCGGGCGGCGGGCGGGCGAGAAGGACTCGGGCGGCGGCTGCAGAGGCGTCGCGACCCTCCCCGTGGCTCCAGGCCGCTCCGCTGCAGGCGCTCCAGGTGAGGGGCAGGCGGTGCCTTGCACGCGAGGAGACCCGCTCCGGATTAGCCCCCTGCTCCGGAGCAAAGGCGGCCGCCCGGGGCCGCTTCTCTGTTTGCAAAAGCCGGGATCCCCCCGCTGGATTATGCAACTGGGGTGTCTATTCCGGGCTGGGGGGGGCCGCCCCCCAAATCGGGGAGGAAGCGCCCTGGGATCCCCCCCGCCCCATTGCGTGGCAGCGAGCCCTGCGCCCCGACGCGTCGCCTTTGGGGAGAGGAGCGCTGTGCATGCTTGGAAAGGCCGGGCGCGGGGGTGGTGGGTGCTGTGTCTGGCACCCATGGGAGACGGGCCACGCTGGACGCGGGAGCTTTGCCTCCAGAGACGCCCCCGGGGGTCTTCCAGGGCGCCCCTGCCCTGAGCCTGGCATCTGCCCCTGCAGAGCCGCCCCGATCCGCCGGGAAGGGGGAGGAAGCCTTGCTCGGAGGGCACCCGGCGCGCCCCTGCAAGCTCTCCGCCCGCCATGGAGGATGCGCCGCCCGCGCCCTTTGCAAGCGGGGAATCCGTGCCCGGCGGAGGCAAGCGGCCCTCCGCCTTCCCCTTGCAGCCGCCCCGGGACTGTTGCAGGGAAAGGAGAATTAGGGAGAGATTAGGGAGAATTTTCAGACGCTTTAGGTGACTTGGGGGGTCAGGGATCCCGGGGCGGACCCAGGGCAGGACGGGGGGGGGGTAGGTTCTGGGGTTGCAGTCCAGCCTGGGGTCACCCCAAGTCCTCCAGGAGAGGAGAACTGTGCTTGGGGGAAGGTCTGAATTCGGCCCTGCTGCCCCGGCACACCTGGGCCTCCCTTTTCACCTGGGGGGCCCAAGGACCCCTCCCAAGAAGCCCGGTTTCAAAGGGGTCATTCAAAACTTAGAGAGAGAGGGGGGGGTCTCTTGTCTCTGGCATCGCTGGTCTAACCCCCCCTTGGGATCTGGCCTGTTTATTATTAGTATTAGTATTATATTTCAACTTATTACCCACCACTCTCAATTGGATCGTGGCGAGTTACATCAGTCTGGATAAAAAAAACCCCAGACATAAAAACAGCATACTCCGACAATCACAATACGAAAAAAGAAATATACTGCAGATAAAAAGCTCAAAACCTACCCCTTTCCCCAGCGCAGATCTCGCAAAGGGATGTGGGAAGAGGGGAGGGGGGGCGATGAAACCTACTGCTGCCATGCACACCCCGTAGCCTGCGGCTGGTGTAGGCCAGGAGGACCCACGACTGACCGGCAGCCAGGCGAGAGACGTCCGACCTTGGCATTCCCCCGAGGTCACCCTTCCGAGGGCTGGCCAGGGCATGCCCTGGCTTCAGGGCTGGCCAAGAAGGTGTGTGTGGCGGGTCAGAGCCGGGGGTGGCCTTCAGAAACGCCACGCAGCCACTGGGGGGGGGGCAAGCTTGGAAACAAAAAACAACCCTCCCCACCCCTCCCAAAATCACACAGGACTTTACTGTTTTCTTGGCCTGCCTGCATCTTACTTGCTGGTGTGTGTGTGTGTGTGTTTTTGCATGGCTACCCAAATACCCAGAATTGCACGAGAAGCACAGAATTTGCAATGGACACATTTGGCCCCCGAGGCCTTGCAGAAATTAAAAATGACCCCCGCTTCTGCAGGACACTGACGTTGGTTCCTTAAACAAAAGGGCTCTGATGTTTCGGAGGAAGTGAACGAAAGCAGGTGACGCTGGGCCTCCATTTGGCTTCTGGGCTGAGCCCTCCCCGGCTGGCACCAAAAAGGTAGCCCAAGCTTTGGCCCAAGCACTTTTCCTTCTCGTGGACTGGGGGGATATTTGCAACGGAAGGAATTTAAAATGTTGTTGCAAATCTTTATAAATGTGTGTGTGTGGGGGAGCGGGTGGAATACTTTAGCCAGTTTGAAACTGGATTTCAGAGGTCTGCCTTGCTGAGGGGGAGATTTCCTAGCCCATTTACTCATTTGGGAAACAATGCTGTCCTGTGTAGTTAAATAAGAAGAGCTCTGCTGGGTCAGACCAGTGAAGGTCCATCTAGTCCTGCCTCCTGCCTCACCCAGGGGCCAGCCAGTTCCCCTGATAAGAACATAAGGTTAACACAGAACATAAAAAGAGCCCTGCTCTGGTCTTCCAGAAACCAGTGCACAGAGGTACACTGTCTCTGAACATTGAGGATTGACGTGGAACATAAGAGACCTGCTAGGTCAGACCAAGGAGGGTCCCTCCAGTCCAGCCTCCCGTCTCACCCAGCAGCCAGCCAGGTCCTCTGGAGAGCCAGCCACAGGGCAGAGAGGCCGAGGCCTTCCCCAGATGTTGCCTGCTGGCTCTAGGATCCAGAGGTTGACTGTTCCTGCACATGGAGGTCCCCCTCAGTCGCCCCAGACTTCTCTTCCACAGCTGGAGGGATTATGCGTGCCTCGGAATGGAATTTGCAGGGCAGTAGTAAAATGCACAGGAGTTCATGATTGCATGGCTTCGACAGCCGGTATTTCAAAATCCGAACTACAAAGTGGGGGGAAATCCACAAACCTGTTGAGATTTGTCCCTCGACCCCCCTTGGTGGGTCCCTGAGTCAGGAATCTCTAGCCGAAAAATCTAGAATTTCTTCTCCCGAGCTGACAGTATTGGGAGGGGGGTGGGTGTCTGCTGACCACACCTCCCCTCTCGGAGGACCCACCCCCATCTCCTTGTGACGTGGCTCTGCCACGTTTGCAGTGGGGCTGTGCGAAATGTTAGGGCTCGGCTTGCAGAGAACTTGACCCCGATGCTGCTCAGCGGAGACCTCGCAGGGCTTGCCCCGTTAAGCTCTGATTTCTCCCTCCATTAAAAAAAGGAAAGAGAAGCAAACCTCCATATCTCCTGCTGGACGGATGCCCCGGCCGCTCTTCCCTTCCCGCCTCTGCCGGTCTCATAATTCGAATTCCTCTTGTTCTGTGCTGCGAAACGCCTCTTGCCTTTCCAAGGGAACTGCCTGACGTGTCTTGTTTTCTTTCAGAATGAAAAAGGGAAACGTTGACCACACTAAAAGAAAATTTCAAGGTATCTTTATTAAAAAAAGAAATCATTGGGGGAAAAACCCCTCACAAGCTCTTGCCACGTCACGCGCCCCAAGACGGATCAGGGCCAGGGGCCCGAATAACTTGCCGAGGAAACCGGCCTTGGGGGTTGTTAACAGGACCGGATCCTGCATTTGGGATCGGACGTCCCGTGGAGCTTTCCTGCCCATAATCTTTGAGACGGGGCCCTGAGCCGTTGACGACAGAGCGCTGGCCCCAGTTTATTGCCGATAGTTGATTAATGTGATTCCAGTTCTG
The DNA here is from genome assembly GCF_049243985.1 of Paroedura picta. Classification (NCBI taxonomy): domain Eukaryota; kingdom Metazoa; phylum Chordata; class Lepidosauria; order Squamata; family Gekkonidae; genus Paroedura; species Paroedura picta. The sequence goes on along the minus strand of NC_135374.1, from coordinate 4,301,694 downwards.
GCATTCGGAGGTACAGTGCGTCTGTACCTGGAGGCTCTCAGCTGATGCCTTGTGATGCCGGGAACTTACTGTGTTTGTGAGGCCAACCCCAACATGAAACTCAGCCTGGCATTTGTTTGTTGATCACCACAACAACCCTGTGAGGTAGGCTTCCCCCAGGGCCATCCCGTTAGCTTCCATGACCGAATCAGGATTTGAACCCTTACTAAACATACATGGGGGGGGGGGGGTGCACTGTTACAAAGAGAGGGCAGAAGGCCTGGAATTCCAAAACATTTGGGGTATTGCATTATATTCCACAGCACAGATAGAAACGAAAGCCAGAAATAATCCCAGGTTGAGGTTGAAACTGGTAGTGTCAAAATACGGATAATTCCCACTCGGCAGCCGCCCGGCTGTGATGGGAAATCTCCTAATTTTGCAGGGGTGGCCAAACTGTGGCTCTCCAAATGTCCGTGGACTACAATTCCCATGAGCCCCTGCTAGCATGGGCTCATGGTCATCGTAGTCCATGGACATCTGGAGAGCTACACACCTGGCTTGCTTTTCCTTTGACCTTTTCAGCTGCAAATGGCCTACTTTTATACCTTTCCATTCTGCCCGCTCTGGATCACCATCTTAAGCCTGCAGATAACTTGCGCAATACAGCCAGGGCAAGCTCCCTCCCTCCCTCCCTCCCTCCTCTCTTTTTAAATAGAAAGTGTCTTTCTTGAAAATCAGTTCCTAAGTTTAAAATAAGATTGCCCGTTTTTTCTAAACCACCCACCCGGGCCTCCACCCCCCCCCAAAAAAAGACTTAAGGATCGGTTTGAACTTGAAGGGATAAATAAACCTCAACGTTGGGGCCGTGTCATTTCCCGGGCCTAATGACAGGCTTGGCTTGCGGCTTTCTTTGCTTTGTCTGTGGAATGCATGCCTGTCCCCCTCTTGAGCTGCTTTTTTTCTCCCCGATTGGCTTTGCTCTCAGCCGCTTTCCGCCTTTTGCAGGGAGCCTCCCTCCAGCCCCACCCTGGCGCGGTGATCTGAGGCCCTGGTTCTTGAGATCCTGGCGGGTGACCAGATGCCATCAGAGACACAATGCATTTTGAGAGCTGGGGAATGCAGCTGGCAGACCTTTTAATGGGGGTAGAAGTCAGCGCATGGTCTTTTGACTGGGCTCTGCTCAGAGGGCCCTTTAACACTTTCTTCCCCAGAGTGACGGAGCTGGAGGAAAGACGAGATGTTGAGCAGGCATTTCTGTCCTATTCCTGGAGTTGGCAGGAGCGTGCGAGGGACCAGAAATAAATGTGCAGTCAGGATGAAAAGAAGCCAAGGATTTTCAGCCATGTTTTAGGGAACAGGGGAGCTCTTAGCTGAGGGCTAGATACTGCCAGGGTTCACGGAGGCCTGGCCCCAAAAGCTGTTTTTGAAATTCACTCCTGGGTGGGGTGAAATATAGATTGCCCGGATTGGGTCCTAGCCAGAGAAGCAGCACGGCTTCACCCGAGGGTCGGTTTCCTGAAGGATGTGAGTTTTCCGTCTGGCTGTGTGAGTTAGTTAACCAGTCAAAGGTTCGTAGACCAGGGAAAGAGGTTCCCTGTCGCAACTCTGAGTGCTTCGGTAGACCCTCTCCCCACGTAGCCTCCCAGGGGAGGGCCAGGAAGTTCAGTCCCTGGAGATGCTGGATGTGATCGGCTGAATCGTCTCCACAGCTGAGGGGGGCTTTCATGTCTCTGCGTGAGTCCGGTCACAACAGTGGGTTGGAACTTGGCTAAATCTTCACTGAATTTGTGTCGTGCCCCTGTGTGGCTTTTTTGTCCGAATGAGCCCCCTCTGCTTTCTTTGGGGGCACCAAAAAGGAGGGGAGATCCTTGCTGAACTTTTTTGGGGGGGAAGATTCAAGGGGGGCGCCGTGTTGGTCTGAAGTCGCACAACAAAAATAGAGTCCAATAGTACCTTTAAGACCAACAAAGATTGATTCAAGGCATCAATCTTGAATCCCACCTTGAATCAATCTTTGTTGGTCTTAAAGGTGCTATTTTGGGGGGGTGGAAAACACTGCTAAATTCACAGCCAAGCCAACTGCACCCTCTTGTGGTCTTGCCAGGAACCACAGCCTGACTTGATAAGACATTTTAGCGGTAGCGAATTTCTTGCATTTCTCTCCTCCAGTGAATCCAAAGCAGGGATCCTATAATCAGGGTCAGGGCCGTGGATCAGCGGAGGAACCCTTGCGTTGCATGCTCAAAATCTCAGGGGTTTTGCACTCCTACAGATGTGCCCTGGGCTGTATCGATTGCAGAGAGATGCTACACAAGTGTGCTGGAGGCTTTCATGATCCCAGGAAATTGGGCCTCTGTTAAGCCCTGCTGGCTTTCTTCCATCCCATTAACCTTCCCAAGCCCAACATAAATTGTAGCACCTCTACTGAATTAGACCCTTGGTCCATCAAAGTCACTATTGTCTGTTCTGATGGGTCTTTCTTGGGTCTCAGCCAGAGGTCTTCCACATCACCTCCTTCCTGGTCCTTTGAAGCGGAGGTGCCAGGGATTGAACCTGGGACCTTCTGCATGCCAAGCAGAGAATCTACCTCTGAGCCATGGCCTCTTTCCGTGGCTCTCTAGAGGTGTTTCCCATATCTACAGCCTGGTCTTTTAAACTGGAGATGCCGGGGATTGAACCTGGGACCTTCTGCGTGCCAAGCAGTGGCTCTTCCACTGAGCCACAGCCCCCTCTAAATTCAATCAGCCTTAAGCTCTTCCTTCTTACTTCTGCAGGATTGCAATCAGCCTCTTCGACGGCTCTCAAAGTCTAGTGTCTTGTCGATGTGTAGGCCTCTCTTTGTCAGTGTCCACTCTGGTAGTCACAAATAAAGACGGGTAGGTTGAGGAACCACCAAGAGGAGATGCGCCCGACCCGGCTGACTGCCCAATTTGCTTCCTTCCAGGCTCAGGCCGTCCCCGAATCCGACAGAAGCCATGCAGGTGATTGTGCTCCTCGTGCTCAGCGCCGTTGTCGCTGCTGCCGTGCCCTCCGACAAGAAGAAGCTGAGTGACAAGGCGACCGCCCTGGCCGACCGTAGCACCAACCTGGCCTTCAACCTCTACCACACGATGGCCAAGGACAAGAACATGGAAAACATCCTCCTGTCCCCAGTGGTGGTGGCCTCCTCTCTGGGGCTGGTGTCGCTGGGGGGCAAGGCCACCACAGCCTCCCAGGCCAAGGCCCTGCTCAACGCCGACAAGCTGAGCGACGACTACGTCCACCACGGCCTGTCGGAACTCCTGAGCGACGTCAGCAACTCCACGGCCCGCAACGTCACCTGGAAGATGGGCAGCCGCCTCTACGGGCCCAGCTCCATCTCCTTCGCCGACGACTTCGTCCAGAGCAGCAAGAAGCACTACGGCTACGACCACTCCAAGATCAACTTCCGGGACAAGCGGAGCGCCCTCAAGTCCATCAACGAGTGGGCGGCCCAGACCACCGAGGGCAAGCTGCCCGAGGTCACCAAGGACGTGGACAAGACCGACGGGGCCTTGATCGTCCACGCCATGTTCTTCAAACGTGAGTGGGATCCGGGGAGCAGCGAGGGGGGCTTTCTGTCTGACTGGGGCACTGAGGCTCTGCCTTCTTGGTCCTTGGGGGGGGGGCATTGTGGGAGGTCTTCTGGGGTTTTTATCCACTGGTGGACCTCCTGGGGGTACCTGGGTTTGGGGACACAAAGTGTTGATCTAGGCAGGCTTGATCCAGCATGGCTTCTCTTATGTTCCTTCTCAGTGCTGGGGGGATCTCTTGCAGAGAACTGCTGTCTTTAGCCAATGTGGGAGAAGGAGGGGAGAAGGACCCCGCCCCCCCCAATTTGTCTCCCAGCATCTTGGGGTCAGATACACTGCTTCAAAATGTGGGGACTCTGCTTAACGTGTCACACCTCCTCCCCTATATTTGGATTTGCCAAAAATCTCTCAGCTCCTCTTGTTCTTGGGAACGCCAAAGAGTAAGAACCGGGAGGATCTCTTGTGGAGAACGGCTGTCTTCAGCCACAGCAGGAGAAAGAGAGAAGGAACTTCTCTGTTAATAACTCCTGCATGTGGTTGGTTCTGAGATTTAGCATTTTCAAGGACCCGGTTTGAAAACACATCTAGGAACTTGATGGATAGACTTCATTTTGGTTAGTTAGATTCTGCTGGAATCTTAAATGCTTCTTTGGTTTGGGCTGGGGTCTGCAGGGTTAGAATTCAGTGCTTCGGGATGCCCTTTCTGCTGTCAACTGATTTTCCGATCCCTTTCTCCTTTGGCCTGCAGCTCACTGGGACGAGAGGTTCCATCACAAGATGGTGGACAACCGAGGCTTCATGGTCACCCGTTCCTTCACAGTGGGCGTTCCCATGATGCATCGCACAGGTAGGAACTACAAAGGAGGCCTGTTGATTCCGGGGAGGGGGAGGGGGGCCTTCAGGGTCATTGGCTGCTCAAGGTATATGACTTCAAAGTTGAGTACCAGCATCTTGATTCGGGCCTGGAAGCAGATTAAGAGCTAGTGTAACAGTCTGGCCAGCATTCTGTCTACCGCCTTCTGCACCAATGAGCAGAATTTTTAAGCAGAGGCTGGAGAGCCATCTGACGGAGAGGCTGATTCTGTGAAGGCTCAAGGGGGTGGCAGGTGACAGTGGATAAGTGATTGAGTGTCCTGCATAGTGCAGGGGGTTGGACTAGATGACCCATGAGGTCCCTTCCAACTCTATGATTCTAGGCAGTCTTCAAGGACAGCTCCATGAATGGCTCACTGCAGTAGTCTAGACTAGGTTTATGGAGGGATTCCTGCTTTTATGGGTGGGGGATGGCGGGATAGAAATGTCTCCAAATGACTCAACGGCCAATGGGTTCCTTTCAAAGGCTTGTACCCATACTACAACGACGAGGCGGAGAACCTCCAGATCGTGGAGATGCCTTTGGCCCACAAGCTGTCCAGCATGATCTTCATCCTGCCAAACCACGTGGAGCCCCTGGAGCGAGTGGAGAAACTGCTGACAAGGGAGCATCTGAAGACCTGGATGGGCAAGTTGAAGACAAGGTCCGTGGCCATCTCCTTGCCGAAGGTCAGCCTGGAAGTGAGCCACGACCTCCATGTAAGTATCTTGGAAGGTTCTAGACGCTTCCAATGACCCCCTTCCCAAGCAGCCATGACGCATACTCTTCAAGGACAGCCCTTGTTAGTCCCCAGTAGACCAGGGGTGGCCAAACTGAGGTTGCCCAGATGTCCATGGACTACAATTATCATGAGCCCCTGCCAATGTGGAAAATTGGCGGTGGCTCATGGGCACTGTAGTCCATGAACAACTGGGCAGCCTCAGTTCGGCCACCCCTGGTCTCCTTTGTGCTTCTGCATCTCTCATGCTGTTTCTCTTTCCCAGCCGTCCCTCCTTTCAGCGCCCCTCCACTCCCCCAGTTACACGTGAGGACATTGAGTGACGTCAGAAGGGGTTCAGCCAATGGCAGAGTGGGACATTCTGTGACATCACAGTCCCTCAGCTGATTCGTTAAGAGGTTCTGGGGCCCATTTCTGGCCCAAGACACTGCCATTGGCTGACCGGTGGTGATGTCACAGACCGTCTCACGGACGCTAAAGCCCCGAACTGCGCTGACGTCCCGCCGTGTCCGTTTGTCCCCTCCAGAAACACTTGGCCGAACTGGGCTTAACCGAAGCCGTCGACAAGACCAAAGCCGACCTGTCCAAGATTTCGGGCAAGAAGGACCTCTACCTCGCCAGCGTCTTCCACGCAGCGGCGCTGGAGTGGGACACGGAGGGGAACCCCTACGAGGGGGACATCTACGCGCGAGAAGAGATGAGAAACCCCAAGCTCTTCTATGTCGACCACCCCTTCGTCTTCCTCATCAAGGACAATAAGACCAACTCCATCCTCTTCATCGGCCGGCTAGTGAGGCCCAAAGGAGACAAGATGCGGGACGAACTGTAGAGCGCGCGGGTGGGAGAGCCAGGGAGGGGGTGGGTGGGCGGGCGGGATTGGGCAGGGAGGGGGGCATTATCTACTCTGTGCAAACTAACTGGTGCTACGTAGGACCACGGGGCCCGGTCTCTGGCTCTTGTCCTCACCTCACTGGAAGTAGAGGGGAGGGGGACGATGGATGGGCGAGGTTTTCCTGGGAACGGCTGCAAAGAATTCGGAGCTCTGGTCGGACTTTTTGAATCCTTTCCCCGAAGCCTTGCCTGACTCTCGGGCTGTCGTGGATCTCTGAAGCTGAAAGTCGTAGAATCCTAGAGTGGGAAGGTCCATAGAGGCCATCTAGTCCCACCCTCTGCTCAATGCAGGATCCGGCTCCAGCACCCAGGAGAAGGATCTGTCCAGCCGCTGCTTGAAGACGGCCAGTGAGGGGGAGCTCCCCACCTCCTCAGGCAGCCCATCCCACTGCTGAACTAGACTCCTAGAATCCTAGAGTGGAAGGGGCCATAAAGGCCATCTAGTCCCACCCCTGCTCAGTGCAGGATCAGCCTCCAGCATCCAGGAGAAGGATCTGTCCAGCCGCTGCTTGAAGACGGCCAGTGAGGGGGAGCTCCCCACCTCCTTAGGCAGCCCCTTCCCCTGCTGAACTAGACTCCTAGAATCCTAGAGTGGGAAGGGGCCATAGAGGCCATCCAGTCCCACCCCCTGCTCAGTGCAGGATCAGGCTCAAGCATCCAGGAGAAGGATCTGTCCAGCCGCTGCTTGAAGACAGCCAGTGAGGGGGAGCTCCCCACCTCTTCGGTCACACCCAAACGATGTCGTTAACAGGCAGGGGAGGGGGAAACAGGGTATTTAGGAGGGGGCAATTTCCTCAGGAAAAAGGGAACCTTTTAAATTCTGCCAGCTGGTCTTCCCAATAGACCAGGGTGGCTTCAAAGAACGGTCAAAGAGTCATAGAATCGTAGAGCTTGAAGAGACCTCCAGGGCCATCTAATTAACCCTTCTGCACAATGCAGGATACTCACAATTACCTGCCCACCTGCAGAGGCCCCGATTCAATGCCCAGACAAGGGAGTCCCTTGCCTGTCTTTTATGGGCTGTGTTCAAAAAGGCAGGTAATCTGGAAAATATCCAGATCTCAGAAGCTAAGCAGCCCTGGTCCACACCTGGGTGGGAGACCACCAGGGAGGTCCTGGGCTGCACCATGCAGAGGCCAGCAACGTCAAGCCCCCTCTGAACCGCTCTCACCTTGAAAACTCCACCGCAAGGATCCCAACCAGGGGTCTGTGGGAACCATTTGGCCCTTGCCTGGCTGCCAGACAACTGGCTGATCTCCTGGTTACCCTAGAAGTGCTAAAGACTAAATGAAGCAAGGCCATCTTTTGTAACACCACCCAGGACATGCTGATGGAGTGGTGGACACAGCGATGCACGATGATTCCAGTTTTGTATGCACAAATTCCCCCAGCTCTTGCCAGCTGTCGTAGCTTAAGAGATCACGGTCGGCTCTTCCTTCTAAGTGAGCCAGTTTGTGGCAGTTTGTAATCTAGAGCAGGGGTAGTCAACCTGTGGTCCTCCAGATGTCCATGGACTACAATTCCCATGAGCCCCTGCCAGCAAACGCTGGCAGGGGCTCATAGGAATTGTAGTCCATGGACATCTGGAGGACCACAGGTTGACTACCCCTGCTCTAGAGAGCTGGGTTTGATTCCCCATTTCTCCTCCGTGTGCAGCCAGCTGGGTGACCTTGGGCTAGTCACAGTCTGGTTAGTGCTGTTCTCAGAGCAGAGCTCTGTCAGCCCCACCTACCTTACAGGGTGTCTGTTGTGGGGAGAGGAAGGGAAGGAGATTGGAGGCCACTTCAGGGCTCATTTGGGAAGTGAAAAATGGGGCATAAAAACCAATCCATGTGAGGAAAATTGTTCCAGCCTACCTTGCAGAGTGGTTGTGTGGACTGCAGTGAGGCCATGTAGATGAAGCACTTCGAAAATACGGTAATGGCGTTTACTTAAAAAACGGCCTCTGGTTCGATTCGGAGAGGCAGATTCTCCTTGGTGCCTGTAGGAGATTTCCTGCGGGGGGTAAATATAAAAAGAGCTGAGCTGGAGATCAGAGATTTTAATTTTAGGCGTGGCCTGGTGCATCCAAGCAGGACAACTCTTGCAGTTAGAGCCGCCTGTACCTGACACTTAAATTACCACCTGTTGGGAAGAGAGAACAGGTAACTGCAGGGCCTTTTTCATCCATCATTAGGGAAGAACCTTTTAAAGCATTTCTTTAAGCTTGCATTTGCTGGCAGTGGCTCATGGGAATTGTAGTCCATGGACATCTGGAGGACCACAGGTTGACTACCCCTGCTTTAAGCCAGCTCTTCTCAACTTTTCTTGCCATCCTTTGGCTATCCAATGTGACGTGTTCACTTCAAGCACAGCCCCCCCCCCCCAAAAAAAATATGCACATTAAAACCTGTTTTGCTCATGTTTCCTGCCCTCCCAGGAATTCACTGATCGGTTCATAATCCCTCCTCCCCGCCCAAAAGGTGAACCCAGTCCAGCATCTGCCAACTGGGAGAGTCTCGTGAGAATATAACTCCTGAGAAACAAACACAGAATTACGTCCTAGATAGCCACTGGGGGTCACAATCGAGAACGTGCTGCCAAGTGCAGGGACCGGAAGAGCTGCTAGCCCTCTTTGCCGTGATCTGTGGGGTGGGGGCAGGAAGAGAGAGCAGAGTATTGGGGGAAGTGAATGAGTAGGGCAGAATTGTCAGATGCCTTCTGTATTTTTTTTCTTCTTCTTGGAGCCCTTGTGTCTTACAGATCTGACTTTGTATGGAAATTTTTTTTTTTTGCAATAAAAGGTTTTTTGGAGAAAACTACTGATTCGCAGGACTCAGCCCAAAGTGGTGAATATGGAGCCATGGGGAGGGAGGGGGGAGCCAGGGTCCTGGCCAGAACTTCCATTTAGATTGCTTGTGAACATGGGTGACCTTGCGTTTGAGAATGAGGAAGCCAGTTCCCAGATGTGAGGGGATTTCGGGCATCAGCATCTCAGGACACCCAGCATATGGTAGCCCTCGAGGTAGATGGCCAGGTGGGCTTTTGCCCAACAGGCCTTTTGATCGGCCACTGCCTGTGCAGATGTTTAAAATCACTTTGGTGGCTCAACACATCTTCCCTACAAAAAACACGATAGCCTGCATCCAGAAGCCAAGCACTGCTGGCCGTGGTTGGTATTTGGAATTTCTACTGTCACAGGATGATAACAGTGACTCATCTTGAACATTTTATAGAATCATAGATTTGGAAGGGACCTCCAGAATCATCTAGTCCAACCCCCTGCACTGTACAGGACACTCACAACCCTCTCGCTCATCCACTGTCACCTGCCTCCCCCTTGAGCCTTCCCAGAATCAGCCTCTCCGTCAGATGGCTCTCCAGCCTCTGCTTAAAAATCTCCAAAGATGGAGAACCCACCACCTCCCGAGGAAGCCTGTTCCACTGAGGAACCACTCTGACTGTCAGAAACTTCTTCCGGATGTTTAGAATTTCTTTTGCATTAATTTCATCCCATTGGTTCTGGTCCATCCCTCTGGGGCAAGAGAGAACAATTCTGCTCCATCCTCCACATGGCAGCCTTTTAAATACTTGAAGATGGCTATCAGATCCCCTCTCAGTCGTCTCCTCTCGAGGCTTAACAGACCAAGCTCCCCCAACCTTCATTTATTTATTCTTTCAATTTATTGTCCACCACTCCCATAACTGCCTCGTGGGGTTACAATTGTCCATGTTAAAAGCCCCATTAAAACAATTCCAGACATCCATCCATATACAATAACAGGTTGCTAAAAACTTTAAAGAACCATGGCAGTCTCCAACCCACTAACCCCCCCCCCCCCCCGAGAAGTCTAGTACAGGAGTGGGAGGAGGGAGCACGGATCACATGACTGATGCTTATGCTCTTAACGCTGGGTGACCCATCAGATCTTCCTCGCCATGCTGGCCTCAACTGTAGACCTGCCAGAAGAGCTCCCAACCCCTCACCATCTTTGTGGCACGCTCAACCAGGGGTCCCCCCATCTTCCTAAGCCATTGGACAGCTTCAGAATTCAGAACTTGAGAATTCAGGCTGTACATAAAGGCGGTCCCAAAATATCTACTGCAAAAGTTCAAGCCGGCCAGAGCGGGGGCTGCCCAGAACCGGATCAAATCAGCTTAGTCTCGGCAGGATTCAGAATTGCGTATGGAGATTCTTCTTCCTGGTCTCAGGCGCATGTTGACAGTCATGCACAGAAGCCTGGCTGAGCATGCCCAAGAGGGAGACACCTCCGCCCTTCCCCCTGGGTCCACATCAATTTGGAACTGTATGCATCCAAACAGGAGCGAACAGTTAGCATCACAAAGTTTAACACAGAAGGGTGGAGCCCAGCAACACCTTCCAGACCAATGAAGTTTTACTCCAGGTGTAAACTTTTGTGTGCTGCTTCAGGTACAGAAGCTGTTCCCAGCTTGGTGTAGTAGTAAAGAGCAGTGGTTTCTCATCTGGCAAGCTGGGTTTGATTCCCCCCTCCCCCTCCACACGCATCTAGTTGGGTGACCTTGGGCCAGTCACAGTCCTGTTAGAGCTGTTCTGACTGAGCAGTTCTCTCCAAGCCTCACCTACCTCACAAGGTGTCTGTTGTGGGGGGAGGAAAGGGAAGGCAATTGCAAGCTGCTTTGAGACTCCTCCGGGTAGAGAAAAGCAGGGTATAAAACCCCCTGGATTCTAACCTTGTCCTGCTGCTTCAGACCAGCCCAGCTTCCCCACCTGAATCAAAGTTAATGGAGTTTTGCTCACCAGAATGACCCCCGATGCTATCAGAGTTCAACCACCACCTGTAGAGTTAGGCTTACAGAGGAACCTACAAAACAGCCCCCAAAATTATATTCTTGCAGAAGCACCTGGTGTCCCCCCAGCTGGCAGCAATTGGGGGAGGAACGGGGAAACACACCCAGCTTGCCAGAGTAGAACTAGGGGCTCTTAACCACTGCACTAGCAGAACAGAAGTCACCAGGCACAGCTACCTGCATGTAAAGACTGAGGATATTCCGTTTCACAGGACCGGACAAACTGCATGTGCACACGAGAGCTCACACCCAGAATGAAAGTTTGTTGGTCTTCAAGGTTTTCCTGGACTCAAACTGTGCTCTACTGCTTGAGAGCAACAAGGTCAGGTGCGGGACCCTCTCTCTACGGGGAGCTGCTGAAGAAGTGTCCATGCGCACAACAGCTCATATCCAGAACTAAACCGTCTGCTAGATTCAAATTTTGTTTTGCTGCTTCAGACCAACAAGGCAACCCATCTGAATGTATCTAAACTTGTTTGCCTACATAGCCTTAGGTTCACTGCTGCCATCTGCCATTCAGAACTCTGTACCCCCCCATTAGGCAAGCATTACTGGGGTCACCACTTTGACTGTAGAGTATCAGCTCCAGATATACTTTCACTGCTTAGTATGCATATTGACAAACCATGCAAAACTGAATTACTAAAGAGAGCATTTCTACACAGGTAAGAGAGTTGCAATGTACTATACCATCTGCAAGGTTACTTTGGGAAATTTTGCCCATTGTGGTCTCAGGTGCTTTCAGCTTGCTGAAACTAGGACCGCGCAATGGAATATCACAATATGACAATTAAAAAACATGGAATTTTAAGAACACCTCACAAATTCATCAAATGAGCAAGACTGACTAATGGACTTCCTAATGAACTTCACCCGGACACAGGAGACACTTCCTAATGTACTTGCTAATGAACTCCACCCAGAGAGGATAAAGCACTTCCTAGTTCTAGTCTACCTCCTGGAATTCTTCCAGATAGGCATCCAATGCATTTCTCCCCATGTGAGAAATAAATAAAATGCCCAGCATCTGTCCACACATACTACACTTTGAGTGATATGATCATATTGACAGTGTCAAAAAAATAATAATAAAATTAAGAAAACCCATGGCGAATGAGGGCCCTGGATGGGTCATGCTTTTCAACCATATTCTCTACCACCGTGCCACTTCTGGGATTCCTTGAAGCCTGAAGAATGTTTCAGGGGTTTCTCAAGGGTAAATAAGTGGCACGAAATAGGGTCAGGGAAGGAGGTGAGTGATCCTGGAGGGCAGTCGCCAAAGTAGAGAAAACCACTCCTGGAAGATGAAGGAAACACCATGGAGGTAGACTGGAGAGTCTGTGCATGTTCCAAGTGATGCTAATCAGCATGAGACACCCAAAGGGGGATTTAAGCCAGACGTTGACATGTTTTGACTCTACAACCTCTGATCTCCGGAAGAGGTAGAAAAAAGACAAAGTAGTAACAGAGGTATTTTTCTGATTTTATTAAGAGATTTTTTTTTACAAGACTTCAAGCTGCTTGTGCCAGATGTTGGATAACCTGAAAGAAAGCACATGAGAAATGGGTCACTTTTAGACTTCTTATCAACGCCGAAGGGTGATAAAACCCAAAGAGCTCCCTTTACAATTCACTAAACAGATTTGTGGCTCTGCAGCCCACGACTCGGAATATGCCAGCGAGCTCAACAGGGTTGGGCCATGCACACACTAGAGGCTAGCATCAACCCCCTGTAGCAGCCCTGCGCAGCTGCCAATGGCGAGGATTTTATTCAGATCACCTGAGGAGGGCCCCTAGGACTTGTGTGGACTCGACTCTATTTCCCTCCCAGGAGCCTATACAGCAAGGGTGGCTAAACTGTGGCTCTCCAGGTGACCATGGACTACAATCACCATGCTGGCAGGGACTCATGGCAATTGTAGTCCAAAGAAACCTGGAGAGCCACCCCCTCTACACAGCCTTGGCCTTCCTCCTGCTCCCAATCCCTGGCCAACCTAACTTTTATTTGCCCCGGCTTCAGCTTGGGAAAATATGCACAGCATGTTCAGACCCCAGGCACTAATGGGTTTGCCACTCCCACATCAGGGGGCATGGGAGGAGAGGGGGAGGGGACCCTTTTGCCCCCTACGTCCCCCATTCTCCCTGCCCTATGCATTTGCTTTTCAGAAACCAAGGCGTGGGGGCCTGGCAACCCAGGAGATAGTTTTGAGATCTCAGAACATCTCAGTGAGCTTTTTGCTTAGCTTCAGAAATCTGATGAGATTCGGCTTAGAATCCTAGAGTTGGAAGGGACCTTGTGGGTCATCTAGTCCAACCCCCTGCACTAGGCAGGACACTCCCAACCCTCTCGCTCACCCACTGTCACCTGCCCTCCCCCATCCCGAACCCTGCTTGGGCCCTCCAGATCGGGGCAAGATGATCCTGTTGGGAGACCCAAGCGAAGCTGCTCACCCTCTCTATGCAGTGGGCACCGGCTGAGGCATGGGGGGCTGCTCCGGCTTGGTGCCCTTCTGCTCTGAGATGGGGGTGGTGGGCAGGATCTCTTCCTTGGGCTCCACGATGCTGACGTGATCGGGCAAGGGCTTCTTGGGTCCGATCTTCCCGCTCGGGTCCCAGGGCAGCATGATCTTCACTTTGATACCCAGCACGCCTGCGGAGACAAGTCACGGAGCTGAGCCGCCTGTGGAAGCCAGCAATGCCCACCCACGAGTGGGGAGATCCAGGTGCGAATCCCCATTCTGCCGTGGAATCCTGTTAGAGGAGACCATGGGGCCAGTCTCACACTCAAAGCCTAACCTGCCTCGCAGGGAGGATAAACTGGATGAAGGCTGGAGGTTGTAAGCCATTTTGGCTCTCTTATGGGAAGAAATTTGAGATAGAAACTTTGAGACTCCCCACCTTCTCCAAGCTGCTTCCCCTTGCCTTCCCTTCCTCTCCCCACCGCAGACACTCTGTGAGAGCTCTAAGGCAAGGGTAGTCAACGTGTGGTCCTCCAGATGTTCATGGACTACAATTCCCATGAGCCCCTGCCAGCAAACGCTGGCAGGGGCTCAAGGGAATTGTAGTCCATGAACATCTGGAGGACCACACGTCGACTACCCCTGCCCAGAGGCATTCCTCTGCTGCCCCCTACTGGTATCTTTGGCCAGCGGATGAAAACTTCTGCTTCATCTGGCGTACCCCCAATAACGTTACTGCTTCAATGTTACATTTCCTTCGTTATATCCCAAATTTATGTTGTTTAGTGCTCCCCCTCCCAATTTGCCAAAATACCCTGGAGATTCCCCCCCCTCCCCACACTCAACCGCTGCGGCTAGGCTAGTAATAGGAGCTAGATGGAAACAAGAAGAAATACCTGGAGTGAACACGTGGTAGGACAAGATCCAGGAGTTCGTTACGACGGCTAAACTGACTAACTTGGTAAATAGCTGCCGGAAGAATTCAGTGATTCCGGGAATCTTTTCTTGATTGATAAATGGAAGATTATTTCCTACCTGTCATAACACAGTGGCTGATAATTTAAGAGACATGGATATTTGTAACAGAGGAAGGTGCTGGGGAGTAATATTCTATGTATTGCCTAACATGTTTTTTTTTCCTTTCCTGTATTCTATCAGGACGCAAAATATTAAAACAATTACTGGCCCCTCTAGGAGTTGCTTATTTTATTTATGGGTTTATCCCCTTTTTCTCACTTGGGACTCCAGGGGGATTCTATGCAGACAATACACAATCTATGAATGGGACATTCAAAGAACAGGAAATAGTAATTACGGCTGGACATGCCACCAGAAGTCTAGACCAGGGGTAGTCAAACTGCGGCCCTCCAGATGTCCATGGACTACAATTCCCACGAGCCCCTGCCAGCGTTTGCTGGCTCGTGGAAATTGTAGTCCATGGACATCTGGAGGGCTGCAGTTTGACTACCCCTGGTCTAGAACACAGAATCAAAGCAGAGCTGAGGTGTACACAGGACACGTCAAATGATTCAGAAACTACATGGTAGGATTCTAGTTTCAGCAAGACACACACCAGGTTCTACAACATGGTCCCTCCTAATTTATCCGAGTAACCTTGTGAAGCGCTTAGTACACAGCAAGTCAACTGCCTGCGCAGAAAGTCCACTTGAGTAATTCGGTTCCACATTGTTCGCAGGAAGCCAGCAGAGGGGAGCCCTAGGTGTTTTAAACTGGATTTATTCTATTCATTAATTCCATTTTTAACAGCTCCAGTCTGTTCCACATAATATATTTCTGGAGGAGAAGCGTGTCTCATGGCTTAAGTGCCAACACCCACTCAGGGTGCCTCCTCCTTCAACTGGCTTGCCTGTCTGTCCAGCGGCCAGCCGATCACCTTCTGTCCCCCACCCCTGACTTTCCCTCCTCCTCCCACTTCCCTCCGAGGCTCGGAGGCTGCAGATCCCTGCTCCTGCCGGTGAGGTCCCCAACAGCTGCCTGCAGCCTTTCCAGGTCCTGGGGGGAGGCCGTCCGCAGAGTTCTTCCTCTCCCCACCCTCTTATCTAGCGCCTGTTGTATTCCTGAATGCAACAAGCTTAGCCCCTAGTATTTTAATGTTTGCCAACCTGGCTGGGTGGAAAGGTGGCACTCGTACATTTTAACAATAAATTAAGCAAATAAATATACATTAAAAACCTTATTGTGGCAATGCACATGAGTACTTGAGTCCCTTGGCACCTTTTAAGACTATACCTGCACATGAAAGCTTATGATGCTTTTAGCTGTTCAGGTGAGTCCAACTCTTGGCGATTCCATGGCACAACTGCTGTCACGATTTCTGATTTTGCACTGCTTCGTTAAGTTGTGTAATTCTCTGGCCAGTGTCCATTTTGACATCTCTGGTGGGCCTGGTTTCCTTTTCCCACTGACCAATCCTAGCACAACTGCTAGGATTAAGTTGGATTGCATGAAAACAGCCACAGTAAGCAAGCCGTAGTTTTGTGATTTTGCCTTCCAGTGATAGATCAGGCTTTATGCGCTGTAGTATTTTGTGACTATGAAAGCTTATACTCATGATAAAACTTCATCTGTCTTTGTCTTTTGAGCCAGTGTGGTAAAATGGTTAAGAGCAGCAGACTCCAATCTGGAAGAACCAGGTTGGACTCCCCGCTCCTCCACATGCAGCCAGCTGGGTGACCTTGGGCTAGTCACTGTTCTCTCAGCTGTTCTCGCTGAGAAGTTCTCTTAAGAGCTCCTTCAGCCTCATCAACCTCACAGGGTGTCTGTTTGAGGGAAAGGAAGGGCAATGTGTTTGTGAGCCACTGTGATACTCTTTTGAATAGTGAGAAGCGGGGTATAAAAACAGCTCTTCCTCTTAAAGTTACCAATCAAAGGACTCAAACATTGTTCTGCTGCTTCAGACCAACACAGCAACCCATCTGAATCTATCATGTTCTTCAAGCAGGCATAGTGTTCTTCTGGCGCATACCTGTCACTTAAAGGCAGGGGGTGGGAGTCGAGCCAGGTCTCTTGCGGGGTGACTGAAGAAACCCAAACTGGGCAGTGGCAGCCATCTCCCCAGTGGCAGGCCACAAAGCCACCAGGCGTGTCCGCCTCAGGTACTCACCCTGTCTGAGGAGGACGTGGCGCACAGCCGTGTCGACGTAGTAGTTGACGGGGTCTCCGCTGTGGATCATCAGGCCGTCCACGAATTTCATGGATTTGGCACGCTGCCCCCGGAGCTTCCCCGAGACCACCACCTCGCAGCCCTTGGCTCCGCTCTCCATGATAAAGCGGAGGACGCCGTAACACGCCCTAAGAGGGGAGGAGAAAAACGCCAGGCCGCGTCAGGGGAGAGTTCCCATCTTCACAACCCCCCTCCATTTCTCTGCATCAGCAAAAGAAACGGAAAAGGGCTCGCAAACCTGATGCTCAGCTCTCCCTTCTCAGACAAATGCCTCGAAATCATCCAAGGAAGAGGACACTCTGCCCGGAGCGCCCGAGCACAGCCCCACAAAACGTGGCCCTGAGCCGGTTACTCCGAGCAGGACGGTGTCCATTTCTGACTCGTCATCAGATCATCACAGAAGGGGAGCCGTTTGCGTTGTCCACAGCCCACAGCAAAAGCTGCCAGGCAGATGCACTCAGGTTTAGGAGGGCAACAGAGTGGGAGATCTCCCCAAGGCCAAGGCAAAGAACCTTTCCGACAAATATTTGTGGGATACTATCCAGGGGCAGGCATCAGCTGTGGCTGAACCGTTAAGTAGTGCACATTTTCAGAGGTCACAGCCTGCTTGGAAAGCCATGGTAGCAGCTGGATTTCTGTTCTGCAGAGAACTGTCTACAGGTTTCTGGGAGCACTGCTTGGGTCACTAGACCCAGCGTCTTGGCTTTCCAACTGACAGTCAGATGTCCAGCCAGCATGGTGAAGTGGTCAAGAGTGGCAGACTCTAAACTGGACAACCAGGTTTGATTCCCCACTTCTCCACGTGCAGCCAGCTGGAGGACCTTGGACCAGTTCACAGTTCTCTCAGAGCTCTCTCAGCCCCACATGCCTGTTTTGGGGAGAGGGAGGCACTTGTAAGCCCCTTTCCCCTCCTTCCTGCCCCCTGCAAGCGTGGGGAGACGGCAACCCGCAAGCACCAGTCCTGCCAGACACCTGGTGCCCCCTCTGCCCTGGGCCCTCAGGCCAGCTACGAGAGAAGAGCCACGCAGAAGCGAAGGAGTAGCAAAGCCTGAGACTTACCTACGCACCGCCAGCCCCCCCAGGAGCTTGTAGCGCAGGGACTCTGCTTGGGCGATGGCGCACAGGCCTCTCGTGGCCACCTTCTCGGCATACAGCTGGAAGAGAAAGGAGCGTCTCCGTCAGACAAAGCAGCCACGGGGGCTGGCAGAGGGCCAAGTGGGATTCCTTCTACCCAAGACAGGTTGGCTGAGAAAAAGCAGCTTGTGTCAGAGGAAGCGTCGCCATTAGCCCAGCACTGCCCCCCCACCTATTCTTGAGCCTGTGGAATTCTGGCCAAGTAGGGAGGGGGCAGCCACAAAATGGCTGCCATCACTTACCTCCAGCCACCCCGTGAAGGCCCTTAAGGCTGTGGGGCAGCAGCTGCCAAAGAAATGCTTCAAGAGAGGTGACCAGCCCATCATACCTCCAACGGCCAATCAGAACCCCCAAAGGCCAATCAGAACCCCCACAAACACTTAGTGGTGGCCAGGAAAGGAGGAGTGGGGCGTGGTGCTCTTGGGGACCCATCCCCTAACGACTGCTCTATTCAAGTGAAGACTGGCTGCTGTCGCTTGAGCAGAAAGGCTGAGCAGAGCTTAAATAACAGAAGAAGTTAACCATGCCGGCTTTTCTCACTCCCTCCGGCCAGTACTTACATGCCTGCAGGGGAGTCCCGGAAGCTTTCACAAAGCAGCTCGAGGGGCCGTCCTCCACTCCGCAGGCCGGGCCTACTAAGGCTCTGTGCCTTGGGAAGGTGCTTTGTGAACCAGCCATTCCAAAACAGCAACTGCACCTGTCGGCTTGAACCATCCAGACGCTCCCAGGGAGGAAGGGTCTTGGTGGCCAACACGACTAGGTGACTCTACTTGTTATGGCCTGGACTTGGACAAGCATCCTTCCAGGCAGGCCTAGTGGCACAGGGCGGGGGCAAAGTGACTGAAAACTTAACAGACCACAGTGAGAACCGGCAGAACTGAGGGCCATGTGCCAGAGGCCACAACACAGCCCAGCTGCTTCTTGCACAGGTTTCCCTCGTACAGTTCTCCACCTCAGTACCTAGAAGAGACTGGGGATGCTCAAATATTGCCCATCTAAGCCAATTCAGTGGAGGCAGAGCAGAGGATTTGTATTTTGTGGGTTTACATTACAGGTGGAAAGATGCCAGCGGTGGCTGGAGGACCGCTAGTCATTGATGCTTTAGGCCAGTTCTGCATTGGTCAAGATGGCCCATCAGGCCTATTCCAATGCTACGATTCTATAGAAAGCCGCCTAGCTTTCAAGTGCTCAGGGTTATGGCACAGCTGAAGTTTCATTCCTCCCACAGTTCTGAAAATCAAGCAGAGTTTCTGCTTACTGAGAGCATCAATGTATTTTTATCTTGTTAATTTGATGTATATACTGCTGCTCTCAGAAGTTCTGGCTCATGGTAGTTTACAACATATATATAAACTAGCAAGAAGGCCCATTGCACCCCAGGAAAGCAATGGGTGATCTCTCTCTCCCTCGCAGCACGAGCCATAGCAGGTAATCAGTGCTGCTCGTAGTAGCAGGGAATGGGGGCTCGAGTGGATGGCTCTCTCTGTTTCTGTCTCTCCCTCGCAGCAGGAGCCATAGAAGGTAATCAGGGCTGGTTTGCAATTTGGCAGGGCTCTCTGTGTGTGTGTGTCTCTCTCTCAGGAGTGAAAGCAAAGTGGCTAGTGTCCAGGGAGGGAGGGTGAGAGCTGTAGATGCACGGCCAATTAGGGTGCGGACAGCTTTGTTGGCTGCACCCTGATTGGCCCTATTCCAAAGTGGACAGCCAGGACACTCTCCACCCCCACCCCAGGGCTGTTTCACAAATGCTAAGAGGAACAATGGGTGGATAAGGATAAAACATATATAATAAAACAGTAAAATCACAATTACAAAAATGGAAGAAGCTTCCACAAAAAATAACACAGGCCACTCTTAATCCAGATCTGGGTCAGAACCAACCGGCAGCTCTCCCTTCTCAGACAAATGCCTCAAGCTCATTCAATGCAAAAGACACCCCTGTCAGAGCGCCCAAGCCCAGCCCCACAGAACGTGGTCCTGGGGAGGCGACTCTGAGCAGAGGGTGCCTATTTCTGACTCGTCATCGGATCATCACTGAAGGGAAGTTGGAACGGGAAACGCGAACAAAACCCAACCCGGCCCCCTTACCTCCACGCTTCCTTCGGGAAACCCAAAACGCTTCTGGACGACGGCCGTCAGCTCACGGATGCGGCGCCCTTTCTCACCCAGGACATTCTGAGTCCTGAAAGAAAGCAATGTGGACTGTCACACTTCATGCACAATTGTGTCATCTACTTTGGGCAAGCAATCACGGATCTTAGGTTTTAGGAGACCACCAGCTTCTTTAAAATCCAAGATACAGGGGCAGTGGGGATCTAACTAGTAAAAAGCAATCCCTCTCCTTCCTCATAAGCAATCTTAAAACAAATGGGAGATAAACCAGCTTACAGAATCCTAGAATTGGAAGGGACCTCTTGGGTGATCTAGCCCAACCTCCTGCACCATGCAGGACACTCACATCCCAATTGCTCATCTACTGTAACTTGCCACCCCTTTGCCTTCACAGAATCAGCCTCTCCGTCAGATGGCTCTCCACCCTCTGCTTAAAAATCTCTAGACGGAGAACCCACCACCTCCCAGGGAAGCCTGTTCCTCTGAGAAACCACTCTAACTGTCAGGAACTTCTTCCGGATGTTTAGATGGAATTTAGAATCACAGTGGGAAGGGATCTCATGGGCCATCTAGTCCAACCCCCTGCACTATGCAGGACACTCCCACGAACTTCTTTCGAAGGTTTAGACAGCATTACTTTTGCGTTCAATTCATCCCATTGGTTCTGGTCCATCCCTCCGGGGGTAAGAGAGAACAACTCGGCTCCATCCTCTACAGGCCACCCTTTAACTGCGTTAAATGAAAGCAGCAGATTGCTGTTTCTGCACTAGCCAATGTTCAAGGCAGGCAGGTGCTGCTATGCCACAAAAATCAGAGAAGCCCCTGAAATATTCTTCAGGCTTTGAGAAACCACAAAAGCAGCACCACTGTGCAGAATACGTTTGGGAAACATAGCTGTGTAAATGGCCACCCAGGGCCCCTCCCCTTCCCATCATCAGCCATTTGTGGAGGGGTGGATGGTTTCATGTGACTATGTATGGCCCTATCACCTGATAAACATTTAACAAATCGCACTCATTTGGCAACTTCTTCCACAGCTGTCAAGCAACCCGAGGGTTTCACAAAAACCTGGTTGAGGAAGCTGGCGTTAGATGGTGTTACATGCAACCTTCTGGGTTCAGTCTATGCAGAAGAGCAGAGGTCCCCGAAATCCCAGTGCTAAAAAAACTGAAAGCCAGCTACTTTTTTAAAAGTGAAAAACAGTCAACAAAAATCCAAGCAGCACACGCAGATTGTGGGAGCTCTTCGATTGTAAATAAATAAACAAGCCCACAGTGGCAAAGTAAAACCCGGTGGCATATAAATCAAGGGGGCAGGTAGATTACCTGGTCGCAAGGATGATGATCTCTGTCCTGGTTGGGGTGACCCTGACCTCCACTCCGGAGTAGCCATCCTCTGCCAACTCCCGAGTCAGAAACTCGTTCAGTTCTGCTTTGAAGATGCCATCTGCCACAAACTAAGGAGAGAAAAAACAAGCCAGGTTATGAGAAACCATTCAAAGGACCCCAGAAAGAAAGCCAGCAAGAAGTAAACTGATGCCTGCTAGTTCTAGTGTGAAAACCCCGCTGTAGCATCCCCTGCCAATTCAGTACCTGCAAGCCTTTATTTATTACAAGCAAAGGTGCCCAGTTCCTTCACAACTCCCCACTGGTCCGTGTTGACCACACTGGTCCATGCAGGGAGATGTCCTTTTCTTGAAAATTTTCAATTCTGCCTTAGGAAGTGTTTAGACTGGAAATAAAATAATTTAAGACATAGAATCGTAGAATTGGAAGGGGCCATACAGGCCATCTAGTCCAACCCCCTGCTCAATGCAGGATCAACCCAAAGTCTGGGCCAGGCTGCCGAATTGCAGAGATGGATTTTTAAGTGAATGTTTATTTATGGCAAACACAAACGCACCGTTCTGCAGTTGAAGCATCTACTGAGAGAAAATGTTACTCTGCTAAAGTGAACTGGGAATCAACTATTGATAAGGAATACTTTTATGGGGGGGGGTGGTACAGGTGGATACCAGCTGGGCTTTCAAGCTGTTCCCAAACTGGTTTAAGCAACTGTATTCCATTTGCATAAAACAAACCCCACAGTGTTCCCTGTGCTACAGCAGCTTAGGATGCGTCCCTGAGATTTGCCTACACAGGAGCAACCACACTCACCAAGCCACTGAGACTTATTCTGAAAGCTCTCTCTGCAAAAAGTAACACGTTAACCTCACACTGAATCTGGCTACCTGTTGAGGTCAGGATCGTCTACTCAAGACAGGCAGCTTCTCTTCCAGAGTCTCAGGCAAAGGCTTTTCCCATCACTTAATGCCTGGCCTTTTTAGGTGGCGAAGGCAGGGACTGAACCTGGGACCTCAAGGCTAATGTCTTCGCAGGAGTATCACCCCAGGAAGGTCTACTAGACCAGGGGTAGTCAATGCGTGGTCCCTCCAGATGTTCATGGACTACAATTCCGATGAGCCCCTGCCAGCATTTGCATATCACAGCGCCAGATCCCCAAGCATATGTACAGAGTATTAAAAAATTAAACTCCCTGCAAGAAGAAATCTAGCACGGCAGGAAGAAAAGCAAAGGTTCTACCCAGTTCTCTCTGCTTTATGCACAGAGGCGCGCCCCCCCCTTCTGAAGTGCTGCAGCCCAGCAGGCCATGAACTGGGGCAAAACCATTAGAGAAGCGGGGGGGGGGGAGAAGCTAAGGCAGAAGGACCATAGAAAGGGCTTGGCTTGCAAACGGCGGGGTCCCCCCGCACCGAGTTCAGAGCGCTTTCCTGCAAGCCCAGAGCCTCCGATGTCCCAGCGTGCCCCGCGCCACAAACCGGCCCTCCATCCTCTGCCCTGCCGCCATGTTGCTCCTGTCAGGCCTTCGCCTGGGATGGGGGGCAGCTCCAATCGGCCGCCATCCGCCGCTGCCGCCGCCCCCACGGCTCCCCCGCCGCCCTCGGGACGCCCAACTCAGCCCGCCGCTTCTCTTCCCACCGGTATTCCCGGCTCCGCGATCACCGGCGCCCGCGTTATGGAGCGCGTTCCCGGCCCAGGCCTCACCTTTCGCTTCTTGGAGATCTGCACCGCCATCTTGAGACACGGGCGAAAAGGAGGCCGCTTCCGCTTCCGCCGTGGATTATAGGAGCAATCCGCCGCCGTCTATTGGCCTGCGGAGATCACGTGAGTGATAGTAGCCGCGATGCATGCCGGGAAGTCTATTGGGCATCTGAGGCTGCCGGTTGTTCACGTGTGACGTTTCGCCACTTCTTATTGGTCGGTATTGATCACGTTGGGGCACAGGTGCAAACTGGGTAAAGTAGTTTTTAAAACTTTAGGCGCCGGTATAGGATGAGTTCTGAGGGGAAATAGAGACAATTTCAGATTGGGGGAAAAACCATTTGAGTAGTGAAAAATATTAGATTATGATATTCGGTAATCCTCATGAAGCTTGGTGGGTTACCGTGGTTCAGTCATTTTCTCTCTCTCTGATTTCAGTCTAGCCTACCTCGCAGGTCTGTTGTAAAGAAAAAAATCGAGTGAAGAAAAACTATGCATTTTCCAATGATCTCCCTGGAAGAAAACGAGCAGGATGAAGACTCACAAAATTATGGATCATTTTGAGTATTATTTAATTTATATATCACCCTCCCAGCAGAGCTGGCTCAGGGTAATATTTATGTACATATTTATTAAATTTTTATGCCGCCTTTCTCTGGGCATAAGAGCGGTTTACGATATCCAATTATTATAATTGTTGTTGTTGTCAGTTTCGAAGTCGTGTCCGACCCATCGCAACCCCACGGACAATGATCCTCCAGGCCTTCCTGTCCTCTCCCATTCCCCGGAGTCCATTTAGGTTTGCCCCGACTGCTTCAGTGACTCCATCCATCCACCTCATTCTCTGTCGTCCCCTTCTTCTTTTGCCCTCAATCGCTCCCAGCATTAGGCTCTTCTCCAGGGAGTCCTTCCTTCTCATGAGGTGGCCAAAGTATTTGAGTTTCATCTTCAGGATCTGGCCCTCCAAAGAGCAATCAGGGTTGATCTCCTTTAGGACTGACCGGTTTGTTCGCCTTGCAGTCCAAGGGACTCGCAAGAGTCTTCTCCAGCACCAGAGTTCAGAAGCCTCAATTCTTTGACGCTCGGCCTTCCTTAGGGTCCAACTTTCGCAGACATACATTGCAACTGGGAAGACCAGTTGCAACTGGGAATTATTATAATAATAAAAGATAATCAGTTAAAGATAGTAAAATAATTGTATACAGTACAATTATAGTTAAATTATTTAAATAATTAAGGTAAAGGTATCATGTCTGACCCTTGGGGTGACGCCCTCCAGCGTTTTCTTGGCAGACTCAATACGGGGTGGTTTGCCAGTGCCTTCCCCAGTCATGACCGTTTACCCCCCAGCAAGCAAGCTGGGTACTCATTTTACCGACCTCGGAAGGATGGAAGGCTGAGTCAACCTTGAGCCGGCTGCTGGAATTGAACTCCCAGCCTCATGGGCAGAGCTTTCAGACTGCATATCTGCTACCTTACCACTCTGCGCCACAAGAGGCTCATATTTAAATCATTAAACGATTTTAAATCAAATAAAACCCCTATCTGGGATAAGAGCACACAAACTACTGATGGTTGCAAGCTTTAAATGCAACAAGTTGGAATTAAATCCCATTTGGGGCCCACTGTCAACTTTTAATTATTTATTGATACCTCTGTTGCCTCCCATGGAGACCCAATACAGCTTGCAACATGCCCTCTTTCCCCATTTTGCTCTGAGGAGGGCTGCCGGTTCCAGTTTGGAAAATACCTGAAGGCAGGATCAGCCTCAAGCATCCAGGAGAAGGATCAGTCCAGCCGCTGCTTGAAGACGGCCAGTGAGGGGGAGCTCCCCACCTCCTGAGACAGCCCATTCCTCTGCTGAACTAGACTCCTAGAATCCTCGAGTGGGAAGGGACCATGCAGGCTATCTAGTCCCACCTCCCTGCTCAAGGCAGGATCAGCCTCAAGCATCCAAGATAAGCCTCTGTGCAGTTTACATTTTTGTGTAGGATTTGGGCAGATTCTGCAGAAAAACCCAACAGGAAAGAAAGAACGTTCTCCTACAATTGGTAGTTTTCAAGAGTGACCACACGAGGGCAGGAGCTCCCTACCTAATCCACCAAACATTTTGTGGGGTGTGGAGTGCAGGGACAGAATAGCATCACTAGATGATCATTTGCTCCCCATTGCTGGATTTCTCCACAGCAGGACCATCTCACCAGGGCCAGTTCAACCTGTTCTGTGCCCTACAAGAAGAAACCGCTTTATTGGAGTCCAGGAGCTCCTTGGAGACCTTCATCAGATACAAGCAGGATTGGAGATCCCCGAGTCCTTATATCCCAGCCTGATAAGGATCCAGTGTCCCTATTCACCCCCCCCCCCCATGTTGTAATCCCTCCTTGCAGCTTCGGTCAATGAACGGCCTGGAAGATTAAAACGTTCTCCCACCGCTTTTTGAGTGCTTTGATTTCACGTTTATGCACGTCACAGCCTTTCCTCCTTCTGATGCGGCTGCCGGCTGAGTCCGAGCACAGTAGCTGTATGCGTTCAGGTGACGCCGTTCTCTTCCTTCCTGGAGCTGCATCAGCCAGGAGCAAGCCAGTCCGCTGCAGAGCATCTCCCACCTCTTTGTTGCGCTGCCACAAATGCTCATGGGCAAGGCCTGCGAAGAACATCGAGTCCTGTGCCTTCGATGTCTGGAGACGGTGTGATTTCAGCCGGCAAGTAGAACCTCAGTTCGCCCATCTACAAGAAAGCCCCCTCTTGCACAGTTCCTCCGTTATTCCCGGGACCTCTGCAGGGCATAATGCCACAGAGTCCACCCTCTGAAGCAGGCTTTCTTCTCCAGGGGAACAGATCTCTGCAGTCTGGAGGTGGCCTGCAGTTCCAGGGATCTCCAGCTGACAAAGCTGTCAGTCTTCTCTCTATCATATGCCACAAAATCGCTCACCGGAAAGCGCATTTTTTGACAGGTCTCTCTAAAGACAACCAGTAAACCATGAAGAATTTCTTGCCTTCCAATAAACCATGAAGAATTTCTGGCCCTGCTTGTGGACCTCCTGATGGCCCCTGGGTTTTGGCCTCTGAGTGTAGGACTGGATGGGCCATTGGGCTGACCCACCAGGGCTTCTCTTCTGTCCTCATGCTGTTCTTAGGAATGACCTTGAGCTTTGGAACGGTCGCGGTCTGGAGGAAGGGGAAACGAGGAGAACACTCCCCATAAATTGCCCCCATAAGCGGAAAAGCTTTCAGGCTCCTCTGAAGAAGCATTTCTGGAGCTGTTAAGAATCCCAGGAGGGCGGAAAGCAGAGAAGAGCCTTTGAGGCAAGGGGTGTGTGTGTGTGTGTGTTGCGGAATGGAAGGGATCCTCAGAAATGATAAACTGTATCCTGGCAAGGAGCAGTTCTGCATTTGTAGCCAAGGTCCGTTATTTCAGAATGACTGAATCACAGAACCATAGAGTTGGAAGGGACCATGCAGGCCATCTAGTCCAACCCCCTGCTCAACGCAGGATCAGCCCTAAGCATCCTAAAGCATCCAAGAAAAGTGTGTACCCAACCTTTGCTTGAAGACTGCCAGTGAGGGGGAGCTCACCACCTCCTTAGGCAGCCTATTCCACTGCTGAACTACTCTGAATTTTTTTTCCTGATATCTAGCCTATATCGTTGTACTTGAAGTTTAAAGCCATTACTGCGTGTCCTCTCCTCTGCAGCCAATGGGAACAGCATCCTGCCCTCCTCCAAGTGACAACCTTTCAAATACTTAAAGAGGGCTATCATGTCCCCTCTCAACCTCCTTTTCTCCAGGCTGAACATTCCCAAGTCCCTCAACCTATCTTCATAGGGCTTGGTCCCTTGGCCCCAGATCATCTTCGTCGCTCTCCTCTGTACCCTTTCAATTTTATCTACGTCCTTCTTGAAGTGAGGCCTCCAGAACTGCACACAGTACTCCAGGTGTGGTCTGACCAGTGCTGTATACAATGGGACTGTGACATCTTGTGATTTTGATGTGATGCCCCTTTTGATACAGCCCAAAATGGCATTTGCCTTTTTTACCGCTGCATCACACTCCCTGCTCATGTTTAGTTTACAATCCACAAGTACCCCAAGGTCTCGTTCACACACAGTGTTACCTAGAAGCGTATCCCCCATCCAGTAGGCATGCTTTTCATTTTTCTGACCCAGATGCAGAACTTATCTTTATTAAATTGCATCTTGTTCTCATTTGTCCATTTTTCCATTGTGTTCAGATCTCGTTGAACTCTGTCTCTATCTTCTGGAGTATTTGCCAGTCCTCCCAATTTGGTATCATCTGCAAACTTGATGAGTAGTAGCTCCACCCCTTCATCTAGATCAGTGATCCCCAACCACCGAGCCGTGGCCCAGTGCCGGGCCGCAAAGGCCTCAGCACCGGGCCGCGGCTCCCTCTCCCGCGCCCCCCGCAGTGAGAAACTTCCCAGGCCACAAGCAATGGCAAATCTAGACAGCATCCTAAAAAGCAGAGACATCACCCTGCCAACGAAAGTGTGTCTAGTCAAGGCTATGGTATTCCCAGTTGCAATGTATGGCTGTGAAAGTTGGACCATAAGGAAGACCGAGCGTCAAAGAATTGAGGCTTTTGAACTCTGGTGCTGGAGAAGACTCTTGCGAGTCCCTTGGACTGCAAGGCGAACAAACCGGTCAGTCCTAGAGGAGATCAGCCCTGACTGCTCTTTAGAAGGCCAGATCCTGAAGATGAAACTCAAATACTTTGGCCACCTCATGAGAAGGAAGGACTCCCTGGAGAAGAGCCTAATGCTGGGAGAGATCGAGGGCAAAAGAAGAAGGGGACGACAGAGAATGAGGTGCCTGGATGGAGTCCCTGAAGCAGTCGGGGCAAACTTAAATGGACTCCGGGGAATGGTAGAGGACAGGAAGGCCTGGAGGATCATTGTCCAGGGGGTCGTGATGGGTCGGACACGACTTCGCACCTAACAACAATAACAAGATGTATGATAAATAGATATAGAGATGATAAATGATAGACAGATGATAGATGATAACAGACGATAGATATATGATTGATAGATGGATGAGAGACAGAGAGAGAATGCTCCACCCCCAAATCCTCAGGGATCCCCCTACCCAGAGTTGGCAGCCCAAGGCCCCTGTGAAAGCCGCATTGCTGCTGGGTAAACAAGAGGCCCCCCTCCACCGTATTTCTCCCCAAGGAAGTTTTGCAAATGCTCCAGTGAATTATTTAAGTGGCAGGAGAGAGGTGCCGGGGAGAGAAGGGCGGAGAGCCAGCCGTTTAGTGGGCCGTTGTTCTGCTCTTTACTATTTAATGAACCTGCTGCCTTTGGCCTCTCTGGGCTTCCCTCGAGAAGCAGAGGTGCAAGGAAACGATGAAAAGAACCAGCCCGCCTCCAAATCTTTCAGATTGATTTATCGAAGAATGGGACATATCTCCGAGCCCCCTCGAGACCCCCTCTTTCCAATCGTCTGCCCTCAGTAAGCTTTGCCCTCAAACTGGAACTGGCAGACCAGCGAGGAGTCCAGAGTCGGCTTGGTGCCATGGTTTGAAGGCGTTGGACTAAGACCTGGGAGTCCCAGGTTCAAGATCCCGCTCTTCCGCTCTTCTCCCACGGAAGCTCGCTGGATGACATTGAGCCAGTCTCAGCCTCGCTCACCTTACAGGGTTGTTGTGACGATAAAAGGGGGGAGAGGAGAAGGAGGTTAGCCTCTTTGGGTCCCCGGTAGGAAGATAGGCGAGGTTTTAAGTTAAATCAAAATCTTGTGCCCATCTTGCCCTATCTGTCACATTTTCACCCCAACCTTCCTTGGGATAAAACAGCCAGCGCCATGTAGCAGCTTCTAATCTGGTAAACTGGGTTTGTTTCCCCACTCTTCCACAAGCAGCCAGATGTGTGATCTTGGGCTGATCACAGTCCTCTTAGAGCTGTTAGAGTGGTTCCCTCAGAGCAGGGGTAGTCAACCTGTGGTCCTCCAGATGTTCATGGACTACAATTCCCACGAGCCCCTGCCAGCATTTGCTGGCAGGGGCTCATGGGAATTGTAGTCCATGAACATCTGGAGGACCACAGGTTGACTACCCCTGCCTTAGAGCTCTCACAGAGAGCTGTGGTGGGGTCTGCGGTGGGGAGAGGAAGGGAAGGCAAGGGGAAGCAGCTTGGAGACTCCTTCAGGCAGTAGAAGGTGGGGAATAAAACCCAACATTTTCTCAAAGCTCTCTCAGCCCCACCTACGTCATAGGGAAAGGTGTTTGGGACCCCTTGTAGTATTGAAAAGTGGATCACAACACACACACGACACACCCCCTGCTTGAAGACGGCCACTGAGGGGGAGCTCCCCACCTCCTGAGGCAGCCCATTTCACTGCTGAACTACTTGTACTGTGAACATTTCTCCCCTGATATTAAGCAGTACTGTTCTAGCAGTAGTTTAAGGCCATTACTGGGGGGTCCTCTCTTTTGCTGCCCACAGGAACCTCTCCCTGCCCTCCTCCAAGGGACAACCTTTGAGATCCTTCAAGAGAGCCACCCTGTCCCCTTCCCGCCTCGTCTTCCCTAGGCTGACCATCCCCGGGTCCCTCAAGCTTTCCTCGAAGGGCTCAGTCCCCAGGCCACGGATCCTCCTCGTTGCTCTCCTCTGCCCCCTCTCCGTTTTGTCCACGTCCTTTTGAAGTGAGGCCTCTGGAAGTGAGGCCCCAGGTGGGGTCTGGCCAATGTGGCACACAGCAGGACTATGCCACCCCCTCCTCCCCAGCCAAAGCTCTCCTCTCACCGGAGCGCCTGCCTTTTCTGCTGCAGAGAGGCCCCAGGGCTCCGCTTCTGCAATGCAGAGTGCTTTTCTGCATTCTGCTAGGGAGCCTCAATCAGTCTGGCCCTCTCCCCCAATTCTCCTGGGTTGGATACTTAGGGAGGCAGACACTGCACAACCTGACACATCACATCTTCCATTTTCCCCCCACCCTTCAGAGCAGCAAGGGTCCCTCCTCCTCCCCAGCACTAGGCAGAAGCAGAAGGGATTTCCACAGGGCCACTGTTAGAGAGGGACTCAGTCTCATCTGGTTCATAGTGACCCACACAGAGTTTTCAAGGCAAGGTCTCTGCCTGAGACCTTGGAGAGAAGAAGAGCTGTTTCTTTGTACCCCAGTTTTTACAGCCCAAAAGGAGTCTCCAAGCAGCTGAGAATTGCCTACACTTCCTTTCCCCACAATGGACACCCTGTGAGGTAGTTGGAGTGGAGAGCTCTGAGAGAACTGTGACTGGCCCAAGGTCACCAAGCTGGCCTTACGATGGCCTTTCCTTTCCTCTCCCCACAACAGACACCCTGTGAGGGAGATGAGGGTGAGAGACCTCTAAGGGAACTGCTCTGCATGAACATCCCTAAAAGAACTGTGACTAACTCAGGTTACTAAGCTGGCTGCATCTGGAGGAGGAAAAGGAAGAAGAGCTGGTTTTTATACCCTGCTTTTCACTGCTCAAATGAGTCTCAGAGCGGCTTACAGTCGCCTTCCCTTCCTCTCCCCAGAAGAGACACCCTGTGAGGGAGGTGGGGCTGAGAGAGCCCTATTGTTACTGCTCTGTGAGAACAGCACTATCAAGACTGTGGCTGGCCCAAGGTCACCCAGCTGGCTGCATGTGGAGGAACGAGGAACCAATCCTGGCTGGCCAGATTAGAAGCCTCTGCTTTTAACCACTCCACCACGGTGGATCTCAAATTGCTACCTGTCTGAGCAGACTCTGACGGACAAAGGGCATTTCCGCACCTGTTAAATGTTGTGAAATGCTTACCTTACGTAGTCGTTATATTCCGGCCCCTCCATATGACGTCGCCCATATCCAGCATCTGGGCAGTAATCGGCTCTCTACACCCTCCATTTTAAAGCTCTAGTTGGGGAATCATAGAATCATAGAGTTGGAAGGGGCCATATAGGCCATCTAGTCCAACCCCCTGCTCAACGCAGAATAGCACAAAGTGGATTCCCCAATTTATTTAGAGTTAGCTACAGGAGAGCAACCAGCTGCCAACCAGCAGAGGGAAGGTATGGAGGCTCAAACGCACTAAAGGAGCCTGCCTTGTCCTGCCCTTGCCCCGCCTCCCTCTGCCCTGTTCCCAGCGACAGGAATTTATTTTTTAAAAGGTCTAACTTCCTGGAGCAGCGAACAGGCGGACAAGAGTGCAGGTGATGCCAGAAATAATTTTCCTCACAAAGTTGTAACACAAAGTATGCGCCTCTAAAGTTTCCCCCCTCCTCCAAAATCAGGAACAAGATTAATTTTTAAAAGTTATATGCATATAGGTGCTTAAATGGAGAACTATGGATTTAAAAAAAACTAGCGGGCATAGTGGGACCTTTAAAAAATGGAGAAAGGGATTGGCTACCTGGATTGATTGACAGGCAGAAGAGAGTTGCGTGTAAACTGCGTTGCTCTCTTCCGCCTTTTCCAGCAGCACTTGTGGAGGGGGAGAAACGCGAAAGGGCGGCAGATGGAAGAGAGACAGCAAAAGGGTGAGGAGGGGCTGGGAGGCACAATAATGTTAACTCTACGCCATTCAGCTGGCATCATGCTGTTTTTTCTGATGTGCGGAAATTCCCCCAATATTAGGCAGCCTCCTGTGAATTGTCTGCATCACCCCTCCCAAAAAGGCCAGTGATGGGCCTGGAAGGGGAGGGACCCCAGGTGTGTCCGCGCACAACTAGGCTTCCAAGCCATATTCTGCACAATCGCACCACTTCTGGGGTTTCTCAAAGCCTGAAGAATATTCCAGGGATTTCTGAATTCTAAAAAAAAATTGAGAAAGGCCTTACTCTCAGCCTGGCCTACCTCACTGGGTTGTTGTGAGGAGGAAAAGGAGGAAACGAAAGCTCCCACAAAGATTTGTGATAATGATGTGGAAACACATCATCTGTGACAATGTGACTCTTGCCAGGGGCCACCCCCGCCCCTACGGCAGCCTCCTTCATTTCAGCCTGAAGACTGGAGGAGAGGGGGGGGTGCTTGGCCTTGGGCAGAGGCCGGGACAGGGAGAGGCAGATTGGGAGCGACAGTGACTGGCAAGGTCCGTGCTACTGCCGCGGCCTGTCTTTTGAACTGGGCCCTGGCCCACAGATGCACTGAGCCATGCTCATTCCACCACGGCCCACCTTCGGGGCCTGGTCCTGAGCTACAGCCATGCCAAGGCCTGCAGTCTGCTTCCACTGCTCCTCTTTTTTGGTACCCGGGCCCAACCTACAGCCACACACTCCACCGCTGCTTCTCTTTGGCGCTTGGCTCGGCCTCCACCACCTCCCTGCCTCTTATGACACCTGACAGGGAGTTGGGGCAGGACAGATGAATGTCACGTCCATATTCATTTCCGCTACACTCCAGCCCCGAACGCGCCAGAAGATGTGTTTCCACTTCAATAAAAAAAAGATTTATCCATGTAGTGGTCAGTACGCATTAACCCGCACACAATGTTTAATTCCACTTGTTTTTTTATTATTCAACATTTTATACATAATAAATACAAAGTTTTATAGCCAATATAAAGAAAGCATCAAAGGCTCTGCTCTCCTTGTATTGACACTGTACATGTTGATACGTTCTATTGCATGCCCTGTATGAAGTTTTAAAAAGGAGGCCTTGTTTTTACAACTCTTTTTTTTTTCTTAAATAAAAATTAGCAGCTCTTACAGAAAATATTTTTTTAAAATATAACTAAAGAAGGTTTCTTTCATTTTTTTTAAAAATTTTTAAATAACACTTTCTGAATTTTTGAACGTCCGGAGGACGGCCACAACAACCGAAAAAAAGGCGGATGCGGAAGAACCGGCTGACAGAACGGAAAGTTGTAATGATTGGCAACGGTTAATTTTTCCCAGAAGTGATTCTTAAAACATTTGCGGTAAAATTGTCCTTTAAATTTTTGAAAAACAAACCAACAAAACAAAAACCCTTTAAGAATTAAGTATGATAAACACTTTGGGAGGGGGGGGGGAGGAACGACCTCCAAAGAGATCGACAGGATCAAAGGCGCGAGAAACATCCCTTTCCCCAAACTGGGGGTTTGGCGATTGCGGCCCTCGGCCCAATTTCATGTCTACCTGCTCCCCCCTCGCTCAGGCCATCCAAATTGGCACCCCTCCCCATCTTACTTCAAGAGGTCCAGCCGAGATTATTTGGGCAGCTTCAGATAAATGATCCTGTTCAGTGATTTCACAAAATGCAGCCACGTAAATTTATTTAAAAAAATGAAAACCCAAGAGAGTCCGAAGTCCATCAGGCAACTAAATGCTTAAAAGTAACGGTCGCTATGCCTTTACTCGGTTAAGGTAGAAAAATGAAAACAAGAGCACTTTCGATAGGGATTTTAGGTGGCAAGTGGGTTTAGATCAGGGGTAGTCAAACTGCGGCCCTCCAGATGTCCATGGACTACAATTCCCAGGAGCGAATGCTGGCAGGGGCTCCTGGGAATTGTAGTCCATGGACATCTGGAGGGCCGCAGTTTGACTACCCCTGGTTTAGATAGTCCAGCCAACGGGGCTGGGCGGTCACCTGGGACGGAATTTTTCTCACCTGCTGGGGGCTGCTGCTCGAAGTGTGGACCTTCTCCAAAAATGTACTTTCTTTCCCACTCCTCTTTCATCACTTTTACTCGTCTTAAAATGACAAGAAAGACCTCACTGAAACTGGCGTCATTGGAGACCCGGATTTTGATGGCCGCCCCCTTGGGCGGTCGCCCGAAAGCTAAGTCGCCTTCTGCTCCTCACCCTGAAAACCGATGGAGAACGGCCGAGGGACCAAGGGGCCCTTATGCGGAGGTAGAGGGTCACTCTTCCCCACAGTGTTGATGGGCTGCGGAAAGAGTCCTTGTTCGTCTACGACAGGGGTAGTCAAACTGCGGCCCTCCAGATGTCCATGGACTACAATTCCCAGGAGCCCTTGCCAGCATTCGCTGGCGAATGCTGGCAAGGGCTCCTGGGAATTGTAGTCCATGGACATCTGGCGGGCCGCAGTTTGACTACCCCTGGTCTACGACATGCATGAGCCCTGTTTCCTTTCTCCCACAATGCTCTCTTTCTTTCCTCTGGATAAACGAGCATCCGGATAAGTGAGCTGTGCAAGGCCTTGTGGTGTCCACCCCATCCCCGTCCGTTGATCAGCTGAGAGAATGCGAGGAAAGAACCCGAAAAGGGCATCACTGCCCACCATGTTCAATACCCCTGTGGTGGGTGTGGGAAGGGAGGACCCCCTCCCCTTCCCCATCCCTAATTTCCTAGGTCTGAGCTGCCAGGTGGGCTTCGAGGTGGAGACCCACACTATCACTATCCAATGCTAAAGCTAGACACCAAACCCCGATAGCCTAAGACATTAATGCTGCTCCACTCTAGCCAGAGGGTCTGATGCCCCAGATCTACTGCTAAGCTCAGAGAGTAAATCTACACAGCTATCACTGGGATAAGAAGCAACCCGAGTACAAAAATGGGGTGGGGATAAAACATTCTGCTTTAAAAAAAGCAAACGAGGGGCTGTTTCCAGCTCTAAGATGGAAATCCTGCTTATTCAGTGTTCTCCTAAGGGAGGAACCGGGGGGGGGGGTGTCACTACAAAAGTCAGCACTTCTGAAGTAGATAATTCTATTTATTACTAAACGCATGGCATAAATATTAATACCCAAAAAAGGAGAACGTGACATTCATGTTTTACGGTTAATTATGGAAGAGGCGCACGCCGGAGTCATTAACCCAGAGATTCTGTGATGTCCCTCTTGCTGATTTCTCTGCCCCCCCCTGTTTTTTTTGGGGGGGGGAGCAGGGTGGGAGAGGAGCCAGCCTCTCCCGAAACCGATGACTCGTGTGCCCCCCTTCTCTATTTCACACATTCTGATTAAATCGCCTAACCAGGTAAGTACTGCTATTGGAACAGGATAAAGAAAAAAATAAATTTAAAACACATTCCTATGGCAACAGTAATATACTGTACTAATAATGCACATGGGTCTATGTATGTTCTGGCCTGGCCGACACACGTTACGCTCCCCAGACGGAAGCGTGCCCCCCGCCCCAGTGAGGACGCATCTGCTTATTGCTGCAAACCTGTAGCACCAGTAAAGAGGCCCCATCCGATCCTGAAGCGGCAGGGAGAACAGGACTGTGCTGTGAACTGCAGCGGCTGTAGGGACGGGCCGTCCCACGGGAGCGTTCCCGCGCAGGAAATTCGGTCGTTCGCAGGCTGGTCGTTCGCGGCACGGAAAAGGGAGTTCTTTGTAGCCTCCGCTGAAAAACGGGAAAAGGCCATCTTTCCAGCTGCCGGGACCCTCCGTTTGTGACGGGCCCTGCTGGCTTTGTGCTAGAGGAGGAAGGATGGCAGAGAAAGCGAAATCAAACGGCAACAACAACTGCTCCCACCCCACCCCAAAAAAAGAAGTAAAAGGAAAAAGGCACAAAATATCCATGACCACGGGAAGGAGAGTCCGCCGCCACGGGGTCGATCTCGCCCGCCGTTCGGCTCTCGTAGGAAAAGTCTCTTCCCGTCATGCAAAGGTGCCCAAGAGTGAGAGTGGACCGAACGTTGCCAGCGATCGCAGCGCTGTCGGGCAGTCCGTCCTGTCGGTCACACCAGGGTGATTTCCACGTCCTCGATCTTCTCTGTCGGTCTGCGATGCTGCTGGGTCGGTGGGGGAGGAGCGGCCCGGACCTGCAAGGGCCCCAAGCAGAAATCAGCTGCGAGTCGGAGAAAGCTCTTCTTTGGCCCCCGAGAGGCCACCCAAATCTCTCCTGCTGAGTACGCAAGTCTTGTGTCTCCGGATGGATCCGATATGGGAGTGTTTAAAGCACAGGAGGACTGACCACGGAGGAGACCTCTTGTGTGTGTTTACAGGCGACCACAGAACCGGTCTCCTGTCAAGACCAAGAGAACTGGCCTCTGATGTTGCTAGTAAGGAACAAGTCTTTTAAATACCCATCTAGGTTTCAGTCCAGTGGCGCTTTGGAGACCGACAAAATATTCGGGAGAATCAATTATCTCTTTGTCAGACACAAGTATGAACGGAATTCTCTGTCTGATGAAGGGAAGGGAAGGGAAGGGAAGGGAAGGGAAGGGAAGGGAAGGGAAGGGAAGGGAAGGGAAGGGAAGGGAAGGGAAGGGAAGGGAAGGGAAGGGAAGGGAAGGGAAGGGAGGAATAGTGTCCAGGATAGAAGAAGGAAGGAAGGAAGGAAGGAAGGAAGGAAGGAAGGAAGGAAGGAAGGAAGGAAGGAAGGAAGGAAGGAAGGAAGGAAGGAAGGAAGGAAGGAAGGATCTTCTTGTATGATTGGGGTGGGTGAGCTACAAAATTGCACTTGTAGCTGCAAGGGAAAAAATCAAAGAAGTGTTGTGTGCTATTGGTCCACCTTTAAGGATGCCAAGACAGCTGCAGAAGTCTGGGGGCCAGGTGGTGGTCTGACACGTTTGGGTTAGGGCTGGGGGGTCGCAAAGGGAATTCTTTGTGGGGGTGGGGGTGGGGGATGTCCACGGTGGCCCATCACAGCCCTGTGGCTGTTTCCTGTAGGCTGGTGGTGGAGAAGGCCATCCTGTCACGGCTGACTTAAAGCCACCCTGCGGGGTTTCCGAGGCAAGGGCCGAACAGGAGGGGTTGAGAACCACTGGTCTAGCCTCTGCTTAAAACCTTCCAAGGAAGGAGAACCCACCACCTCCCGGGGAAGCCTGTTCCACTGAGGAACCGCTCTAACTGCCAGGAACTTCTTCCGGAGGTTTAGCTGAAAGTTATTTTTAATTAATTTCATCCCGCTGGTTCTGGTCTGACCCTTTGGGGCAACAGAAAACAACTCTGCTCTGCCTTCTCTAGGTCCACCCTTCAAGTATTTGGAGATGGCGATCCTATCACCTCCTCATCGTTTTCTCTCCAGGCTAAACAGCTGGAGGCCGTGGACCGCCCAAAAGACAAGCAGGTTCAAGTTCAAGTCAGGCCTGCCCTTTCCCTAGAAGCTAAAAGGACGGAACTGGGGCTGCTGTAGTTTGCTCGCATGATGAGAAAAGTCACTGGAAAAGACCGTGATGGTGGGAAAAGCGGAAGGGAGCACAAGAACAGGAAGACTCAATCGAGGAAGCCACGGCCCTGTTTGCAAAGCTCTTAATAACAGAAGGGCCAGGAAAGGCAGTGGTTGGTGCACAAAGAAGAGGAGAAGACGGACCTGCAGGGGGCAGCAAGGAGACGCTTAGAGAGGATGGTTGAGATGGCCCCTTCTCTCTCCCCTTAAGCAGGGGTAGTCAACCTGTGGTCCTCCAGATGTCCATGGACTACAATTCCCATGAGCCCCTGCCAGCGTCCATGGACATCTGGAGGACCACAGGTTGACTACCCCTGCCCTTAATCACCATTCCTCGTCTGCCTTCAGATTGATACTCTCAGGGTAATTTCCCCCATCTTCTTGGAATTTTTAAAATTTATTTATTATATATATTTGTATACTGCCCTCCCCGAAGGCTCAGGGCGGTTCACATAAAACAGAACCGAAACAATACAAATTACGTAGAGAGGTACTTGGATTTGACTGCAAAGGGTGAAGGAACTTTTCAATGCCCCATTCCCTCTCCCTCTCTCAGCTAGAGATATGGGTACGACGCTATCTCTGTCTCTCCTCCTTACTACCAAGTACATTAGTTTGCCTACTCTTTAATCAGGCTGGGCACCGCTGCTGGGTTAATTGCTCTGCCAACCAGTTCTCTCAGAGCTCTCTCCACCCAACCAGTTCTCTCAGAGCTTTCTCCACCCCACCTCCCTCACAGGGTGTCTGTTGTGGGGAGAAGAAGGGAAGCTGATTTGAGACTCTTTCAGGTAGTGAAAACCAATTCTTCTTCAAGCAAGGTGGGTAAAACTCTCGAGCAAAGATACTGAAATGTTTCCTGCTAAACCAGTACCAGGCGGGGGGGGGACAGGGCGCAGCCTCCCAAGAGAAGCTGAGGGGGTGGGGAGTGGTGGTCGCCAAAACACAGCCTTCCGTGGCTTGGAGGGACTTTCCCCTTGGCCTGCCAAACAGGGTAGCAAAGTCGGGGGGGGAGGGGGGGCAGTGTGAGTATGCTACTGAAGAAGAAGAGCTGGTTTGTTATACCTGCTTTTCACTACTCAGTGGAGTCCCAAAATGGCTTAGAAGAAGAAGAAGAAGAAGAAAGAAGAAGGAAGAAGGAAGAAGAAGAAGAAGAAGGAAGAAGAAGAAGAAGAAAGAAGGAAGAAGAAGAGTTGGTTCTTAGATGTCGCTTTTCTCTGCCTGAAGGAGGCTCACAGCGGCTTCCCATCGCCTCTGTTTGCAGCACAAGATTTTAGGGGCCAAGTGGAAGAGCAGGACTCCCTGAGTCCAGCTCTTCTCTAGAGGTCCCCAACCCTATGCTGTCACGGTCGCTGGAGGCTGCCCAGGGGTCCTACACACATGAATCACCCTGCAAAACCCCCACAAGCCATTTTGAGCCCCTGTCCGAATCCTCCCTTGACAGCAGGGAAGGGGGATGACCCTGCTGAGATTCTCCCCGTGGTTCTGAATTTCTGCCGGGCCTTGAAACTTACCGGTCTCAGCTTCCCGTAAGAGGTGCTCTCAGGAAGAGGCCGCGGCGGCTGAGAGAATCCAGGAGAGCTCGAGGAGAAGCTGTTATCTGGAAGAGTGGAAAAGCCATTGCTGTGAACCTGCCTGGGACAGATTCTGACTGTCCTGCTCCCTGGGGCCTCAGCCAAAGCTCTAGGTCAGGCTGCTCACAACCAGAAATCACAGGCTTTCACAATGGGAACGGCTGGCATGGGAAAGATGCGCTCGATCGCTGGATAGATTACGGGAGAGCCCAGGCAAGCCCGATCCCATCAGATCCTGGGATATAAGCGGTTTCGGCCCTGGCTAGCCCCTCCAAGGAATGCCAAGGCCATGACGCGGGGGCAGGCAGGGGTAAGCCGAATGGGGTTGAGCACTTTGGCGTGGTTCGGCCACCTTGGCGATCACCGAAGCCCGAGACGGTCAGCGCTGTGATGCGGAGAGGAAGAGTAGCAGCAGTGTGCCGGCCGGCTCTGTGCCTGCTAGCTGGTGCGCCACCGCTGCCCTTCCTCTCCACAGTGCTGGACACTTAGGGCTTCGGTGATTGCCGAGACGGCCAGACCGAGCCGAAGCGCTCGACCCTACTCCGAGCCTCTCTTGCCTGGCTGCCGGACAATCTTAGGATCTCCTGGCCTATATTGCACACATGCCACCTGATAAATACACAAACACTGGGCTACAGCTACCTCCCCCCCCCCCCCCGCAGCTGCCCCAAATCCTTCTGTGCTAACCTAGGAATGTTAACATACACAATTTTACAGAGTTCTCCAGGAATTTGGCATGTGCATGTTCCATGTCTCTGAAACGGCACAGCGTGAGAAAGGACAATTCTCATGGAAAGCCAACCTTCAGGTATTCTTAATTTGTTCACTAAACGGCCCCATGTCAGGGAGGGGCCGTGCCTCAGTGGCAGAGCCTCTGCCCAGCAGGGAGAAGGTCCCAGGTTCAATTCCCGGCATCTCCGGTTAAAAGGTCCAGCCACGAGGGGATGGGAAAGACCGCAGCCTGAAATCACCCTGGAGAGCCGCAGAAAAGGACTGATAGCTCAGTTGGAAGGGCAGTTCAATCCTTGGCATTTCCAGTTCATTTATTTTTATTTATTTATTTTTAGATTTATATACCGCTATTCCCCAGCAGGTCTCGTGGCGGTTTACATAATAAAATATTAAAAATATTAAAAATAAAAGGACAAAGCAAGAGGTGATGGGGAAGACCTCTGCCTGGGACCCTCGAGAGCCATGGGGAGGGGCCGTGGCTCAGTGGCAGAGACTCTGCTTGGCATGCAGAACGTCCCAGGTTCAATCCCTGACCAGGTGGCAGGCGATGTGAGAGACCTCCGCCGGAGACCCTACGTCAGTCCAAGTTTGCAATACTGACTCTGGTGGACCGAGGGTCTGATTCAGTAGAAGGAAGCTTTCCGTGTTCAGTGTGCAGACATGGGACACAGGGCCTCCTTGGATGCACAGCTGAGCCAAGGGTGCCCAGAGGGCTTCCACGCTGCTCCTGCTTGGGTCCCTTACACCAGCCAAAAGGGCTTCCCCTACCCAGTCATCTGCTGAAGCGCTCTGCTCTCCATGGCTTTCCCAGAGCGACGTTCTTCCACCCTCCTTACCGTTGGTTGAGGGAGACCTGGGGAAGTACTGAGAGCCTCTCTTGTCAGGACTGTGGAAAGGGCTGGTTGGCGGCTGGTCGTACAGGGGCAGCGGCGCCAGAGAGTTCTGGGGCTTCGGAGACGGAGAGATCTGCAAGGCAAGGCAGGGAAAGAACATGTGGGATCCGCTCTGCCACAAGCGACCTCTGTGTGTGTTTCGGTTAGTTGAATTCTCCTGCTCCCCCCAGCCCACCATGTCCTAGCAATATTCAAAAAGAATATGTAGCAGTAGAATAAAGCAAAAGAGCAAAGAGAAAGAGTCCAAGCAGCATCTTACAGACTTAAAGACTAAGCAACATCTTAAAGCATCTTAAAAAATGGGGTCTGGGTAGGAGCTTTTGAGAGTCACCACTCGCTTCTTCAGAAACAGGTAGGAGGTGAAACAACAAAACCAGAGTCCAGGAGCACCTTTAAAGCCAACAAAGATTTATTCGAGGCGTGAGCTTTCGAGTGCACCTGTCCTTCTATCACAAGGCTGGCAGATCCTCATTCTGGGGAAGACCTCTGCCTGAGACCCTGGAGAGCCATGGGGAGGGGCCGTGGCTCAGTGGTGGAGTCTCTGCTTGGCAGGCAGAAGGTCCCAGGTTCAA
Source organism: Paroedura picta (assembly GCF_049243985.1). NCBI lineage: Eukaryota > Metazoa > Chordata > Lepidosauria > Squamata > Gekkonidae > Paroedura > Paroedura picta. The sequence goes on along the minus strand of NC_135374.1, from coordinate 4,261,159 downwards.
TCCCCGGCATCTCCAGTTAGAAGGACCAGGCAGGAGATGATAGGAAAGACCTTGGCCTGAGACCCTGGAGAGCCATGGAGAGGGGCCGTGGCTCAGTGGCGGAGCCTCTGCTTGGCACTCAGAAGGTCCCAGGTTCAATCCCCGGCAGCATCTCCAGTGAAAAAGACCAGGCAGGAGGGGAGGGGAAAGACCTCAGCCTCAGACCTTGGAGAGCCATGGAAAGGGGTCATGGCTCAGTGGCAGAACCTCTGCTTGGCATGCAGAAGGTCCCAGGTTCAATCCCCGGCAGCATCTCCAGTGAAAAAGACCAGGCAGGAGGGGAGGGGAAAGACCTCAGCCTCAGACCTTGGAGAGCCATGGAAAGGGGTCATGGCTCAGTGGCAGAGCCTCTGCTTGGCATGCAGAAGGTCCCAGGTTCAATCCCCGGCAGCATCTCCAGTGAAAAAGACCAGGCAGGAGGGGAGGGGAAAGACCTCAGCCTCAGACCTTGGAGAGCCATGGAAAGGGGTCATGGCTCAGTGGCAGAACCTCTGCTTGGCACTCAGAAGGTCCCAGGTTCAATCCCTGGCACCTCCAGTTAAAAGGACTGGGCAGTAGTGATGTCAGGGACTTCCAAATGCGGTGACTTCCATGGAGAAAGGCCAAGGGGAGTAGCTTGTGTGAGTCAGTCTGTGGCAGCAGAAAAGAGCCAAGAGTCCAGCAGGGGACTAACAAGATTTGAGCCAGGGGAGGAGGAATTTTTGGAGTCCCTGCTCACTTCTCTAGATACAGCTATGCCCCCATCTGTTGTTCTATAATAACAGTTACAATTACTACTGCTGCTATTGTTTTTAGCCCGCCCTTCCAGTGTGGCTCAGGGCGAGTGATATTAATAAACCATCCTATACAAAATAAGTTTAAAACATTATTAATCTAATTGCTATTTCCAGACAGGGGCCTTTGCCATCAGGAGCTGGTCTTTCCATCTCGCCCCACAGCGCAAAATTAAATTAACGCAGGAAACCCAACCCACAAAATTAAAAGGTGACGACAGGGCAAGAAAGATAGGCGCCTTCTGCAGAAGAGAACTGAACCAGGGGGGTGAGAATGGGCATTTCTCCGTCTGCCAACCCAGGTTTGATCTCGATTAATTCCAGGAAGGAGATGGGGAACTGCCTCTTTCTGCTTTCCTTCCTGCCCTTCGCCATTCCTTGTGTTCTTTGTAGGGGCATCTGTGGCAGACGTTTGCCAAAATGTCACAGTGCGATTAATACTAAAACTGACACAGCAGAGGAAGCTGAAGGGCACCGTCTGCCCGTGCCAATCAAAAAGAAAACAAAACGGTTTGCCTTGCTGGGCTTTTCAAGTCCTTGCAGTGGGAGAAGACACATAAGGATGGATAGATAAAACCTGTTTAAAACATAAGATATTCTCTCTTTTCTTTTTTTTTAAGAGAGTGTTTCTAGTGCTGTGAAACTCTGGTCTCCCAAAATCAAGTGGGCCGTGAAAATGGCCACTACAGCAACTGTTTTTCTTTTTTTTTAAACTGGCAGCCTATCAAATTGTGAATGACCAGCCAAAACCCGTGCTGTGTAAAAGCCCCGCCCGCTCTTTTAAAAAGTGGAGTTTGGAGTCCACGTTAGTTTTAAGTGTTCACGTTCTCTTGCCTTTCGTGTTCTTGCATATATTGTGCACACTGAGGACTGAGATCCAGAAATCTGGAAAGACTGTGTTGCCATCAGGGCAGAGCTTCTGCTAACTGCTCGCTCACATCCCAATCGCTCCTCCACTGTCACCTGCCTCCCCCTTGAACCTTCACAGAATCAGCCTCTCTGTCAGATGGCTCTCCAGCCTCTGCTTAAAAATCCCCAAAGATGGAGAACCCACCACCTCCCGAGGAAGCCTGTTCCACTGAGAAACCACTCTGACTGTCAGGAACTTCTTCCAGAGGTTTAGACGGAATTTAGAATCACAGAATAACAGAGTGGGAAGGGACCTCCTGGGTCATCTAGTCCAACCCCCTGCACTGTGCAGGACACCCAGAACCCTCTTGTTCACCCACTGTCACCTGCCACCCCCTTGAACCTTTACAACAGTGGTCCCCAACCTTTTAATCACCGGGGACCACTCAATGCCTTTTACTGAGGCCTGGTGGGGAGGGGGGTAGTTTACTCCTCTACTCTCAACCACTGCCCGAACGCTCTCTGATCGCTACGGTAATGTTTAAACATCCCTTCAAAATAAGAGACAGACATGCCACAACAATGAAGTGTGTTGTAAAGGGGGTGGGGATGAAGTAAAGGGCCGGGGGGGGGGGGGGGAGAGAAGGCATCCTTCAGGGCCCACTTCCAATTAGTCGAAGGACCACATGTGGTCCGCAGCCCACAGGTTGGGGATCGCTACTTTACAAAATCACCCTCTCCATCAGATGACTATCCAGCCTCTGTCTAAAAATTTCCAAAGATGGAACCTTCACAGAATCAGCTGTCAGAATTCCTAGTTCTGAGTGTGCAAGCTGATGAAATGGACATGCTCACTTCTTCAGATACTACTTATCGTATTGGCCCGTTTTCATTTCATTCACCAAAAACTTAGCCAGAAACAAAGCTGCTTGTTTTTCTCCCTCTTAGTAACAAAGAAGATTTCACTTCCGGAGAGACAGTGGCCTGCTTCAGCAAATGAAAACCGATTCGGCTCTCTGAAAATCCAGGGCAATCTAAAATAATACGATCTGTAATTCGGTTCATGCCACATCCGCAGGGACCGTGAGAATATGGGATGCCACGAAACCTTCCTAAGGGTGCTGGGGATGGCCAGGCGTTCAAATGCGCAAGCATGAATGCCCTTCTGTGTTTCAGAAAAGATCGTTTGAGCAGGGAGCCTGGCGTTTGGTCAAGGGAAGAAAGACGACTGAAAAGGGCAAACATACTCTGTTCATCTATCCAGCATGCTCTGAAATAATCGTCAGACAAGGGTCTCCTGTTTCAGAGTCATCAATTAGTTCAGCAGTGGAATAGGCTGCCTAAGGAGGTGGTGAGCTCCCCTTCACTGGCAGTCTTCAAGCAAAGGTTGGATACACACTTTTCTTGGATGCTTTAGGATGCTTTGGGCTGATCCCGTGTTGAGCAGGGGGTTGGACTAGATGGCCTCTATGGCCCCTTCCAACTCTAGGATTCTATGATTCAGCCTGGAGAAAAGGAGGCTGAGAGGGGACATGATAGCCCTCTTTAAGTATTTGAAAGGTTGTCACTTGGAGGAGGGCAGGATGCTGTTTCTGCTGGCTGCAGAGGAGAGGACACGCAGTAATGGGTTTAAACTTCAAGTACAACGATATAGGCTAGATATCAGGAAAAGGTTTTTCACAGTCAGAGTAGTTCAGCAGTGGAATAGGCTGCCTAAGGAGGTGGTGAGCTCCCCCTCACTGGCAGTCTTCAAGCAAAGGTTGGAGACACACTTTTCTTGGATGCTTTAGGATGCTTTGGGCTGATCCTGCATTGAGCAGGGGGTTGGACTAGATGGCCCCTTCCAACTCTATGATTCTATTATACGACAGGCCTACTGATCACATAAGATGTGGGCCGTCTCAACCGGAGGAGCTGCAACGTGTTCAGATTCTGCATCTCTGATCTGGGCCTCTGCAGAGGAGAGCCACAGGGTCCGCATGGTTGGCTCTCTGACTCCTGGTGTGGAAGAGCCAGGGTCCCTTCAGTGTTGAAGGCCGCAGGAAGAACAGCCAGCCAAATGGAGCGCCAGCCTGCCTGGAACCTCCCCCTCCCCATAGGCACAGGGTGATGATGTAGAACAAAGTGGGTGGAGCTTTGCAGAAACTGACTGTACCACATGTCACCGTGCTAAACCACAGACATGGTGCTGGCTAGACATGGCAAGTGATAATGGGTAGCCTTCTGCTACGAGTACCATTTCAAAAAAAATTCTGGTGGAACTATGCCTTGGCCCTCAGTTGGATGATGTCGTACACGGTGGTGCATGGTGGCTTCTACGGGTTCATTCAAAACAAATTGCTGAATCAAGTTCTTATAAATTTGTCTGGCTTAGATGAGGAATGTTTTAATTCTTGATTGGCTGATGCTATCCCTTTTGTCATCCTCTAAGTGGCTATCTCTATATCCTTATCCACTGTACCTCTTAATATTTGCAAAACAGCCTGGGGGTGGATCATGTCCGGCTGTCTGAGTTGGAATAGGGCCAATCAGGGTGCGGCCAGCTCTGATTGGCCCTGCCCCTACAGCTCCTGCCCTCCTTCCCTGGACGCTAGCCACTTCGCTCCCAGTCACCCGAGAAAGAGACCACACACGTGCAAACGAGCCCTGATTACCTGCTATGGCTTCTGCTGCTAGAGAGAGAGTGAGAGAGAGAGAGAGAGATCTGTGCCTGCCAGTGTCCTCTGGGTCCTAGCGCCCATTGCATTACTGGTTGCAATGGGCTTTCTTGCTAGTCGATAAATATAAGAAATTAGCATTTTCAAATTCTGCAGGAACTCTAGCTAAATTGTCATGCCGTGTCATCGTATGCATTTATGTTGTGGTTTTTACTTCTTACCATCTCAGCTTTGTCCTTTCAAAGGTTTATACTGTTATGTAATTTTTTTTAACCTTTCTGTTACAATTTGGTTGAGGTCAGGCTGCACTATCCATCTGGCCTCCCCTCCTGCCCCCACCTGGGTGGGGTTATTGTCGGATGGTGACCCCCCCCCCCCCCAATCAGGTCAGGCATCTCTGATATTTATTTCCACCCATTACCTGGCACGCTGGTACATCTTGTTCGAATCGAAGTGGGTTAGAAAGAGCCAGTGATAACAGTTTTAAGGCAATTTTTGAAGAATTTACCTAGTTTCTATGTAATTTTATTGCAATGTGTATTTTTATTGCTGCTCCCTGCCCCGAAACCAATTTTAGAGAGGGGCGGACTAGAAATCACAAAAATAAAATTAAAAAATTCATACCTTATTCAACTAATTTTCCACCCTATCTCATGCTACTCCTGGCACATTACATCAAAAGATCACAACTAGCTAAAATACAGCAAAAGATATGCATATTGTTAGGGCACCCAGTTTTATGCCAGGATGTTATGGCCTATGGCAGGGGTGGACAAATTGTGGCTCTCCAGATGTCCACGGACTACAATTCCCATGAACCCCTGCCAGCATGGCCAATTGGCAGGGACTCATGAGAATTGTAGTTCTTGGACATCTGGAGAGCCACAATTTGTCCACCCCTGGCCTAGGGCTACACCAATAGCAATGAACTCTAAATGTACTGTGGGTGGAACAAGTTAACAAAATGAAAGGGATTGCCTTGAGTTTTTCAAGAAGCTGGTCCGGTCTCTGCCTTACCTCTGTATCCGCAACACTCCGAGCCTCTCCGTTTTCCGACCCGGCCAGCTCCTCCACTAGCACCGAAGGGAAGACTCCGAGGCGTCCGTTGAATTCCCCTTCCCAGAAACCGTCGTCATCCTGGTTTTCCTTGTTCAGGATGCGGATGATGGCTCCCTCCGGGAAGGACAGCTCGTCGTCCGTCTGGCCCTCGTAGTCATAAAGTGCTTTGACAAAACAGACTGGAAGAGAAAGAGCAAGTGGTGTGAAGTGAGAGTCCAGTGAGAGACGCACAAGTCTGCATAAGACTTGCGCCTATTCTGGAGCATCTGTGGTGGGATCCGTCACTTTTCCCAGCCTGGTCTTATTCGTCTGGAAAATGGGAATTAATTAAAAAGTTATTGTCCCAGGGACTCCAGCCGACATGGATATCATCCCAGCACTCAAGCGTGTGGGGCAAGAGTGGGAGGGGGCTTCTGAAGCCCTGGCCCTGCTGGGGGACCTCCTGGTGGCTCCTGGGTTTTGGCCACCGTGTGACCCATCGTGTTGGCCTGGATGGGCCACTGGCCTGATACAACATGGCTTCTCTCCTGTTCTTATGTCTGAGGCAGTGATTCTCTGTCTTCTTGGTGCTTGAGGGGGGCGCAGTGGGAGGGCTTCTGGAGTTCTGGCTTTGCTGGGGGACCTCCTGATGGCCCCTATGTTTTGGCCACCGTGTGACCCATCGTGTTGGCCTGGATGGGCCACTGGCCTGATCCAACATGGCTTCTCTTATGTTCTTATGTCTGGGGCAAGGATGCTCTATCTCCTTGGTGCTTTGGGGGACAAGAGTGGGAGGGAGAGCTGGAAAACCTCCTGATGGTTTTGGGCCACTGTGTGGCACATTATGTTGGACCCAATGGGGCCATTGGCCTGATCCAAAAGGGCTTCTCTCTTATGTTCTTAGCAGGGATCTCTCCCTAGTAGCTCAAATGGACAAACAGAGGTGAATGTACTTTGCTCATATCAGGGGAAGCCAAGAGTCACTGATGAAGACAATAATGCTGGGACAGGGGATGAACGATAGGGCTGTGAGTATCCTGCATGGTGCAGGGGGTTGGACTAGATGACCCAGGAGGTCCCTTCCAACTGTACAATTCTATGATCTGATTGGCGGCTTCCGACTGCGCCAGGCACCTACCGCTGGAGTCCCCGTTGAGGCTTCCCGACACCAGCTCGGCTTCGGTGGAGTTGCTCGAAGTGTGGGACCGGCTGTCCAGGGCCGCGAGCGACTGCAGCATGCTCAAGAGGCTGTTGGACGTGGGGAACTGCAGGTATTTCTCCGGCACGTAACCGACGTGGCCAGTCTTGTTTCGCGCCTGCAGAGGTGGAGAGCATCTCCCTTGACGTCTTAGTGCAACTTTCCGTCAAGAGATCCGTACATATTTATAGACACGCACCCAAGAGGACCGCCCGCCCGCCACTGCCCCTTGAACATGCCACAACGACAGGACAAACCGAATGATACCTTTACCCAGTCTTCCATATCTCCGTCCTCAATCACCTCCAAAACCTCATGCTCCTCGATGGTCAACTCGTCGGGCTGGGAAGCCTGGAAAGGGAGAGGGCGGCAAAATGTTTGCGGGAGGCGAGTCTCAGGAAAAGACGAGACAATGAATGCACCGGAGTAAAAGGACCAAGCAAGAGGCGATAGGAAAGACCTTTCTCGGCCTGAGACCCTGGAGAGGGGCTGTGGCTCAGGGACAAGGGATCTGCTTGGCAGGCAGGAGGTCCTGGGTTCAAATCCCCGGCATCTCCAGTCACAGGGGACACAGGCGGATTGCGAGTGGGTGGGCAGAAGGGACGGTGTCAGTGCTTGGCTCTTACGGCCTTTTCTTGCATGCCCAGGGAATTGCAGTTCACCACTGTGGGATTGGGAAGGAAACTGTGACTGGTCAGGGATTCTGGTTTTCTTGAGGTGGTGTGGGGGGGGGGGAGGGCATCATCTTGGCATGGGTCACTGTGGGTAGGCAGGTAGTTGTGAGTGTCCTGCACAGTGCAGAGGGTTGGACTAGATGACCCTGGAGGTCCCTTCCAACTCTGTGATCCTATGAGTGTCCAATTCAGTATACGGCAGCTCCACGTGTGCCCCCCCACCCCACCCCCCCGAGCCTTTTCTGATCCCAGGCAAGGCTTGAATAGGAGTTTGATATGTTACAAGAGGCTTTTTAAAAACGACAATGCCGCCCTAAAGAACTGTGAATTTCTGCTTCTGCAATCTGTCGGTGCTGATATGCTGCCTGTGCCTCTTGGATGCTGAGGCGAAATCCAAATGCCAAGCAGATTCATTGGAGTGCAACCATGTGGAGGAAAACTGCCCTCGATCATACCAGGAGGCAGCAGGGAAGTAACAGCGGAGGGCGGGGGGGCCACACAGAGACTCCCTGCAACCACAGTTCCTATACTTTCCCTCCTGAAAGACCCCCCAATACTCGGGATTCTCCTCCTCCCAGTTATTTCCACCCCTGATTCTAAGGATGACCTGGCGTTCGGCTTCAGGCTGATCCTAAGAACCCAAATACCTGAACCATGGGTCTGTGTGAACTGTTACCTAAATTAGACTGTTACCTTCAGTTACGGTTGCTATTGTTCTATTGTTTCAGTCCATTTATATGTCATGCAGAAACAAAGTTTGATGGCTTCTTTATGTTCCATGTGAACCACCCTGAGCCTCAGGGGAGGGCGGTATACAAATATAATAATCAATACATAAAATAAATCCCTGAATGCAGGGACTGAGCCCAAGAGGAGTCCCGTGATCGTGGCTGGCAGGCAGTAGCTCCGTTCAAGGCCCGGAAATCGAAGCCTGGAGCTTTCTCTCCTCCTTATCTGGGCAGCCAATCCCCACAGCCAAGGAACGTGGGTCCCCGGGAGGCTGGCTGAGGGGATCGCTCCCTAGTGGGACGCTGACGTCCTACGTACCTTGTACGAGTAAACAACTTTGCAGGTCAAGGGATAGTTTCGGAGAGTCCCCGAAGGGCTGGAGCCGCTGTCGTCAAAGGCGTCCAGGCCGTCTTCCAGTTCTTCCCCGTCTTCCCTGTCCGGATCGACGTTCAGCTAAGAGGAAAGGCGTTGGGAGACGGTAAGCGGCCTGCACCGGACAGGCGAAGGCAGGCAAAAACTATCCCTCCCTCCCCACAATCAGGAAAGACTTTGAAAGGAGCAAGGCATCACCGGGGCAGGTCACGTCTGCAAACCCATCTGGCTTCAATGGACCGAGGGTCTGATTCAGTATAAAGCGGCTTCATGTGCTTTTGTGGGTGGCATTTAAAACTGTAGCCTGCAAGCCAACAAAGGGTAGGCAGGTGATCATAAGCGGCTTTGAGGTTCCTTCCAGGTAGTAAAAAATGGGGTGCCAAAAAAAAAAAAAAAGCTCTTCTTCTTCTTCTCCTTCTCCTTCTTCTTTCTTCTTCTTTCTTTTTCTAACTAAGCCAGGGTGGGTGGATGGTGGTCGTGGGGGGGAGAGAAATGGAAATTAGATTTATCCTCCCACACTCCGGCATCTGCCAACTTGTCAGGGACTGGCACCAGCTACAGATGCCGTGCCAACTGCCGGCGTGCTGCCTTGGACAGAAGGAGGAGGTTGGGCAGGATCCAGCATTTGCAACAGGAAAAGAAGGAAAAGGGAAAAAGAGAGTGGTTCGGGGGAACAAAACGCCTCTTTTCCTCCCCTGCATCATGAAGGGGGCGAGGGATCAGAAACATGCAAGAATGCCTGATCCCTGGCCTCTCCCTTTCAAGACAGTTTGCAAGAGAGTGATCTTAATTTTTTGGGGGGGGGGTGTTAGAGCAAAGGATAAACAAAGCCATAGGACCCTACCCTACCTACAAGCACCGACAACCAATCCCTCAAGACCTAGATCTAAACTGGGAACTCTGGTTTTATTTACTACATTATACCCCTCCTTTCTCCCCAAAGGTGACGTAAAGAGTCACCTCTCCTTCCATTCCATCCTCATCACAACCCTGCGAGGTAGGCCAGGCTGAGACAGTGTGACTCCGATCACCCAGGTCCGCCCAAAAAGCTTTCGTGTCACATGTGGGCGGGGCCGGAAAAAAACAATTCAAACAGTCAATCCATTCCCCCCACTAGAAACCTCCAGGAGGGAGGAGGGAAGAGGGGCACAGATGGAACCCTCAGGCCGCCAATCACACTGTCCTATCCTGGAAGGGGGGGGGTCCATACAGTTCTTCCCTGCTGCACCGTCCTCAGCCATAGACCTGGCGTTAGAGCTCCGCTTTGCAGGCCCTGCAGAATGCCAGAAGCTCCCACAGGGCCCGTAGCTCTTCTGGGAGCTCATTCCACCAGGTAGGGGCCAGGACTGAAAAGGCCCTGGCCCTAGTTGAGGCCAGGCACGCTTCTCTTAAGGCAGAAGAGGACCCCTCTGGAAATCATGCACATTCCCGGGGGTCCACAGACCCCTGGTTGGGAACCTCTGGTTTAGGGCTTTAAAGGTGAGTACCAGCTGCCTGAATCTTGCAGCTGCAGGACAAAGGCCAAGAGCTCCTTTTTTTCTTCTAAATTGGCCTGAGTCGGATTGGGGCCGTAGCTTGGGAGCTTAAGCCGTTCCCACCGTGTCGTTTTAGTCACAGGAAAAGGTCCCCAAGTGTTGTTTAGAGAGGAGAAAACAGCAGTCCTAATGTTTGCAAAACAAGAAGTCAGAGGATGACAAAGAGGTTAAGGACACAAGAAGTGGTGACTAAGTGGATGTCTTGGTCTACGTTTCTTTTGTATTTCGGGGCCGGATTCCTTCCCGACAATTCTTAATGTCTTGTTTTCTGGGCAGTGGTGAAATCTGATCCCCGGGATGAAGACGGCTGATTTGTAATCCAATTAGCGCGGTTCCGGCTCACGCATTCCGAGCCCTGCGGCCAAAAGAATTTTAATTGAACGCGCACACGTCTGCCTGGGAAGGTAGCAACCTTGAAACCTCAGTTGCTAAAAAGTTCTGCCTGGACATGGGCCTGCCGGTGTTCGTTGACAATAGATTAGATTCACGATGTCAGGAACGAATCTCATTTATGGCTTTTCTTCCATCTAGGGGTGAAAAACAGTTCCTCCTAGAATCATAGAATCCTAGAGTTGGAAGGGGCCATAGAGGCCATCTAGTCCAACCCCCTGCTCAACGCAGGATCAGCCCTAAGCATCCTAAAGCGGAAACGCAAAGGGAAGACTGTGGGAGCTGCTTGTGCAATGCGCTAAACGGAGCATTCTGCAGCCCCACCTGTGAGATCTCGGCCTACCAATTTCCAGACACAGGGATGCGCAGGGAGACAAGCGCAAGGTGCCGCACGAGGCCTTGCACAACGGCCGTTGCGTCTGTGCCCCCAAGCTCCCATGCCCGGCACGAAGGCCCCAAGTTCCCAGAGAAACCAAAAGCCCGCAGCCACCACGCCAAAACCGTACCAAGTGGGACGAGCCGTTATTCGTCACGGTCGGGAGGGTGGCCCAGCGCTCGTTCTCCAGCTCCTCCATCACTTGGTTCATGGCGCTCTTCAGCCACGTGTCCACCGAAACCCCGATCTGCTTCAAGAGGTCCAGTCGTGCCTCTGCCTTCAGCTTGATGATCTGCGGAGGCAAAAAGAGAGCAGGTGATGGGCACCCACGACACGCCCAACGAGCAAGCAGCAGGGGCAGCCAGGAGATTTCTCCTACCTGAAGGAGGCTCAAAGCGGCTTACAGTCGCCTTCCCTTCCTCTCCCCACAACAGACACCCTGTGGGGTGGGGAGGCTGAGAGAGCCCTGAGATTACTGAAGGAGAAGAAGAGTTGGTTCTTCTATGCCGCTTTTCCCTACCCGAAGGAGGCTCAAAGCGGCTTACAGTCGCCTTCCCTTTCCTCTCCCCACAACAGACACCCTGTGAGGGAGGTGGGGTTGAGAGAGTCCAGAGATAATTGCTTGGTGAGAACAGCTTCTAGCAGGACTGTGACTAGCCCAAGCCCGCCCAGCTGGGAATCAAACCTGACTCGCCAAATTAAAAGCCATAGCCCTAAACCCCTACACCACGCTGGCTTTAATCCCAGCAAAGTGGGTATAAATCTTTCATGTGCATGCTGACATCCACTCATGTTGGGTCTTCCTCTTTTCCATCTGCGTTCAACTTTTCCTAGCTTAATCCTCCCCCCCCCCTGAAAATCCCCAGCCCTTTGCTTGCTTTTCCCTGGCTGGGCTTAGTTTTTTTGGGGGTGGGGGGGAATCATTCACAGACAAGAATCATCCAGGCCATTTTTCTTGTGTGTGTCCATGTTAAGTGCCGTCAAGTCACTTTCAAGTTCTGAGGAGCCTGTGGATTGAGGGCCTTCAAAATGTCTTATCTTTTTAAATTATTATTTTATTATTGTTTTATACTGCCCTCCTTTGCTGCTTAGGGCAGTTTACAGCATAGGTTCACATGTTCACAGTTCAGGGTAGTCAACTTGTGGTCCTCCAGATGTCCATGGACTACAATTCCCACCCGCCATGCCCGATCACTGACCCGCTTGGACTCCGGCCCCCCTCGCCTCCAGGTAAGCTGCGCCGTTGGGGAGGGGGCGAACGAGCCACTAGCACCCGCTGTATTTAGAGTACAGCGGGCTTATTTTCTAGTAGAATCATAGAATCCTAGAGTTGGAAGGGGCCATACAGGCCATCTAGTCCAACCCCCTGCTCAATGCAGGATCAGCCCTAAAGCAAGGTTCCTAGATGTTCCTAGATGTTCCTGGGGGCCTGGTCTCAACCCAATGAATCATAGAATCATAGAGTTGGAAGGACCCATACAGGCCATCTAGTCCAACCCCCTGCTCAACGCAGGAAGATGCCTGGGTGAAGAGCTCTGTTTTGCAAGCCCTGCAGAACTGGGGAAGTTCCAACAGGGCCTCTGTCTCCTCCAGGAGTTCATTCCACCAGGAAGGGGCCAGGACCAAAAAGGCCCTGGCCCTAGTCAAGGCCAGGCGCATCTCTCGTGGCCACCAACCTGTTGTAACCGGCTGAGTGTAGCACACTTTGAGGGACGTATTCAGAGCAGTGGTAGACCTGCTGGTCAAGAGCCACACCTAGCTCTGCTGTGGTGCCCCTGGGCTCCCTGTTGGGGATCCCTGCTTTAGATGTTACTTCAGAAGTGTGAAAAGAACTTGTGGAGATCACGGGGGCATACACATTCTGAGTTTCACTCCTGGTCCCTTTAGTGGGGAAGAGGTTTTTATAATCTCCCTACATGAACGACTGCATTCTTAAGTGACAGTGAGAACACTGGTCCACCCGGTCAGAGATGAGTCCCCTGGGCCTATTTTACACTACTTAATAAGTCCCCTGTTTGATTGGGCTTGGACAGGCTTGGAAGCTTTGCGGGACAGGAAGCCAGGTTCACATTCTGCCTGCTGAAGGTACCTGCAGTGACTTAACATTTACATTGTGTTTATTTAAGTCATATATTCCCTTCAGCCAAGAGACCACACATACACCCCCCTCCCTTTCCCCCAGAGGACTTTATATATTAAAAACCAGTCAGATCTACATCCCAAACAAAAGATGGGAAGGGCAGGTCGTAAATGCTGATTAAAAAAACAGTAAAATATCACAGCCTCGCAAATAAACCACAGAAGCAATGTCGAAGAAAATGTTCAGGAAGGCAGCACAGATAAAGATGAGAAAGTGTGAGGGCGGCTGGAGAACGTATCCAGAGCAGAATATATAAGGCCAACAGTTCAAAATTTAAGGCGGCCCTACGTTGTCGGGGACCTGCATACCTGAGGGATTGCCTCTTCAAAACTGTCCCCCAGCCCCAGAGAGGTGTGTTTGGCCTTGACCTGAGCCAGGCCAGCCTGGTGGAATGAGCTGCTGTCTGTCAGAGATGTAAGCACCCATGGAGCTTTCAGCGTTCTGGTGGGATTGTAAGACGGCGCTTTTCCACCAGGCAGTGGGTCAAGGCCAGAGGTTGCTTGTCACCGATCCCCCCCAGCCTCCATATTGCGCCTGGCTAGTAAGTAGACATCTGAGGGGCCAGGTTTGTAGGGGGCTTGGAGTTGGGGCATGTATTTTAACTTTTAACCTTGTACGGGTTTTTAATTCATGGATGTGAGCCACCGCGAGATCATCTGAAGAGGGATGCCATATAAATCAAAACATACATGCATGCATGCATGCATACCTACCTACCTACCTACATACAAGCATAAATTGTGTAAAGAGAATTTGTGAAAAATCAGCTTTAGGGCCAAAGAAAGAGCCAGTTTGGTGTAGTGGTTAGGAGTGTGGACTTCTAATCGGGTGAGCCAGGTTCGAATCTGCACTCCCCCACATGCAGCCAGCTGGGTGACCTTGGGCTAGTCACAGCACTGATAAAGCTGTTCTGACCGAGCAGTGATATCAGGGCTCTCTCAGCCTCACCCACCCCACAGGGTGTCTGTTGTGGGGAGAGGAAAGGGAAGGCAACTGGAAGCCGCTTTGAGCCTCCTCTGGGTAGGGAAAAGCGGCATATAAGAACCAGCTCTTCTTCTTCAAAGCAGAATATCTTTACCTGGCTGCTCGAATTCAAGAACTTGAGAGTTTGCTTTGGGAGATCCCAGCATTTTTAAATAAAATAATTTATCAGCCATGTTTGTCTTAAGTGCCATCAGATCCCTTTCCTCTTAACAGTGACCCTATGAATTACTGACCTCCAAAATGCCCTCTCATTAGCAGCCTGGCTCTGGTCTTGCAAACTGAGGGTCATGGCTGCCTTGTCGAAGTCCATCAAGTGCCTTGCAGTTGCCTTCCCTTCTTCTGCCTCCAACAGAAACCCTGTGTGGCAGGTAGGGCCGAGAGGGTTCTGAGAGAACTGCTCTGTGGGAACAGTTCTAACAGAACTGTGACTAGCCTATGGTCACCCAGCTGGCTGCATGTGGAGGAGGAGCGGGGAATCAAACATGGCTCTCCCAATTAGAGGCCGCTGCTCTTCAGCACCACTGCACCACACTGGCTCTCTTTTTATTGGATCCACGTCCTCTTTTTATTGGATCCACTGTCAGTTACCACACTGGGGGGGGGGGGGGGAGATCTCACATTTACCAATAAAAGGTACCCATATGTGTACTTGAACAGTGCAAATAGCAGCTCCTTGGTGTCATTTCAAATCCATCAAATGGGGGGAGCTTGAAGATGATGCCCTATGCCAGAGGTGGCTGAACTGTGGCGCTCCAGATGTTCATGGACTACAATTCCCATGAGCCACTGCCACCGCCGTTTGGCCACCCCTGCACTATGCAACACGCCCTGGTCCAGATTCGGCCAGATTGCAAAACTTGGCCCTCCTCTGCATTGCAACACACACGCCCTTAAAGACACAGCGCATGCTTGGCTTCTAAAGGATGCGAGTTATTTTTGCTGTTGCCTTTTCACCTCGGCGTTGGTGAGATTTTTAAGTCTGGTTCTCAGCACGTTGCAATGGCATTAAGGATCTAAATTTAGGCTCATCTGCTGTAGAGGGAGAATAACGAAATCAGCGAGTGAGCGGAGTTCACACTCCTTGAATCTTTCAGTGTGCATGAAAAAGAAGAGCTCGCTTTTTTGCTCCCTGCTTTTCGCCACCCAAAGAAGTCCCATGGCAAAAAGCGGGAGCATATCTTTAATACCTAGCTGCTATTATAATATTTGAGCAGCAGACTCCTGGGCGGAGCCAGTCCAGCCTCTGTTTCCGGTCCACGGGCCAACCAGGATGTGCACAGCTTTGCTCTGCTGTGCATGTCCTGATTGACCCGTGCATCAGAAACAGAGGCCAGACCAGCCCCCAACCAACCCAGCAAGGGGCACTCTGGCGCAATCGGCACCAGTTTGCCCCTGACTGCCACCAGGAGAGGAGGTTGGTGGGCCTGTGAGGGGGAGGAAAAGGGATGCTAGCACCCATTGTATTTAGAAGAAGAAGAAGAAGAAGAAGAAGAAGAAGAAGAGTTGCTTCTTACATGCCGCTTTTCCCTACCCGAAGGAGGCTCAAAGCGGCTTACAGTCGTCTTCCCTTTCCTCTCCCCACAACAGACACCCTGTGAGTTGGGTGAGACTGAGAGAGCGCTGATATCACTGCCCAGTCAGAACAGTTATCAGTGCTGTGACTAGCCCAAGCTCACCCAGCTGGCTGCATGTGCGGGAGCGCAGAATCGAACCCGGCATGCCAGATTAGAAGTCCGCACTCCTAGCCACTACACCAAACTGGCTCTTCATTTATAGATAACAGGCTTTAAATCTAGTAAAATTAATAATAATAACAGGGCCAGTCACAATGCTCTCTCTTGAACTCTCTCAGTCCTGCTTATTTCAGAAGGTGTCGGTTGCAGGGAGAGGAAGAGAAGGTGAATGTAAACCATTTTGTGACTCCTTAAGGTAGAGAAAAAATGAGATATAAAACCCAAGTCCTCTTAAAAAGAATTATCTGTTCCATGAATCCCTTTGCTTCCCACTGTGCTTAGGCCAGTCTTTCTCAACTCTTTTGCCACCAAGAAACCCCTCAAGCATTTTTCAGGCTTCCAGAAACCCCAGAAGGGGCAGAATATGACTGGGAAGCAGAGCTGTGAACCTCCCGGGACCCCCTCCCTTCCCACCCCCTGCAGGCCCATCACTGGCCATTTTGGGAAGAGATGGGTAGGTTGACATGACCCTGTATGGTCCTATCACCCAATAAATGTTCAACAAATTTAAAATATATATTAAAAATCAATTAACCCCCCCTCCCTCCCCCCAATTTGAGAAACCCTGGTGGAGAATGCCTGGCTTAGGCGAATGCATACGTAAAGATAACTTTTAATAGACTTTTTTTCAGATGTTTTTCTGCTCGTAAACCAGCTCCCAGGAATGTTCAACGGAGTCGTGTTACCCGGAAATGTGCTCAGATACACAAATGTCTAAAATTAGACTTCCCTGTTGCCATCACAGCCTTGTCTCCGTGAATCGGCCCGTACGACATCCAGAGAGCCTCTTAGTGCTTAAGTTGCTTCTCTGTTTGCTGGTTCGGACCTTCCAAAGTTCTTTTTATTTATAGCATGCATGGGCTGTTTTCCCCATAAGTGCAAAGTGGCTCAAGAGGCACTGAATACAGATCGGTTTTGGCGGCCGATTTTCTCGCAGCCTGGCGAGCTTCTCG
Source organism: Paroedura picta (assembly GCF_049243985.1). Taxonomy (NCBI): domain Eukaryota; kingdom Metazoa; phylum Chordata; class Lepidosauria; order Squamata; family Gekkonidae; genus Paroedura; species Paroedura picta. The sequence goes on along the minus strand of NC_135374.1, from coordinate 4,244,719 downwards.
GTGTGGGGGGTGGGGAGAGGGAGCCGCAGCCCGCTGCCGAGGCTCTTGCGGCCCGGCACCGGGCCGCGGACCGGGGGTTGGGGACCGCTGATCTAGGTTAACTACCCCTGGTCTAGGGAATAGACAAAGCGAAATTTTTCTCCCTCATCCAAAATACTGGGAGACTCAAGGGCTTCCAAGGAAGCTGCTCAGCAGTGGATTCAGAATGGACAAGGATACTCAATTTCCTACGGAGTGACTCAAATGTGGGGTTCACTGCCAGGGAGTGCGATGTTGGCCACAGACCTAGATGGCTTTCAAAGGGGGTTGGGTGGCCCATGGAGGAGAGGTCCGTCAGTGGCCACCTTGCCGTTAAAGCCTTGAGAAAGACTTCCTCCTTCCACAGCACTTGAGCTGGGCTGGGCTCTGGGACGTGGCTTCCTGCATGCTTGCTCACGCGCTCCAGCACATGCTGGCGGGGGCTGATGGGTATTGTAGTCCACAGACATCTGGGGAGGCACAGATCGGCCACCCCTGCCTGAGAGTCACCAGTTGGCTCCTTCTTGGCCACTTTTCCAGGACTTTGGAGACTGACTCAGAGAGCCCCATGCTGGCTTCCAACCACCTGCCTCACGTGTTGGGGTCTCATGTGACCCACTGGTTCCATTCCGTAACAATAGAAGAAGGGCTGGTATTTATAGCCCGCTTTTCACTACCCTGAGGTAGCAGCTCATATTCACCTTCCCTTCCTCTCCCTGCAGCAGACTGGGGGAGCTCTAAGAGAACTTGTTCAGCGAGAAAGAGAAATGTGACTAGCCCAGCATGTGGGGTAGAAGAGAGGAATCAAACCCAGTTCACCAGATTAGAGGCCTCTTCTCTGAATCACGACACCACGCTGGCTCTCTTCCCCTCTTGGACCCTCTTGTGTTTTCATTAGTCCCCCAAAGGAAATGCGCATAGATGCCACAGCGTCAGCGGTGCATTAACTTTGTCTCTTCTCCCATGAAAAGGTGGCAAATCTGAAGCCATTAACCCACCTGGGCAATAACCTGCGCTGCATGATTGGCCATGACCCAGAATACTCCCCTTGCTCCGGAGGCCTTGTGCTTTCCCACGGAAAACCTGGCCTGAACTCCGACTCTCTCCCATGGATCGTTTCCCTTCCCCCTTAATCGAAATGGAGCCTCGTTCTGCATCGTGCGTTTCTGCCCTGCTTCGGAGAGCTCTGGGCTGCTTCTCTGGTTCAAAACAGGCTCGTTGCTACTTTACATCTTTTTTTAAAATTGGGGTCAGAAGAATAAGGAACCCTTGCTCTGATCCAAGGTCATGCCGTGTCCAAGGGCCACTTCCCACAGGCCCCTGCGTCGTTCCATGACTCAGCGGAAAGAGCACGCTGCCTCTGGAAGCTCTGCCACGTAGTTCCCAGATATAACTGGCGGCCGTCTGTCACACGCAAGTATTTCCCTCCTGCGTGTTACTCTTTGTGCAAGATCATGCTCCATCCCTGGGGCACCCACCTCGTCTGACGTAGAAGAAGAAGAAGGGTTGGTTCTTAGATGCCGCTTTTCTCTACCCAAAGGAGTCTCAAAGCGGCTTCCCATCGCCTTCCCTTCTTCTCCCCACAACAGACACCCTGTGAGGGAGGGGGGGGGGCTGAGAGAGCCCTGATATCACTGCCCGGTCAGAACAGTTTTATCAGTGCCGTGGTGAGCCCAAGGTCACCCAGCTGGCTGCATGTGGGGGAGCGCAGAATCGAACCTGGCATGCCAGATTAGAAGTCCGCACTCCTCACCACTACACCAAACTGGTACACACGCCGGCCTTCCAGGATTTGCAGCTTCTACCTTATGCAAATACAGCTGCCCTCACAGCAGGGTCGCCACTCTCCAGGTGGTGGCTGGAGATCTGGGATCATGTCAGCCAATAAAGTTCTCCTGGAGAAAATGGCCACCGTAGAAGGTGGACTGTACCCCACTGCAGTCCCTCCCCTTCCCAAACTTCACCCTCCAGAGGCTCCACCCATAATTTTATGAACCTCTGTCAGAAGCTTGATAGGGCTATTCTAACAGAGCAGTTCACTCAGGGCTCTCTCAGCCTCGCCTCCCTCACAGGGTGTCTGTTGTGGGGAGAGGAAGGGAAGGCGATTGGAAGCTGCTTTGAGACTCCTTCAGGTAGGGAAAAGCGGCATATAAGAACCAACTCTTCTTCTTCTTCAGTAATCTCAGGGCTCTCTCAGCCTCCCCTCCCTCACAGGGTGTCTGTTGTGGGGAGAGGAAAGGGAAGGCGACTGGAAGCCGCTTTGAGACTCCTTCGGGTAGAGAAAAGCGGCATATAAGAACCAACTCTTCTTCCGTAATCTCAGGGCTCTCTCAGCCTCCCCTCCCTCACAGGGTGTCTGTTGTGGGGAGAGGAAAGGGAAGGCGACTCCTCCCCTTCTTCGAAAGGTGCCACTGCACTCACTCTGTTCTTTTCATTCGCAGGTTCACTGTAAGTCGGAAGTGATTTGATGGCACTTAACATGCAGACGTATTCGGCCGTGAAACCTGGCAAAACCAGGCCCTCGAGGGTTCCTTGAATCAGTGACCACAAATCTTATCAACACAATACAGCCTAGTAGTTCTTTTTGGTTTGTTATCTAAGACAAAGGGGATGAAAAGCACAGGGGGACTTCCTTTTCAGACACGCCGTGTTTATTTTCACCTTTATCAGTCTGAAACAGATCTCACTAAGGCTTTGTCGGTGGAGCAAAACACAATGAAAAATTTACGAGTGTTAATTGGGAGGCGGGGGGGGGGGGGGAGGGCAGCCAGATGCCTTCTTTCTGCTTGTCACACCCGAATGCCAAAACCGCACAGCTGGCTTTTGTGGCTGGCGCTCGCGAGGCTAGGGGGTCTCCTCCTCTTACCTCGGCTTTGCGGATGGTCTCTCTGGCTTCGTCCATCTTCTGCTCCAGCTCCGCTCGGGTTTGTTCAGACGCCACCGACCCGTGGCACTCTAACTCCTCGAGAGCCTGCCATCAACAGGAGGGGGAGGGGAAATCTTATTTAGTTTGGCACATTTTAAACACAAGGGACATAGAAACATTAGAAGACGTCTGCTTGATCAATTCAATAAGGGTCCATCTGGACGAGCATCCTGTCTTACCCAGTGGACAACCAGTTGTCCTAGAGGTCCAACAAAAGAGCACAGAGGCCAAAGCCTTCCTAAGACCCTCAGAAGAGCCCTGCTGGGTCAGACCAGGGAGGGTCCATCCGGTCCAGCCTCCCGTCTCACCCAGGGGCCAGCCACAGGGCAGAGAGGCCAAGGCTTTCCCCTGAGAAGACCCTCAGAAGAGCCCTGCTGGGTCAGACCAGGGAGGGTCCATCCGGTCCAGCCTCGCGTCTCACACTGGGGCCAGCCAGTTCCTCTGCAGGGCCAGCCACAGGGCAGAGAGGCCGAGGCTTTCCCCTGAGAAGACCCTCAGAAGAGCCCTGCTGGGTCAGACCAGGGAGGGTCCCTCCAGTCCAGCCTCCCTTCTCACCCAGGGGCCAGCCAGTTCCTCTGCAGGGCTAGCCACAGGGCAGAGAGGCGGTGGCCTTCCCCTGCGAAGACCCTCAGAAGATCCCTGCTGGGTCAGGCCAGGGAGGGTCCATCTAGTCCAGCCTCCTGTCTCACCCAGGGGCCAGCCAGTTCCTCTGCAGGGCTAGCCACAGGGCAGAGAGGCGGAGGCCTTCCCCTGCGAAGACCCTCAGAAGATCCCTGCTGGGTCAGGCCAGGGAGGGTCCATCTAGTCCAGCCTCCCGTCTCACCCAGGGGCCAGCCAGTTCCTCTGCAGGGCCAGCCACAGGGCAGAGAGGCCGAGGACTTCCCCTGAGAAGACCCTCAGTAGAGCCCTGCTGGGTCAGACCAGGGAGGGTCCATCCAGTCCAGATTCCCGTCCCCCACAGGGGCCAGCCAGTCCCTCTGCAGCAACAGGGCTGAGAGGCAAATTCCACACTTCAGTCACTCTCTGCGTAAAGTAATATCTCCTTTGCCCATCCTGAACCTACTGCTCATCAGCTTCACTGGATGTCCTTGTTCTAGGATTTGGGGTGAGGAAGAAACATTTATCTTTGACACCATCTGGGCCTGGAATCGGGGTCCCTGTGGGTGGGCAGGTAGTTCTAAATTTCCTGCACTCTGCAGGGGGTTGGACTAGGTGACCCTGGAGGTCCCTTCCAATTCTCTGATTCCATGCTTCCAATGGTCTCCATCCCCTCCATGATTTCTGTGTGTTGCATTTATTTTTTGGCCTACCCACCCGCTGGCTGTGGATGATGTTTTTGTGTTCCCGCGCCACTCGTGTGGCCCACTTCCGGGCCTCCTTGTTCAGGCTGTGCTCTTCCGTCGTCCCCGTCTCGGATTCCAGCTGCCGGCTCTGAAAAGCACACAAGTAAAGGAGAGGGCAGTGAAGAAAGCAACCAGGTGAGCTTCCTAGCCTCAATCCCTTCCCCCTGTGACAACCTGGTTACCCAGGTGGGCTGAAGAGTTTTATTCAGCGTGCATGACACAAGGCATGAGGGCTGATCCTAGTTTCTCATTATGTGGAGATGGACACAGTGACCACTTGAAAACAAAGGAAAAGCCGGGCTTAGCCATCAAGTCTGCCAAAAAATCAGAATTATTTTGGGGTGGTGATGGCAGGGGGGAGTAATATCTTGCTGCCACTGGTAACTGGACCTTCGCAGCGGTAGCTTTTTTTCAGAAAATGGACGATGTTTTTTGTGCAATGTTTTTTTCTTAATTTGAGTAATTTCTGGAGCAGAATTAAACACAGCGCAGCCAGTAAATAAGATATAGCACTATGGCCAGAGGAGGGCAAAATTAAACTCCTTAGGCAAGTACGTTAATTTTGGAGAGTGCTAAACCGTATTTTAAAAATTTTTCACATTGCCATTTCCAAAAGGGAGTTTTTGGTTTCGTAAAGTGACCAGAGACTGGTGAGCGCGTGAATGATACAACCAGTGGCAGTTTCTAAGACATCTGCGAGAACTACCTGACTGGCTCACACCTTCGCTGCTGGTGGGCAGCGGTCCTCGTTTCTCCCCTACACCAAAGGACCCCCCCCCAACACACAGCCACTGAAGCACATGCAGTGGTTCTACTCGTTGCACAAAGTTTCTTGCGCCATGGATCCCCAGCGGACGGACCTGGAAAGGGACGAGCATTGTACGCGAATGAGCACCCAAGGGATGTTTGGGGATGGTCTGCGTGACAGATGGATATGCATGAACCAAGCACTGAGCTCCGTATGCAAGAAAAGCAAATGAATGACAGGAATGAGCATGTCCCCAAAACGAGATCACCCCGGTTCGGCATCATCGCAAGCTTAAAGGCAAAATAATAAGACAATCCACCTTGCGGGACAAGCAGCTGGCTCGATCGCCTTCTTCTTTCCAATGGTTATCGGAGTAAGGATTTTTAAAGGACAAAAAGAGTATGGTCCTTCTCTCCCCGGCATCCCTGACTGTAAACACCTTTCCAGAATGGAATGAGGAGAAACCCTTGAGACTAACTGGCCTGTCTGCTTCCGAGGGGTGGGCACTTCTGTGCAATCACGTTCTGCCTTAATGACACGAAGCTGGTCCACCACTGTCTATATGGTCTACTCAGACTAGCAGGAGGTCTCCAGGGTCTCAGGCGGAGGTCTCTCCCATCACCTGCTGCCTGGTCATTTCAACTGGAGATGCCGGGGGACTGAACCCGGGACCTCCTGCATGCTGAACAGAGGCTCCGCCACCAAGTCAAAGCCCTTCTCTGTGGCTCTCTTAAGGTCTCAGGCAGAGCTCTTTCACATAATCTACTGCAGGGGTAGTCAACCTGTGGCCCTCCAGATGTTCATGGACTACAATTCCCATGAGCCCCTGGCAGGGGCTCATGGGAATTGTGGTCCATGAACATCTGGAGGACCCTAGGTTGACTACCCCTGATCTACTGGATAACTGGAGATGCTGGGGCTTGATCCTGGAATCCACAGCATGCCAAGCAAGGTCTCTACTACTGTCAGGCCATCAAGGTCCGTATTCTCCACTGAGGCTGGTAGTGGTTCCCCGGGGCTTTAGTGGGGAGGTCATACCACCTACAGCCTGATCCTTTATCTTGAGATATCTGGGACTGAACTCGGCATCTTGCGAAAGTCCTTGCTCTACCACTGAGCCTTGGTCCCTCCCTGTTACCAGAAGGGGTGGGCAATTTCTGAGCATTCCTCTTTAATCCGGGCAGGGGGTGGGGTAGGGGGGTCAGCAGATCCTCGTGAATTTCATAAAGGTCAGAGAACAAAGTCTGAGCCCAGAGGCTCCTTGAAGACCAACAAAGTTTTATTAAAAGTAAAAGCATTGGTGTGCATGAACGCTTCTTCCGATGCGTTCATAAAGGTCACTTTCAGGGAGGGGGAGAGGTGGGAAGTCTCACTTGACTCTGCTTACAGATCTTGGAGGATTAAAAAGTCATCAAATCTAATCCTGGAGATCACACTTTACCATCATCGCTCCAGCCTATTCTGAAGGCCCTCCAGAAAGAGAACCGGAATTCTCAACCCCTCCTGAAACTTTCCTACTGTCTAATTCAGCCTTTCTCAACTTTTTTTAGCATTGAGAAACCCTTTGAATATTCTTTCTTTCTTTCTTTCTTTCTTTCTTTCTTTCTTTCTTTCTTTCTTTCTTTCTTTCTTTCTTTCTCTCTCTCTTTCTCTCTCTCTCTCTCTCTCTCTCTCTCTCTCTCTCTCTCTCTCTCTCTCATTACTAGAAATAAAGCCCGTTGTAACTGATATAACAAGGCACTAGAAGGAAGAGGGGGTGGCTTCCCCTTCCCCACAGGTCCCTCCCCCCTACTGTCAAAGGCCTGACACACCCCGGCAAAACCTCCGAGGCTTTGCCCGCTCCCCAGCAGGCAAGCCCCCCCCCCCCATGGAGGCTCTGTCAGCGGCCAGGGGCAAACTGGCAGCAATAGCCAGGCTGGAGAGGGCAGGCCCAAAGTCTGGTCAAGCCCCACCCACTCTCCACCCACCTACCCCTTACGCTTTTATTTACACAGCGAAAAGCTGTATAAAGATTAGGCTTCTGTGCCACATGCTCCCAGCACTCATAGCCCGTTAAAACAAGATCCACAACTGTAGTAGGTTCCCTATTACAAGTGCTCCTCGACCTCATTCTGCACACATCAGATAATGCACTTTCAATGCAGATTTTCTTGTTTTGGACAGGAAACTTCAGTGGCAAAAGGACACTGAAAGTGCACTATCCATTGTGTCCGTAATTAGGGACACACATCTGTTATTGCTTTAACAATGTTGCGACTGCTTTATATTGTGCTCTATGCTGATTTTAGCGGGAGAAATCCCTGAAATTCTCCTTTTGAGAAATCCCTGAAACATCCTCCAGGCTTCCACAAACCCCAGAAGTGGCCCGATCGTGCAGAATATGGTTGGGAAGCAGAGCTGTGGACACGCCCACCTATGGCCCCTCCCCTTCCAAACCTCCTCCAGGCCTTTCATTGGCCATTTTGGGAGGGGGCGGGTGGGTCAACATGACCACATATGGTCCTATCGCCTGATAAATGTTTTCAAAAAGTATATTGCAAATTTCCAAACCATTTGGGAAATCCTTCAAGGGCCATCAAGAAACCCCAGGGTTTCATAAAATCTTGGTGGAGAAAGCCTGCTCTAGAGCAGGGGTAGTCAACCTGTGGTCCTCCAGATGTTCACGGACTACAATTCCCATGAGCCCCTGGCAGGGGCTCATGGGAACTGTAGTCCATGAACATCTGGAGGACCACAGGTTGACTACCCCTGCTCTAGAGGGTTAAGTACTTAGATGCCACTGCTCTCTTGACGGAGCTTCCTTGTTTGCCTTCTCCTCCTCCCTTAGAAAACACGCCACCTAACAAAGCTCACAGCCTGCTCTGCCGGAGCCTGTCGGAGACCTGGGTTCCAGTTCTTGAATGACACCTCCCCTCCCCACTGATAGGGCTCCAGCCCTGCTCACGGACACATCCCGGACTCCAACAGAGAGCTATTAGTGCAGGGAAACTGCCAACACGTCTCAGCCGGACTTCATTCCAACTCAAGTTCATTTCAGGAGGAGGAAAACAAACCTCCCCCCCCCCTCCAGCCAGGGAGGACAAGCAGAGTCCCAAAAAGCTGAGCTAATTATAGATCTTCTTTCGGTCTTGAGACTCCCGGCTTGGGTTACAGCGAAAACATAGGGGAGGGCTTGCACAAAACCCCCAAGCCAATCCTCACACTTTTAAAGCACAACCCTCACCTGTGTCGGAGTACAAGGCTCCCAGGGGGGAAATGAGCACAGGGAATTTAACTGAAAAGGGGAGATTGCCAACCTCCAGGTGGGGCCTGCAGACCCCCAACCCCCCCCCCCCCCGAATTACAACTGATTTCTAGACCTCAAAACATTTGCTTTGGAGTGTGGGATTGTATCTTGCCGAGGCCTCACCCAACCCACTCCAAATCTCTAGGACAGGGGTAGTCAAACTGCGGCCCTCCAGATGTCCATGGACTACAATTCCCAGGAGCCCCTGCCAGCAAATGCTGGCAGGGGGCTCCTGGGAATTGTAGTCCATGGACATCTGGAGGGCCGCAGTTTGACTACCCCTGCTCTAGGACTTCCCTGACTCAGAGATGGCGAACCCATTTTGGAGAGACGACGGCGTAATCACGTCTCAGAAAAATGGCAGGGACGAGGGTGTGGCCATGATACATAAGTTTTATTTCTTTAAAACATGGTCTTTATATACCATTTTGTACACTGCCCTCAGCTGGCTCGCCAGGAGGGCAGTTTAGAAATCTAAGAAATTAATATTTTTAAAAAGAGGATCACTTCTGTGACGGGAGAGTCAAAAGCAGTTACTTAATATTCCCTCTCTTTTTTGGTTCTCAACACTGAATACCTGAAGCCACATCAGATGGAATCATAACATTAGGGTTAGTATTCCGTACTCAGGCTGGCAGGGTTTCTCCAGCGGAGGTCTTTCCCATCCCCTCCTGCCTGGTTCTTTTAAGTGGAGATGCTGGGGATCAAACCTGGGACCTTCTGGATACCAAGCAGAGGCTCTGCCATTGAGCCAAGGTCTCTTCTCCACAGCTCTCAGGCAACGATCTTTCCCATCCCCTCCTGCCTGGTCCTTTTAACTGGAGATGCTGGGGATTGACCCTGGGACCTTCTGCATGCCAAGCAGGTGCTCTGTCCCCTGAGCTATGCCCCCTCCAGTTGAAAAACTGTTTAATAAAAACAGGGAAGGAATATTATCTCAAATAAACAGAGTTTGGCACCCTTTTCCCTCTCCCCTCAAAGAGTTGTTCAATTGACGTAATTAATTGGCATGTCAACATTTCAGCTGAATGTCAACTATTTCTGTCAATTTAAAATAATACTGATGCTTTAGGATGCTTAGGGCTGATCCTGCGTTAAGCAGGGGGTTGGACTAGATCAGGGGTAGTCAAACTGCGGCCCTCCAGATGTCCGTGGACTACAATTCCCAGGAGCCCCCTGCCAGCGAACGCCAGCAAACGCTGGCAGGGGCTCCTGGGAATTGTAGTCCACAGACATCTGGAGGGCCGCAGTTTGACTACCCCTGGACTAGATGGCCTGTATGGCCCCTTCCAACTCTATGATTCTATGATTCTATGAATATCTTTCCATTAATTTATCATGTAAAGGTAAAGGTATCCCCTGTGCAAGCACCGAGTCATGTCTGACCCTTGGGGTGATGCCCTCTAGTGTTTTCATGGCAGACTCAATACGGGGTGGTTTGCCAGTGCCTTCCCCAGTCATTACCATTTACCCCCCAGCAAGCTGGGTACTCATTTTACCGACCTCGGAAGGATGGAAGGCTGAGTCAACCTTGAGCCGGCTGCTGGGATCGAACTCCCAGCCTCATGGGCAAAGCTTTCAGACGGCTGCCTTACCACTCTGCGCCACAAGAGGCTCTTTATCATGTACTAATTTATCATGTACTCGCAATTAAAATTCAATTTTCTTTTTTAAAGAAAGAAGTCTCTATGCTCAAATGCAAGAGGGAACTTTAAATAAAGCTGAATCGGTCCTTATTTTTTTTCATCTGACTCGGTTATGGCCCCCGCCCTTTTTTGCAAAGCCGTCCAGAGGGAAAGCCAGCCGGTCAGTCCCCCCGACACAAACTCTTGCAGAGCGCCAGCAGGGGCGACTGCACAAGGATGCCAAAGAAAGCTGAGGTCAGTGCTCTACAGACATCGCGCATACTTTGGGGTCAGGCCAGTGCAGCAAAAGCCCCACCTTATGGCTAAAACCCCTGTTGGTATAACCGCTTGAGCCTGCTTTCCTTCTCGTTGGGGATACGATTTTTTACACAGCTCAGTTTTCGGGGTTCGGACAAACTAACTGGGTCTCTTTTCCCAAAACTCTTCCACAATCTCGAATAACGTACTCTTCTGCTAAACGGCGTGGGTGCACAACTGCGCCCGTACACGCTCACGCACACACAGGGAAGATGTCCACAAAAGAGCCCCGCACAATTCCCCATTCTGTGTAGGCGAGCCAACGACCACAGCAGCTGTGCGAGAAATTCGGCATTTCTCACATGCAACACGCTGGCCTTTCTACAGAAACAGAAGAAAGATTCTTGTTACGGCAACCCCAGTCCTGGGGAGGGGGGGGGGGATGAGAGGAGGAAGCAGCATCTTTGAAAAGAGTTTTTTGGCACATCACTAAAGAACCCTAGATTGTCTGAGGATGACAGCAAAGGAGGGGGGGGGGAGTCTTGCTGCAAAAGAGAGCATTCACAGAATAAAGCGACTCAGGGCCATGTACAAATAAACTAGCTTGGTTAGTGGCATGATTGTGTTCTATTCACCACTTTCCCTGGGATTCCATAAAACCAAAAAAGAAACTGGGATAAGAAGAATGGCATGGACTCTAAAATAACATTTTTTACTTTACTGTTTTTAAAGTGGCATTCTCTTCGACTCTTTCAAGGCCTTGGGAAACGGGTTTAGATTTTTACTGTAAACATTACTTCTGCCATCTATCTTGAGTCCTGGGGTGATGCACCTCTGGTTCTCATAAAAATGGTTCAAGATCCATGCTTCAAATAACACTTAAACCCATAAAGGACGTAAGAAGAGCACTAATGGATCATACTAGTGGTCCATCTGGTCTAACCTACTGTCTTTCACAGTGGTGAACCAGTTAGTCCAGAGGTCCATAAACAGGGGAGAGAGGCCAAGCCTTGCCCTGGTAACAACCTCAGAAAAGCCTTCATGGATCAGATCAGATCTAGTACAGCCTCCCGTCTCACCCAGGGGCCAGCCAGTTCCTCTGCAGGGCCAGCCACAGGGCAGAGAGGCCGAGGCCTTCCCCTGAGAAGACCCTCAGAAGAGCCCTGCTGGGTCAGGCCAGGGAGGGTCCCTCCAGTCCAGCCTCCCATCTCACCCAGGAGCCAGCCAGTTCCTCTGCAGGGCCAGCCACAGGGCAGAGAGGCCGAGGCCTTCCCCAGATAAGACACTCAGAAAAGCCCTGCTGGGTCAGACCAGGGAGGGTCCCTCCAGTCCAGCCTCCCGTCTCACCCAGGGGCCAGCCAGTTCCTCTGCAGGGCCAGCCACAGGGCAGAGAGGCCGAGGCCTTCCCCTGAGAAGACCCTCAGAAGAGCCCTGCTGGGTCAGGCCAGGGAGGGTCCCTCCAGTCCAGGCTCCCGTCTCACCCAGGGGCCAGCCAGTTCCTCTGCAGGGCCAGCCACAGGGCAGAGAGGCCGAGGCCTTCCCCTGAGAAGACCCTCAGAAGACCCCTAATGGGTCAGGCCAGGGAGGGTCCCTCCAGTCCAGCCTCCCGTCTCACCCAGGGGCCAGCCAGTTCCTCTGCAGGTCCAGCCACAGGGCAGAGAGGCCGAGGCCTTCCCCTGAGAAGACCCTCAGAAGAGCCCTGCTGGGTCAGGCCAGGGAGGGTCCCTCCAGTCCAGCCTCCCGTCTCACCCAGGGGCCAGCCAGTTCCTCTGCAGGTCCAGCCACAGGGCAGAGAGGCCGAGGCCTTCCCCTGAGATGACCCTCAGAAGAGCCCTGCTGGGTCAGACCAGGGAGGGTCCATCCAGTCCAGCCTCCCGTCTCACCCAGGGGCCAGCCAGTTCCTCTGCAGGGCCAGCAACAAGGCAGAGAGGCCGAGGCCTTCCCCTGAGAAGATCCTCAGAAGAGCCCTGCTGGGTCAGGCCAGGGAGGGTCCCTCCAGTCCAGCCTCCCGTCTCACCCAGGGGCCAGCCAGTTCCTCTGCAGGGCCAGCCACAGGGCAGAGAGGCCGAGGCCTTCCCCTGATAAGACCCTCAGAAGAGCCCTTCTGGGTCAGGCCAGGGAGGGTCCCTCTAGTCCAGCCTCCCGTCTCACCCAGGGGCCAGCCAGTTCCTCTGCAGGGCCAGCCACAGGGCAGAGAGGCCGAGGCCTTCCCCTGAGAAGACCCTCAGGAGAGCCCTGCTGGATCAGGCCAGGGAGGGTCCATCCAGTCCAGCCTCCCATCTCACCCAGGGGCCAGCCAGTTCCTCTGCAGGGCCAGCCACAGGGCAGAGAGGCCGAGGCCTTCCCCTGAGAAGACCCTCAGAAGAGCCCTTCTGGGTCAGGCCAGGGAGGGTCCCTCTAGTCCAGCCTCCCGTCTCACCCAGGGGCCAGCCAGTTCCTCTGTAGGGCCAGCCACAGGGCAGAGAGGCCGAGGCCTTCCCCTGAGAAGACCCTCAGGAGAGCCCTGCTGGATCAGGCCAGGGAGGGTCCATCCAGTCCAGCCTCCCATCTCACCCAGGGGCCAGCCAGTTCCTCTGCAGGGCCAGCCACAGGGCAGAGAGGCCGAGGCCTTCCCCTGATAAGACGCTCAGAAGAGCCCTGCTGGGTCAGACCACTGAAAGTCCATCCAGTCCAGCATCTTTTCCAGGAAAAGCATTTTCAGCCTTTCAGAGCAGGTGGGGGGGGGGGGTCAAATGTGCCAGGCTCCATCTAGCTCAGGGCTCTCCAGATTTCCATGGACTACAGTTCCCATGAGCCCCTGCCAGTACATGGGAATTGTGGTTGACTGCAGAGGAACTGGCTGGCCCCTGGGTGAGACGGGAGGCTGCACTGGAGGGACCCTCCCTGGTCTGACCCAGCAAGGCTCTTCTGAGGGTCTTCTCAGGGGAAGGCCTCGGCCTCTCTGTCCTGTGGCTGGCCCTGCAGAGGAACTGGCTGGCCCCTGGGTGCGACGGGAGGCTGGACTGGAGGGACCCTCCCTGGCCTGACCCAGCAAGGCTCTTCTGAGGGTCTTCTCAGGGGAAGGCCTCGGCCTCTCTGTCCTGTGGCTGGCCCTGCAGAGGAACTGGCTTGAGCCCGGAGCAACGATATTAAGGGGTGTGTGTTCTTTTTCTTGTTTTTATCACCACCTTATCGTTACTTTTCATAATAGTTTAATTGTGGGGATGGGGTATTTTAAACGCTGTATCGTATTTCTTGGGTTTTATTGTTTTCTCTGCAAACTGCCCCGAGCCGGCGTGGCTCGGGAGGGGCAGAACATAAATTCAAATATAAATAAAATAAATATACTGCTGAAACCAGCCGTTTAATTTTTTAAGCTATCTGCAGGCTTTGTGTGGTGAGGCAAACCTCCTAGAATTCTTAACCAGTGCTTATGCAGCCAATTAATAAGAGAGATATTGGCCTACCAAATTTGAAATTATATGCAAGCAGATTACGAACGGCTGACTGGGTTCCAAATACCTATTAAAGTGTGCTCGGATCCTGGAACCATCCCAGTGGATATTTTTTTTTAACCTCTCCCACCCCCACCTGCCTTTTGCCAATATCACAAATGGCTTTTGAATCTCTGTTTCCAAAGAGGCTTGCTATATCCCGGGCGGGGAGGGGGTGAAGGGGGCAAGCTACATTTAGAAGTGGGCTTTCTCAGCTAGGGTTTTTGGATACCCTGGGGTTTCTTGATGGTCCTGAATGGGTGGGAGTGAACTGATTTTTAATATTTTTAACAACTTGTCAAGCAAGCCTCGTGATATGACCATATATGGTCATGTCGACCTGCCCTCTCCTCCCGAAACGGCCAGTGACGGGCCCGGAGGGGGTGGGAAGGGGAGGGGCCCTGGGTGGGCGTGTCCACAGCTCTGCTTCCCACCATATTCTGCACGGTCACGCCCCTTCTGGGGTTTTTCGAAGCCTGAAGACTGTTTCAGGGGTTTCTCAATGGTAAAAAAAAGTTGAGAAAGGCTGGCTTAGAGAAACTCAAATCCAAGTCTCCCTAAGCGTCCGCTGCATGCCTTGAACCAAATGCACTGTTGCTTAGAACTTGGCTTACATAAAGACAGCATAATTTCACTTTTTTTAAAAAACGGGGTTAAAAACCTTGCAACGGAGAGAAGCTGGCAAAAACAAGAAAGGCCTGGCTTAAAAGCCCTGCCTCAGCTCTTTGGGGCCATTTTATTGGCACCGCGTTCGGCTGTTTATTGCATATCCCCCCACCCCAGAATCACATGCTGTTTAAGGAAGGGGCCTCCATTTCCAACCAGGAAACATAAAAGAGCTGGCTAATTTCCCCCTGTATTGTGCCAGGCTCTCAAAAATATGCATTGCTGGATTCGATAACAGCTTTTGCATGCACTGCAATTTTTCAGACTTCTGCTTCTTAAAAATTTGCTTGTTCTGCAACAGGTTTTTTTTTGGGGGGGGGGGGAGGTTTACGTTCGTTAACTGAAACACAATAAAAGTCCTTTTCTCTGCCTTGACGCAAGCAGCCAGCCCTTATGGCATGAGACTATCAGAAGAGCCCTGCTGGATCAGACCAGCGGTCCACAATCTCCAGCCTCCTGTCTTACACAGTGACCAGCCAGTTCTTCTGGAGGGCCAACATAAGAATATAAGAAAAACCTTGTTGTATCATCCCAATGGCGCATGTGGTTCAGAATCTTTTCTCATGAAGCCAGTTCCTCTGCAGGCGACCACAATTCCCATGCACTGGCAGGAGCTCATGGGAACTGTAGTCCATGGACATCTGGAGAGCCCTGAGCTAGATGGAGCCTGGCACCTCTGACTCCCCCCCCCCACCTGCTCTGAAGGGTTGAAAATGCTACATAGCATTAACCTGCAAACTGCGTATCGATGAAGCCACAAGGGTGTCCTTCTGCTTAGCCTCCACTTAAGATACCTGCTTAGTACGTCCTACCTTGAAAACATGTCTAGTCATTCCAAGCACATGGAAGCCCATTTTAATAGGTATATCAGATTACCTCTGATTGGGACTCAAATCCTTCACTGTGCTCCAGTTACACAATTATCTATTCCCATCAAATAAACTAAACACACACTCCCGGGGGGAGGGGGGAATTAGTTCGGATTTTAGTTCAGACTTATCAAATTATCCAGAGACACATCTTTTTGTGAAATGCACAATGCGCAACTTCAGCGATGAAGGCAATCATGCACGCCCCACGAAAGCTTAGGAAGCCACTTGCTCTCGACGGCTGACGCACGATGGAAATGAAGCGACCGAAAATGCATAACAGTCGTACGTTTTTGTGCTTCCCCGGGAAGGCTAGTGGGTTCGGGAGGATGTGAGTCGCAGGACGGTCTGGTTCCCAGCGCATCCTGCACAGAGGGATGCAGCCTGGAATTTCCCAGGGAACTAACAAGGTGGAAAACGAAACGTCAAGGAAAGAGGGGCTTCCCCGCGACTACCCTGCACCAGATTTCGGGCTATGCGTTTCTTGGCTAGTTTTTTAATGCAGTGCCTCACAGCAAAACAAAGCAGTCCCATTGCATTGTAAAAGGAATCCCCAGTATATGGACAGACTGGTGTCCTGAGTCCCCAGTCTCGAGGTTCTGCTGCATTGCTGTGTTGACAGTCCCTGCAATCTGAATCATTACTACAGAGATTTCCAGCCAGGGGTCCGTGGACCTAAGCTAGGGAATTGGTCACTTCCTTTGCTCCCCACCCCCCACCCCGAGTGTGTACCTGGAAGGGGGCGGAACCTGCACAGCAACACACCTTAAAACACCTCCTTGAGCCTGCCTGTTAATGCAGGTGGGAATGTCACTTTCTGCATTTCCCCCATTGACAAACCACATGACCAGGCCCAGGGACCAGAAAGGGCTTCAGTTATGGGCAGGAGAGTGGCTGGAAGTAAAGGGGCACTTCCTGTCACATGATGAGAAGTCACTTCAGGGGTCTGACAGGGGGTCTGAATGCAGCTACTTAACCCTGAAATCTGAATGTACCCCAGTGACAAATTACTGGTCCGGCAACCCAAGCAAGCTGTAATTATGTGCAAAACAGTGATTGGAGCGAAAGGGCACTTCCTGTCACAGGAAGAGAAGTCAGTTTAGATGGGTGGGTGGGTGGGTGGATGGAGAGGCAGACAGACAGACAGACAGACAGAGACAGAGAGAAAGAGAAAGGATAGATAGAGACAAAGACAGACACAGAGAGAGAGAGAGACAGAGAGAGAGACATAGACAGAGAGAGATAAGAGAGACAGAGAAAGAGAGGGGACAGAGAGAAAAAGAGAGACAGATGGATAGAGAGAAAAAGAGAGACAGATGGATAGAGAGAGAGAGAGACACACACACAGATAGAGAGACAGACAGAGAGATAGAGAGAGAGAGATTTTATTGGATTTTTATACCCCCCCACCCCCTGCAAGATGGCTCAGGGGGGTTCACAACATCAGATGATGTATCAGGGGAAAAAGGCTGTGTGATTTCTCATTAAGAATTTACCCCCCGTGCCAAATTACTGGCCCAGAGACCCCAGGAAGCTTTCGCTGTGAGCAAGAGCAGCTAAGGGGCACTTCCTGTCACATGATAAGAAGCCGCACTAGGTATTAAAGCAGAAGGACCGAATCGGGGTACATGATTTCAAATTCTGAAAGTGGCCCATGCTGGTTATTAGTCGTGACCAAGCGTTTCCTGAAGGCGTATTTGACCAGGGAAATGAACCAGGAAGAAAGCTGCGTTTGAGTCCAGTGCAGCTTTAAGACCAACAAAATGTAATTTCGGCTAAGCTCTGAAATCTCAGAGCCGGGAAGCGAGCGTCCGTCCGTCCCCAACGTGTTATGCATTTGTTCGCCGCTGGTGCATGGAAGCCGGCCACGCCACAAGCCCCTCCCTCCCTCCCTCCCGCCGGGTCCCCAGCATGCACCTCGGCCAACGCCACGAAATATTAACCGGTCATTGCAGACGCTGCCATATACCTCGACTAAGGTCATTCTCAGAGCGCTGGCAGGGGAAGGCTCAATGTCCACCAGCTGGACGGCATTAAAACTCTGAATGTCAAAAGGTAGCGCAAGGACAAAACACAAACACACACACACACACACAACAACACAACACAGTTAGAACTGCAAGGCAAACACAGTTAGGCAAATATGGTTAGTAAAGGAAATCTCAGCCCATTGCCTTTTCAATGCCCTTGGAACTTGGGGGGTAAACAATGGCTTTGTGGCTCCTCCGGCCAAGTTAAAGCAGTTTATCTTTGGGGCTTGAGGCAGAAAGCCAGAAGATAACGTGCGGCCTTCAAGGACAAATTTGTTGTTCCTACCGGTCTGGCTATCGGGTCTGGTTTTGCCTTCCCTCAAAGGAAACGCTGAACGTAACAAGGCACAGGTCTCTCTCCCTCCCCCCCCTCCATTGAATAAAAAGGAATTGAACTCCCAGCCTCATGGGCAGAGCTTTCAGACTGCATGTCTGCTGCCTTACCACTCTGCGCCACAAGAGGCTCTTATTGATTCATTGAATACAGCATGCCAAATAGCTGTAAACAAGGTTTGAGAAATGTTATATATACATTTAATTTAATTGAGAACTTTCTACTTCTCAAGCGAAGGTGGACAGCCGTGGATCCAGACTGAATTGGCTGTTTCCACTGATTCTCCCTTCCTGCTGCAACCCCCCCCCCACCTCCCCATCGTTCCTCAGGGTCCCACGTCTACCAGGAGGAGCAATGAGAGGAGTCCGGTGGGCTACTGTGGGAAGGAAGAGCCACTTGACCAGTGGAAACCTCAGTTGGGACCCAAACCAGCACTGTCCCCAACCATTGGACATTATATATGAAAATGCTTTATATTTAGTCAGACCAACTGGTCCTTCAAGGTCTGTCTTGTCTCCTCACATTGGCAGCAGATCTCCAGGGTCCTAGGCAGAGGTCTCTTCCTATCACCTGTCTCCTGGTCCTCTTAACTGGAATGCCCGGGGATTGAACCTGGGACTGTCTGCATGCCAAGCAGAGGCTCTCCTACTGAGCCACAGCTTCTCATGGTCTCAGGCAAAGGTATTGGATACAACCTGCCTCCTGGTCGTTTCAACTGGAGATGCCGGGGATTGAACCTGGGACCTTCTGCGTGCCAAACAGAGGCTTTACTACTGAGCCACAGGCCCATTGGCTGCCAGATCCTTTACCTGGAGATGCTGGGGATTGAGCCAGGGGCCTTCTGTTTGCCAAGGAGATGCCGTACCACTGAGCCCCCAAGCGAGAACATGAGAACCAGTGTGAATTTTGGGGCATCGATGCACAACTAGATAAGCAGTTGTGTAAGAATGTCAGAACACAAGACGAGTCATGCTGGACTACAGCAAAGGCTTATCTAGTCCAGCATCCTGCCTCACACAGCAGCCGCCCAGCCGCCCTGAGAAAGCCCATGAGCCTCTCTGCCCCCTGCTCACCAGAGACTGATGTCTGAGGCCATCAGTGGCTCAGAGCCACAAGGTATCGATGGGACGCTTTGTCTGGGATAGTCGTGCTCTGTTTTCTTGGTCTTGGAGGGGCAACAGTGGAGGGGCTTCTGGCCCTGTGGACCTCCGGACGGCCTCCTGGGTTTGGCTATTGTATAACACAGAGTACTGGGCTGGATGGTCCACTGGCCTGATCCAAGAATAGCTGTTGACTGCTGCATGAAATCATCTACTCCCCTTTCCTAGCCTTCAACACTAGAGGCCACCACGGCATCCTGTGGCAAGGAATTCTGAGAATCTGGAGACAGAAAGACCTATCAAGGATGCCGTTAAATCTGAGAGGTCTGCAAATCGACCTCTACATAGGGTTGCCGTAAAGTTAATTATTTAGAACCTCAGAAGAGCCCTACTGAGTCAGACCAGTGACGGTTCATCTAGTCCGGTCTCCCGTCTCACAAAGGGGCCAACCAGTTCCCCAGAGAGACGGAGGCCTTGCCCTGATAAGACCCTAAGAAGGTTCAGACCAATGATCCGTCTAGTCCAGGATCTTGCCTAACCCAGAGGCTGACAGTTCCTCTGGACAGCCAACAACAGTTTTAGTGAGGACCAAGATTTCAAAACAAGCAAGGCGACAAGCAGGGAGCAAACCACACACAAGGTGCACGCTGGGAGCTTCTTGCAGCAATGGAAATGGCGGCAAAGAAACCCATTCTCTACCCATTCCAAGGCGGGGAAGCCAACAGAAGAATCAGAGACTCATTTTTGATTCTGCTCGTCAAAAGCCCGAGCCACAGGAGCAAATCCTACACTCCCCCTGGCATGACTTCTCTCTGACAATCACATATGGGACTTCACGCCTGCACAAACCCAATGCAAGTGGGCCTTGACTGCAGAAGGACATAAGAAGAGCCATGATGGATCTCACCAACAGACCATCTAGTCCAGTCACCCATCTCACACCAGTTCCTCTGCAGGGCCAGCCACAGGGCAGAGAGGCCAAGGCCTTCCCCCGATGTCACCTCCTGGCTCTGGGATTCCAATGCCTCTCAATAAGGAGGTTCCCCTCAGTCACCATGGTTAGTAGCTGTAGACATACCTTTCCTCCATGAACCTGTTTAGTCCCCTTTGAAAGCTGTTTAATCCTGCAGCCATCCCTTGGCAGCCAGTTCAACATTTTAATCACTCTCTGTGATTAAAGCAGTATTTCCTTTGGCACACCTTAATCTTGGAGCAGAGAGCTCACGCCCATGAGCCCAATGCGAGGGCATCTTCCCATGTCCAGGCACCCAGTGTCTAGTCCAAGATGAGAACGCCAGGCAAAGCGGATGCTTTAAGGCAGGGGTAGTCAACCTGTGGTCCTCCAGATGTCCATGGACTACAATCCCCATGAGCCCCTGCCAGCGAATGCTGGCAGGGGCTCATGGGAATTGTAGTCCATGGACATCTGGAGGACCACAGGTTGACTACCCCTGCTTTATGGGAAAGAGGACTGGGTCGATCCTGGTCTTTCTTCCCCAATGCCGGCGGAATGTCCCCATAAGATCCACTTTTCGCCATGTCAGCTATTTTTAAGCTTGCTGCTTTCATGCACTGGATTGTCGCCCTTGACTGCAATCCAGTATTCTAAGCAGGATGATCAGATGCTGGGAAGCTATGCAGGGAAGCACGACTCGGAGCAGCACGCTGAACCCGCGGATTGTGCCCTAGAGCCAATCCGCACACAGCAATGAGTAGACCTCAGTTCTGCTTACAGAACAGATTCTCTGGCTTGCTGCCCTTTTCAAGGACGGGAAAAACGGCGCCTAAGCTTATTGATTTTAAAGCGATGTCCTTACGGTGTCACTGTCGCAGGGCTGGAACTGGAAAGGCGACGGCTTATGAAAAACGGAGTTCTCTTGCAGGAACAGCTGGAAACTGTAATCTCGCACTACCTGAAAGAGACAACAAACATGTTTACATGTAAGTTATATAGGAGCAGAAGGTGGGATGTGGTGGGAAAGGCAGCAATTGCAGTCTTGGGCTGTATCAACAGAGGCATCATATCGAAATCACAATATGTCCTAGTCCGGCTGTATACCACATCGGCCAGACCCCACCTGGAGTCCTGTGGGCAGTTCTGGAGGCCTCACTTTAAAAAGGACATGGGCAAAGTGGAGAGGGTGCCCAGCTTTGTTGGACACACCCGGATTGGCCTGTGCAGACAGAAGCAGTGTCCGGACACATGGATTTGTCCCAGACACTGCTCCCCTCATAGTGGCTCTGCTGAAATATTAGAGCCCCTAATAGTTAAAAGATAATTAAATGTTAAATATTCTATTGTTATGAGCTCTACTGTTAAAAATATTACATGTTTCCAGTTATTATATGTTCTCAATGACAAATGTTATTTATATTGCACCATAAATTCACTGTAACCTGCCGTGAGCCACAGGGAAGGGTGGTAGATAAATGTAATAAAATAAAAATAAATAAATACAATAAATTATTGTCTTTAAGTATTGGAAAGGTTATCAGAGTAGGGCAGGGAAAGGCTCCTGTTGGCAGCAGAGGAGAAGATCCACAGGAATGGCTTTAAACTACATAGAATCATAGAATCATAGAGTTGGAAGGGGCCATACAGGCCATCTAGTCCAACCCCCTGCTCAACGCAGGATCAGCCCTAAGCATCCTAAAGCATCCTAATCCTACCTGTTGAATGGTACCGCCTAAACACCAGAGAAAAAATGTCCAGTCAGAGTACAGTTCAGCAGTGGAATGGGCTGCCTAAGGAGGTGGTGAGCCACCCTGGGACCCAAGTGAGGGGTGGGATACAAACGAAATAATAACATAAATAAATAACCCCAAACCAGTTCCTTGTACATATGGCTTTTTTAGGTTTGTTGCAGCAGATGGAAGTAAACGGCCAAAGGAAGAAAAATGGCTTTCTTCCCCCGGGGCAGAACATAAAAATGACTCCTACCCAAGTATATCAGACTCGCTGGCTTCGTGAATTGCAAGTTTCAGGAAGATATATTTGCTTCTCTGGCTGACGCCTTTGAAAAGGACGGCCAAGGTGTTTCATACGCGTTGCCTTTTTTGGAAGCATGATGGATTAAAACTGCCAGCTCAGAAAAGAAAAGAGAGTGCACTGTATTTTCCTGTTTCCTGGCAAGGGGCACCGCTGAATACAAAGTGAACGTTCATGCTCTTCAGGATATCTGCTGGTCAGGGCCAGCTATCGGGAGCACGTGACCCCAAATCTTACAGCAATTACGGCAGCTACGGATCCGCTCCAGGGCCCAGTTAGAATTATAGAATCATAGAATCATAGAGTTGGAAGGGGCCACACAGGCCATCTAGTCCAACCCCCTGCTCAACACAGGATCAGCCCTAAGCACCCTAAAGCATCCAAGAAAAGTGTGCATCCAACCTTTGCTTGAAGATTGCCAGTGAGGGGGAGCTCACCACCTCCTTAGGCAGCCTATTCCACTGCTGAACTACTCTTGACTGTGAAAATTTTCCCCCTGATATCTAGCCTATATCGTTGTACTTGTAGTTTAAACGCATTACTGCGTGTCCTCTCCTCTGCAGCTAACAGAAACAGCATCCTGCCCTCCTCCAAGTGACAACCTTTCAAATACTTAAAGGTTCAAACTTTTGTTTGTTTGTTTGTTTATTAGAGCCTCTTGTGGCACAGAGTGGTAAGGCAGCAGACATGCAGTCTGAAGCTCTGCTCATCAGGCTGGGAGTTCAATCCCAGCATCCGGCTCAAGGTTGACTCAGCCTCCCATCCTTCCAAGGTCGGTAAAATGAGGACCCAGCTTGCTTGCTGGGGGGTAAACAGTAATGACTGGGGAAGGCACTGGCAAACCACCCCGTATTGAGTCTGCCATGAAAATGCTGGAGGGCGTCACCCCAAGGGTCAGACATGACTTGGTGCTTGCACAGGGGATACCTTTACCTTTTATTGAGTTTTCAAGCATTGCTTTTTTAGCATTGAGAACCCCCTGAATCATTCTTCAGGCTTTGAGATATCCCAGAAGTGGTACGATGGTGCAGAATATGGTTGGGAAGCAGAGCTGTGGACATGCCCACCCATGCCCCTCCCCTTCCCAACCTGGGACCTTCGGCATGCAAAGTAGTGGTTCTTCCACTGGGCTATGGTCCCGTCCAGAGCCACGCAGCCTTCTCCTGCTCCTCCTCCTCCAGCGCATCAGACTTCCTGTTGCACTTCAAGGGACCACAACGGGTTAAGGCTCTTACCCGACTGGATGTTTCCAGGAGGAACTGGAATGTGCTTTGTACAGCTTGGCATATTTCTAATTCAGTCCTGCTGAATGCCACTAAATAATCCTTGAGGTGATCGTGTACATTCCCGTCGAGAGCCTGTATGGGAGAAAAAGGGGGGGGGGGAAACACAGTCAGATATTCATAGAATCATAGAATCATAGAGTTGGAAGGGGCCATATAGGCCATCTAGTCCAACCCCCTGCTCAACGCAGGATTAGCCCTAAGCATCCTAAAGCATCCAAGAAAAGTGTGTATCCAACCTTTGCTTGAAGACTGCCAGTGAGGGGGAGCTCACCACCTCCTTAGGCAGCCTATTCCACTGCTGAACTACTCTGACTGAGAAAAACTTTTTCCTGATATCTAGCCTATATCGTTGTACTTGAAGTTTAAACCCATTACTGCGTGTCCTCTCCTCTGCAGCCAACAGAAACAGCATCCTGCCCTCCTCCAAGTGACAACCTTTCAAATACTATCATGTCCCCTCTCAACCTCCTTTTCTCCAGGCTGAACATTCCCAAGTCCCTCAACCTATCTTCATAGGGCTTGGTCCCTTGGCCCCAGATCATCTTCGTCGCTCTCCTCTGTACCCTTTCAATTTTATCTACGTCCTTCTTGAAGTGAGGCCTCCAGAACTGCACACAGTACTCTTAAGTGTGGTCTGACCAGTGCCGTATACAATGGGACTGTGACATCTTGTGATTTTGATGTGATGCCCCTTTTGATACAGCCCAAAATGGCATTTGCCTTTTTTACCGCTGCATCACACTGCCTGCTCATGTTTAGTTTACAATCCACAAGTACCCCAAGGTCTCGTTCACACACAGTGCTACCTAGAAGCGTATCCCCCATCCAGTAGGCATGCTTTTCATTTTTCTGACCCAGATGCAGAACTTTACACTTATCTTTATTAAATTGCATCTTGTTCTCATTTGCCCATTTTTCCATTGCGTTCAGATCTCGTTGAACTCTGTCTCTATCTTCCGGAGTATTTGCCAGTCCTCCCAATTTGGTGTCATCTGCAAACTTGATGAGTAGTCCCTCCACCCCCTCATCTAGATCATTAATAAATATGTTAAAAAGTACCGGCCCGAGCACCGAACCCTGAGGTACCCCGCTACTCACCTCATGACTGATGACTACTGAGAGAAGACGCATGCCCCCCCTCCGCCCTTCCTCAAGCTCACCGTTGGCTTGAACACCCCCCAGAATACAGAAAAATGCTAGCTATAGTCTCACAAACTGGCACTATGGAACGCTATAAAAAGAACTGGCAAATGTTCTTTCCCAGATAAGTAGCAGACCCACAACACGGCTCAGCCTTTCTCAGGTGGGGTTTTGTGAAACACTGAGGTTTCTTGATGGCCCTGGAAGAGGTTCCCAAATGGGTAGGAGTTAATTTTCTATATTTCATAGAGTCGTAGAATCATCAGTTGGAAGGAACCTCTAGGGTCATCTAGTCCAACCCCCTGCAGAATGCAGGACACTCACAACTACCTGCCCAATATTTACATAAAATAAATCCTTCCTTCCTTGGCAGGGGCTCATGAGAATTGTAGTCCATGGACATCTGGAAAGCCATGGTTTGGCCTCTCCTGAGACATTTCAGAGGTCATTCACTCAGGGGCCTGACTTGATGCCACATGACCCACGCCCACTTCAGAGTTACAAAGCGAGTGGCCGGGTAAGGGAAGCAGGTCTTTAGCAGCAAAACAAACTTATCAGGGAACAGAAATCTCGGAGCTCTCCAGAAAAGATAACGCTGAGGATGTGCCTAACGGCTGGCTCAGCAACATCAGAGAGGTGTTGGCTGGTGCTGCAGAACGGTCCATGCCTTAGGAATGCGCAGGCAGGCGTGGCCATGGCGATGGGCAGAACATCAAGAGGGTGGCAGAGACTTCGATATGGCTTCAATCAGCACAGAGTTATCTCACTGCACCAATGGGGCTCTGTAAAGTAGGGGTAGTCAGCCTGTGGTCCTCCAGATGTCCGTGGACTACAATTCCCGTAAGCCCCTGCCAGCAAACGCTGGTTGACTACCCCTGCTGTAAAGGACCAGCAAGTTCCTCTCCTCACCCCCAACACACGGACAAGGACTATGGTAGAACAAAGTTTGAACCCAGTGGCAGCTTCAACACCCAACAAAATTTCATTCTAGGCATTTGGTATGTATGAGCACTCCTTCAGATACGTTGAAAACGCTTTCCTCAAGCTTTACACCTAGGTGATGCTGGCAGGAGTTGGTTGCCAGGAAGGACCAATTAGAATCAAGATGCACGTGCAACTGAGCCATAAGGACAACTAAGGCTGGATTTCCTCAAGCTTTACACCTAGGTGATGCTGGCAGAAGTTGGTTGCCAGGAAGGACCAATTAGAATCAAGATGCACGTGCAACTGAGCCATAAGGACAACTAAGGCTGGATTAAAGGAGTTGGTAAGACCAGTTGGAAAGAGTAGATCAGCATACATTAGTATACAAATAAAAAGAATTCAAAAAAAGAGCTATGAGTCGGGGCTAGTGCTAGAGCAGGTGATATGGGTCACGCTTGGCATTTGTGCCTGAACATTTGGTGCCAAATATCTTGCTTCCCCCCATGCTGCCCTCGCAATGGCCTTCCTAATTTAAGGAGGGCCATTGGATTTTGGCCATCTGTTAAGATTTGGTCCGGAGGGACGGACCAGATCCAATGAGATGAAATTAATTCAAAAGAAATTCTGTCTAAACCTCCGGAAGAAGTTCCTGGCTGTTAGAGTGTTTCCTCAGTGGAACAGGCTTCCTCGGGAGGTGGTGGGTTCTCCATCTTTGGAAATGTTTAAACAGAGGCTGGATAGCTATCTGTTGGCTGATTCTGTGAAGGCTCAAGTGGGTGGCAGGTGACAGTGGATGAGCGATAAGGCTGTGAGTGTCCTGCATAGTTCAGAGGGTTGGTCTAGATGACCCAGGAGGTCCCTTCCAACTCCCTTCCAATCCTATTCTATGACCCTCCCTGGTCTGACCCAGCAGGGCTATTCTGAGGTTCCTGCCGGTGGAATGCCTCAGCTCTATGATTTTAAATTCCGTTTATTCATCCAGAAGAAGTTCTTGACAGAGCGGTTTCTCAGTAGAATAGGCTTCCTCGGGAGGGGGTGGGTTCTCCACCTTTGGAGATTTCTAAACAGAGGCTGGAGAGCCATCTGACAGAGAGGCTGATTTTGTGAAGGCTCAAGGGGGTGGCAGGTGACAGGGGATGAGCGAGAGGGTTGGGAGAGTCCTGCACGGTGCAGGGGGTTAGACTAGATGACCCAGGAGGTCCCTTTTAACTCTAAACTGCTTGGTTCCGGAGAGCTTTGGGGTTGATTCAGGCCCCAAACATCTTCCCGAGCATCTTGCCAACTGACTCGCTCTTTGCTGCGGGACGATAACGGCCCAATTAGGCCCCAAGCGTTTGAGTTACCGAGCGATGAAGCTGCTCGAAGCCCAGCCCTTGAATCCTGCTTGGCGACTGGACTGCTTCAACTCGCAGGTCAAGGGCTAAAACGCCACTCGAGGCCTTGCCTGAGACCACGCCAGCTTGAGGTACCATTTGGGAAACAATACGGCTGATGTAGCTTGCTAAGCATTTCCTCGCTGGGTGGAGGAAATGAAACAGAATTAGGAGGCTCTTGCCCCCCCGCCCCATCCGCTCATTTTCTGAAACACAGTAGCAGAGGGAAAAGGGGGCCCGAAAGACGCCAAGACAAAACTCAACGTGTTTGTGGAATGACCGCATCTCTAAACTAGCCGTTCCCTCTCTGTTGTTGTATCACGTTGCTATAAAGACTTTCCTGTTTAGTTCTAAGACGAAAATCTGAAGCTAAAATTAGGTTGTTTCATTTCATAGAATCCTAGAGTTGGAAGGGGCCACAGAGGCCATCTAGTCCCACCCCCTGCTCAACGCAGGATCAGCCCAAAGCATCCTCAAGCATCCAAGAAAAGTGTGCATCCAACCTTTGCTTGAAGACTGCCAGTGAGGGGGAGCTCACCACCTCCTTAGGCAGCCTATTCCACTGCTGAACTACTCTGACTGTGAAAAAGTTTTCCCTGATATCTAGCCTATATCGTTGTACTTGAAGTTTAAACCCATTACTGCGTGTCCTCTCCTCTGCAGCCAGCAGAAACAGCATCCTGCTCTCCTCCAAGTGACAACCTTTCAAATACTTAAAGAGGGCTATCATGTCCCCTCTCAACCTCCTTTTCTCCAGGCTGAACATTCCCAACATATCATGTTTCCATCGCCTCTTTAGACAAGTAACACCAAGACAAGGAAATGTGAACCTCACTAATGTTTTCCAGGGTTGGACAATGAATCGGTGCCGTGGTTAAGAGGGGCGGCTTCTAATGTGGCGACCTGGGTTTGATTCCCCGCTCCTCCTCCATGTACTGCCAGCTGGGTGACCTTGGGCCAGACACAGCACTGAGACAGCTGTTCTCACACAGCAGTTCTCTCAGAGCGGCATATAAGAACCAACTCTTCTTCTTCTTCAGTAATCTCAGGGCTCTCTCAGCCTTCCCTCCCTCACAGGGTGTCTGTTGTGGGGAGAGGAAAGGGAAGGCGAATGGAAGCCGCTTTGAGCCTCCTTCTGGTAGGGATAAGTGGCATATAAGAACCAACTCTTCTTCTTCTTCAGTAATCTCAGGGCTCTCTCAGCCTTCCCTCCCTCACAGGGTGTCTGTGGTGGGGAGAGGAAAGGGAAGGCGACTGTAAGTTTCTTTGAGACTTCTTCGGGTAGAGAAAAGCGGTATTCAAGAATCAACTCTTTTTTTGTCTGCCCTGACATTCATACTCCCTCCTCCCTCCAGTTAATTATTTGCTTGTATGCTCACGGATCCACTTGGGACTCTCATTACAGGGAGAGGCAGGGGATCACACTGTTCTCTTCTCCCCTCAAAAAACCACCCTGTAAGGCAGAGTTGGGATTTGAACCAGAGTGACCCAGATCAGACATCTAATACACCCAAATAAGAATCATAGTGTAGGAAGATGCCCTATAGCAGGGGTAGTCAAACTGCGGCCCTCCAGATGTCCGTGGACTACAATTCCCAGGAGCCCCTGCCAGCGAATGCTGGTGATCTTTTTCTGTGAGTGATCTTAAATGGTGCTGCTAGACTCAAGCTCTGTTCGGCTTCTTCGGGCCAACAAGGCTGCCCACATGAACCTAACACCATGTGCTGTTGCCTGGGGTGCACGATGTGGTGATGTCGCTTCGGTGCAACATCCAGAATGACTTTTCATACCACCTTAGAATCATAGAGTTGGAAGGGAGCTCCTGGGTCATCTAGTCCAACCCCCTGCACTGTGCAGGACACTCCCAACCCTATTGCTCATCGACTGTCACCTGCCACCCCCCTTGAGCCTTCACAGGATCAGCCTCTCCATCAGACGGCTCTCCAGCCTCTGCCTAAAAATCTCCAAAGATGGAGAACCCACCACCTCCCGAGGAAGCCTGTTCCACTGAGGAACCGCTCTGACTGTCAGGAACTTCTTCCGGATGTTGAGACAGAATTCCTTTTGCCTTAATTTCATCCCATTCGTTCTGGTCTGCCCCTCTGGGGAAAGAGAGAACAACTCTGCTCCATCCTCTATATGGCTCCCTTTTAAATACTTAAAGATGGTTATCAGATCCCCTCTCAGTCATCTCTCTCCAGGCTTTCGTGTTCTGCTGCAGGTGAGGCAGCCGAAACGAAGTGACCCAAATTCAAAGTCAGCAGGACAGGAAGAAAGAATAAGTTTAGAACCCTGATGAATATAGCTTTGTCCGTATCGCCATGTTGAAGGCACTGTTATGCCTATGGACAATTATTCTTTTTAGGTCGGTCTAATGGCTTTTTCCAGTATAACAGTTTCTGGACATCAATGACAAACTCTGCAGACCTCTGCTGAGCTCAGCATCCCCATTCGGAGCAGTCGAATACAAGCGGGGGGCCGACAAACCTTAAGGAAGGAAGGACAGTCCGGGATGAAGCCTATTGTCTCCAGCCGCATCCCCCCACACTTCTGCCTTCAATCTTTCTGGAAGAGCCTCTGCTGTTTATTTTAGACACATTTCTTCCTCGCCAAGCAAGAGCCTCCCACATCAATTACTGCCTCTCCTTCCATGAACTCCTCCGTTCGTTCCCTCTCCCTCCTCCCTTGCTCTGCAAAAACTTCAAGCATCCAGTCTTTGGCACAGGTTTGTTGTGGAAAATCTGGGTCTGAACCGTGAACCGCTGGACGGACACGATGTCTTGGAAGGGAAAGAGCGAAAGCTGGGAGTTTCGTAGCAGTGGTTCTGGCCTCCGTAAGACTGCTGTTTTATCCCCAAATACCCTCAAGTCTCTATTGCTCAACGCAGTTCTAAAATCAGAAAGCAGGAGTGGCCAAACTGTGGCTCTCCAGATGTCCGTGGACTACAATTCCCATGAGCCACCACCTCCCAGGGAAGCCTACTGAGAAACCGCTCTCATGGTCAGGAACTTCTTCCGGATGTTTAGACAGAATTTAGAATCCTAGAATTGGAAGGGATCTCCTGGGTCATCTAGTCCAACCACTGCACTATGCAGGACACTCACAACCCTCTCGCTCATCATGAGAGCCAGTTTGGTGTAGTAGTTAGGAGTGCGGACTTTTAATCTGGCATGCCAGGTTCGATTCTGCGCTCCCCCACATGCAACCAGCTGGGTGACCTTGGGCTCACCACGGCACTGATAAAACTGTTCTGACTGAGCAGTGATATCAGGGCTCTCTCAGCCTCACCCACCTCACAGGGTGTCTGTTGTGGGGAGAGGAAAGGGAAGGCGACTGTAAGCCGCTTTGAGCCTCCTTCGGGTAGGGAAAAGCGTCATATAAGAACCAACTCTTCTTCTTCAGTAATCTCAGGGCTCTCTCAGCCTCCCCTCCCTCACAGGGTGTCTGTTGTGGGGAGAGGAAAGGGAAGGCGACTGTAAGCTGCTTTGAGCCTCCTTCGGGTAGGGAAAAGCGTCATATAAGAACCAACTCTTCTTCTTCAGTAATCTCAGGGCTCTCTCAGCCTCCCCTCCCTCACAGGATGTCTGTTGTGGGGAGAGGAAAGGGAAGGCAATTGGAAGCATATAAGAACCAACTCTTCTTCTTCTTCTTCTTCATCCCCTGTCACCTGCCACCCCCTTGAGCCTTCACAGAATCAGCCTCTCCGTCAGACGGCTCTCCAGCCTCTAAAAATCTCCAAAGATGGAGAACCCACCACCTCCTGAGGAAGCTGCTCTTTACGGCATCCCTATGATCCACCTAACTCCGTGCTGGATCTTCCGGCAGTCACTCTCCAAGAAGAGAGGCGTTTCAAAGGAACCAGAAACCACCCAATCCAAGAATCAGGTATAGTGGAGGACATTCCTGGCTTGGAGGACATCAACAAGATCCAGGGCAACCTTCCAAGCACAGCATACAAGGACAGGCATACTGGTTTTTCCAGATGTTGTTCAAGATCTTCCTGTCTCCATCTGCAGTCATGTCTGGCACAGAGATTCACTGTTTATGTTCCTTTGTTTCTTCCCCACCTTTCTCCCTAGTGAGGATCCAAAGCAGCTCACTTTGCTCTCCACACCTCCACTTCATTCACACAACAACCCAGCAAAATAGGCTAGGATGAGAGAGCCTGGGGGACCGGCCCAAAGTCATCCATTGTGCCTTGTATCCTGAGGCACACAGCATTTGTTTTAAAAAGAGGACTTGTTCCAAGCCTATTCAAGAGCACAGAAGAAGAAGAAGAAGGAGGAGAAGGAGAAGGAGAAGAAGAAGAAGGAGTAGAAGAAGAAGAAGAAGAAGAAGAAGAAGAAGAAGAAGAAGAAGAAGAAGAAGAAGAAGAAGAAGAAGAAGAAGAAGAAGAAGAAGGAGAAGGAGAAGGAGAAGGAGAAGGAGGAGAAGGAGAAGGAGGAGAAGGAGAAGGGAGAAGAAGAAGAAGAAGAAGAAGACGAAGAAGAATGGGTTTAAACTTCAAGTACAACGATATAGGCTAGATATCAGGAAAAAAATTTTCACAGTCAGAGTAGTTCAGCAGTGGAATAGGCTGCCTAAGGAGGTGGTGAGCTCCCCCTCACTGGCAGTCTTCAAGCAAAGGTTGGATACACACTTTTCTTGGATGCTTTAGGATGCTCTGGGCTGATCCGGCGTTGAGCAGGGGGTTGGACTAGATGGCCTGTATGGCCCCTTCCAACTCTATGATTCTATGATTCTAAGAAGGTGAAGAAGGAGAAGAAGAAGAAGAAGAGAGCTTTGATAGGACTGCTCTGTGAGAACAGCACAATCAAGACTGTGACGAGCTGACTGCAGGTGGAGAAGGGGGCAATCGGGCTCTGTTTTTAAATTTTTAAAAATGTATTTGTAGATTTATATACAGCCCCTCTAAGTAAAACTGTCTGGGCGTGGATTACGCATAAAATGCAATAGACTAATACGTTATAGTCAGTCAGTTACTTCTAAAACACTAAAATTAAAACCGCATTCTTCATTCTTGGTGCTGGTGGGCTGAGGGCTGCTGGAGTTCTGGCCCTGCGCCTGGACCCCCTGATGCCATCAGGGGATTGTCCACTGTGTGACCCAGAGTGTTGGACTGGAGGGGCCACTGGCCTGACCCAACAGGGCTTCTGTTCTTAAGGTAGGATATGAATCTTGCGGGGAGGGGGGGGGAGGCATGCTGGACCCCAGAGGTCTCTTTCAGAGGTCCTCCACAAAACCCTCATACTGATATACTGTTTCCGAACCCCCTCGCACCTCGTTGGCACAGGATTTCACCAGGCCCTCCTTAAAAATACTGTGCCTCAAAGAACAAAATGTGTCCGAGAGAATGCCCAAGTATCCGTCGAAAATAAATACTGACAGCCGCTGACAGGGCTTTCCCCTGACAATGACGCGGGGGACTGGAGGAGTGGTGACAGAGTTTGAAACCCGCACACCAGGGAGAGAGGAAGGAGTGGGGACTTGTCTTGGCAGAAGACAAGAGGACACAAGAAAAGAACTGAGTCTTGTCCCCCTCTGAAGCCACCTCGGAGAAGGAGGGAACTTACTCCTTGTATGGCAGAGTTACACACAGGAAGCATCTATAAAATATGTAGCCAAGTAGGCACCTTGGTTATGCAGGCTGATTGGGCAATCCCCCTAAAGACCCATATTTAAGTTTTCAATCCGCTCCGTCAGTGGGGAGAGTGCAAATCCCCCTGGAAAACACGACATTCACATTCCAGGGACCGGCGGAAGATAATTTGGCGGGCTGCACCGCAATCACATCCAAGACCTGGCATTTTGCCCCATTTAAACAACCAGTCTGCACAACTGCCAAAGCGAGCCATGACCTATCTCCCCTATTTTATGTGGTCAGTCAAATTCTGCGGGGCCCTTGTCGGTCTTTATCAGGTAATGGGTATCAGATGGAAGTGCCCGCATCCCTGTTTGCAATGCTTCATTCCTCATATTCCTACAAGGGACCAAGCCCTATGAAGACAGGTTGAGGGACTTGGGAATGTTCAGCCTGGAGAAAAGGAGGTTGAGAGGGGACATGATAGCCCTCTTTAAGTATTTGAAAGGTTGTCACTTGGAGGAGGGCAGGATGCTGTTTCTGCTGGCTGCAGAGGAGAGGACACGCAGTAATGGGTTTAAACTTCAAGTACAATGATATAGGCTAGATATCAGGAAAAAGTTTTTCACAGTCAGAGTAGTTCATCAGTGGAATAGGCTGCCTAAGGAGGTGGTGAGCTCCCCCTCACTGGCAGTCTTCAAGCAAAGGTTGGATACACACTTTTCTTGGATGCTTTAGGATGCTCTGGGCTGATCCTGCGTTGAGCAGGGGGTTGGACTAGATGGCCTGTATGGCCCCTTCTAACTCTATGATTCTGTGATATCTCAGTTTTGTTTACTGTGGGATTTGTGTAGGAGGGAACTGTCCATCTCCGACTGACAGTGAAACGCTCTTTGTAGCTTCAGTTTTTTTTCTCTTCTGCTCTGTTCCCAGGGACGTGAAGAAGAGACAGAGGCTGCAGCATCACTCAAATGCAACCACCTCTCTAGCCGGAGGGCTTGATGCAGCGCTGGAATGAATTTAATGGATCGGTCGATATCTACTTCCTGGCTTCGAAGGCGCCGGCTATATTTGAAACCGGCTTCGGGAACTCTGCCATCTTGGCCGTTTGCTCTCTTGATGCAACCTGAAATTTGGAATTTGGCACTGTAGCTCCTCGAGGACCAGGGTGGTGTAACTGAGCGGACGGGAAGCAGGTAAGGCTACGAACAGGAAGGCCCAGCTTTGAGTCTCCATCCATAAACTCGGTAAGTCAGTCATACATTATCTTGGACTGGTCTACCTCACAGGGCTGCTATGAGGATCAAATGGGGAACGAAGAACAGAGCTGCCAACCTCCAGGATGGAACTGGAGTTCTGGAATTCCAAATGATCTCTAAACCGCCATGAGCCAGAATTTCTGAGAATGGTGGTATATAAATCAAATTATAAATAAATAAACTACTGAGTTCAGTTCCCACGGAGAAAATGCAGCTTTAGCGAGCAAACTCTGGTTCTCAGTAAAACCCCTCACCTGCTTTCCCCTATACAAGCACCACTGCCGAGACAAAGCCATTAAACTAGTCGACTATGCATGTGGCCAAAACCTTCAGGAAGAAAAGATGGGTCAAAACGGTACAAGGCAGGTCAGGTGTTTCGTTTTTCCTTGGCCAGAAGAAGGATTTTCATAAGCAGCTCTGTCATGGAACTTGTCTTCCCTAGGTATTTATTTCCGCTCTTCATCTCTCATCTTCTAAAAGAAGCAGCAACTTGTTTTATAACCTGCTTTTCACTCCCCGAAGGAATCTCAAAGCGGCTCATGATTGCCTGCCCTTCCTCTACCCACGGCAGACACCTTGGGAGCTAGGTGAAGCCGAGAGAGCTCTGAGAGAACTGGGACTGGCCCAAGGCCACCCAGCTGGCTGCATGAGGAGGAAGCATGGGGAATCAAACCCAGTTCTCTAGATTACAGGCTGCTGCTCTTTAACACTGACACCAGGCTGGCTCTCAAAGCACCCGGGTTAGACGCCGAGAATCTGGTCTGCAATGAGAAGCATTGCAGGGTCAAAACCCATTTTGCCAGAGAAAGGCCCTCCATTGCTTCTTGCACCTAACAAAGAGAACTTACTCCCTGGGGAATTCCTTCCTTCCTTCCTTCCTTCCTTCCTTCCTCCCTCCCTCCCTCCCTCCCTCCCTCCCTCCCTGTCTTCCTTCCTTCCTTCCCTCCCTCCCTCCCTCCTTGAGTTCTCTGTCTCCTTCCTTCCTTCCTCCCTCCCTCCCTCCCTCCCTCCCTGTCTTCCTCCCTGTCTTCCTCCCTGTCTTCCTTCCTTCCTTCCTTCCTTCCTTCCTTCCTTCCTTCCTTCCTTCCCTCCCTCCCTCCTTGAGTTCTCTGTCTCCTTCCTTCCTTCCTTCCTTCCTTCCTTCCTTCCTTCCTTCCTTCCTTCCTTCCTTCCCTCCCTCCTTGAGTTCTCTGTCTCCTTCCTTCCTTCCTTCCTTCCCTCCCTCCCTCCTTGAGTTCTCTGTCTCCTTCCTTCCTTCCTTCCTTCCTTCCTTCCCTCCCTCCCTCCCTCCCCCCTTGAGTTCTCTGTCTCCTTCCTCCCTCCCTCCCTCCCTCCCTCCCTGTCTTCCTTCCTTCCTTCCTTCCTTCCTTCCTTCACTCATTTATTCACTGCCGCTCCTGGTTGACATTAATCCAAAAGACGGATGAAAATAACCCAACTCACATTCCCAACCCACAAACCCACCCCCTTCCCTTTCCCCCTCTTGTCCACCCCATGGACCGCACCAGCCACCTAACACCTCCTGGCGGGATGCTCAGAGGAAAGGCCCAGTTGATGTTCCGCCACCTAACCTCAACAGAACGCCTGGCGGAAGAGCTCCATTTTACAGGCCCTGCGGAATCTGACTGCTCTTTAAGGCACTCCTGGACTAAGAATCCCGCTCTTCCGCCGAAGAACAGCACAACTACCTTCTGAAGCATATATATGCTGGTCTCAGTGTTATCCAGCTCTACGTCTGCTAGTAGTCCCTCTACTCCTTGGTGTTTGTCAAAGGAGACAGCTTGGCCCCCCAGGATACAAGGGGAATATCATATTCCTCCTCTCCTCTAAAAGCTGAGTACCGCTCTCCCAGGCACTGAAAGGCTAAACCTCTCACTGCGAGGTTAGAAGCATTTCCAGGAGACAAGAAGTCTTGTGTACCCAGAGGGTGTGTGTACGCATGTGTGAGTTTTACAAAGCCAAAGATCTGATAGCCCGCGTGATGCAGTAGTTTAAGAGCCTCCTCCTCAAATCTGAAGAACCGTGATTCTCCACTCCTCCACATGCAGCCAGCTAGGTGACCTTGGGCTAGTCAAGGTTCTCTGAGAACTGTCCAAACAGAGCAGTTCTCTTAGAACTCTCTCAGCCCCATCGACCTCCCAGGGTGGCTGCTGTGAGGGGAGGAAGGAAAGGGTGGTCGTCAGCAACTTTGAGACTCCTTCAGGTACTGAAAAGTGGGGTTTAAAAAACGAGCTCTTCTTCTTCAGTGAGCGTGCATTGCAAAGCAGCTGACTTATCAGTGGGGGAATGTACATAGGAGATCCCTTCAGACCTGGACAGCTACTGGAATCCCCCAAAAAGCTTGTGTGCAGACATGTCTGCTCTTTCTCCCTTCTCTCAGCCTGGGTCTACTTTTGCAGAGCACTGAAGATCGTAGACTCCTAAGGGATTTAGGGCTCCCCTCCCATGGCAGATGGCAGGTGCTGTTTTAAACACCCCAATTATGAAACTCCCCAAAGCAGGATCAGGCTGGGAAACAACTTATCTCCCTGCTTTTACTCCAAAATGCAGCAGAAAAAGGACCAGTCCTAGTCCACTGCTGTGGTTGTGGACAGCGCTATCAAGTTGCAGCCAACGTATACTGACCCGTATACTGACCCGTATACTGACCAAAAGACCAACAGAGGCATATGCATAGCAACCATGGCTGCCTCCTTGGCTGTCTCACCGCACTCTCCAGCAGCAGGTTCCACATTTTAATGTCTGAATGCCTTGACGTGTACCACCCGGGGTTCCTATTTGAGTGTCAAAGTGGTATATAAATGTTTTCAATCAATCCTCAAGTACAATTACTGGAAGCTACTGAATCTAGAGGGTTGTTAGAAGGACTTAGTAAATGTATAAAAATCTGGTTCACGGTTCTTTTCCTTAAAATCTATCTCTCAGGGTTGGCTTGAAACTCAACATCAAGAAAACAAAGATCATGGCATCCAGCCCTCTCAATTCCTGGCAAATAGATGGGGAAGAAATGGAGATAGTGACAGATTTTATTTTCCTGGGCTCCAAGATCCCTGTAGATGGGGACTGCAGCAAAGAAATTAAAAGACGCTTGCTCCTGGGGAGGAAAGCTATGGCAAATCTAGACAGCATCCTAAAAAGCAGAGACATCAGCCTGCCAACAAAAGTGCGTTTAGTCAAGGCTATGGTCTTCCCAGTTGCAATGTATGGCTGTGAAAGTTGGACCATAAGGAAGGCCGAGCGTCAAAGAATTGAGGCTTCTGAACTCTGGTGCTGGAGAAGACTCTTGCGAGTCCCTTGGACTGCAAGGCGAACAAACCGGTCAGTCCTAGAGGAGATCAGCCCTGCCTGCTCCTCAGAAGGCCAGATCCTGAAGATGAAACTCAAATACTTTGGCCCCCTCATGAGAAGGAAGGACTCCCTGGAGAAGAGCCTAATGCTGGGAGCGATCGAGGGCAAAAGAAGAAGGGGACGACAGAGAATGAGGTGGCTGGATGGAGTCACTGAAGCAGTCGGGGCAAACTTAAATGGACTCCGGGGAATGGCAGAGGACAGGAAGGCCTGGAGGATCATTGTCCATGGGGTCGCGATGGGTCGGACACCACTTCACACCTAACAACAACAACAGGGTTACTTGCCCAAAGAACATTTCTGTAAACAGTTCCACGTTAGCCAGGGCACTTTGCTTGATCACTTTCCCGTTGATGGAATGATCACCGGACATGCGGTTTACGCCTCTGACAGTATTATTCACTAAAACAACTGTAAAAGTTGGGATTACGTACAGCGCTAATAATAAAAATGTGTTTGAAGAGCAGCTTCTGGTATGCCTTAAACAGTTTGAAAGACTGCTCTTTATTTACAGTCCTAGCTTCAGCACAGAGTAGGAAAAAAGCGATATATTTTAAGCAAACACTTTGCCAGGAAAATATAATTCATAAGCACATTTATTTTGGACTCTTGCCGAGAGTCCGCTCACATGCAACGGCAGTTTTATAGAAACTTGTGACTGACACACCGCAAAACGCACAAACACTGTTGCTTTTCTACCCTTTTGCTAGACATTTTTTTTCATTTTATGGAAACATAAAACATTTAAAAAGAAGGAATTGTTTTCTTTCGCAAACACACACACACACGCCCCTTTCAAATCGAGTTAGCGCTAAAAATACTTGCTGGTGTTCATTCCAAGGAGATTATAACTCTGTCTTATTTACAAGTGGAAACGACAGAAGGGTGACAGCACCCGATAAAGCCCTGGAACTGCTAGAGCTGGAGAATGTTCTCCTGGGACACTTGTGGAAACCAAGAAGTAACTTTAAAGAAATTCTGTCTCAATCTCCAGAAGACTTTCCTGACAGAGTGGTTTCTCAGGATACAGTGGCATAGAGTTCACCAACCAAAGCAACCTTTTCTCTGAGAAAATTGATCCAGGGCTCAAACAACCAAACATAGGTCTATTAGATTGTTATTCTGTTATTCTGTTAGAATGTCATTCTCTCTGTTACAGCTGGTATTATGGTTACTACCATGGAATCACGGAATCATTGAGTTGGCAGGGAGCTTCTGGGTCATCTAGTCCAGCCCCCTGCACTGTGCAGGACACTCACAACCCTCTCGCTCATCCACTGTCACCTGCCACCCTCTTGAGCCTTCACAGAATCAGCCTCTCCGTCAGATGTCTCTCCAGCCTCTGCATAAAAATCTCCCAAAATGGAAAACGCACCACCTCCTGAGGAAGCCTGTTCCACTGAGGAACCGCTCTGACTGTCAGGAACTTCTTCCGGATGTTTAGACGGAATTTAGAATAATAGAATCCTAGAGTTGGAAGGGACCTTCTGGGTCCTCTTCTGGAGGTTTAGATGGAATTTCTTTTGCATTAATTTCATCCCATTGGTTGTCATCTGTCCCTCTGGGGCAAGAGAGAACCACTCTACTCCATCCTCTATATGGCAGCCTTTTAAATACTTGAAGATGGCTATCAGATCCCCTCTCAGTCGTCTCCTCTCCAGGCTAAACAGACCAAGCTCCCCGAACCGTGGTATGAATCTGATTTTGGAGAAATTGCAAGGAACAACATAGCACGCCTTCAAGGAAAAACGCAGCCTGTCTGTCCAAACGACGAGGCCGTGGTAACGACAGATGCACTGAAAGAAGCAACTGCTAAAAAATCCCCCAAGTCAGCAGCTATCAGAATTTGAGATCTCCGAATTGGAGAGGCTCCAGCAAGGTGAGACAGGCGTCCAATGCGGGCGCTGTCAAACAGAGGAGCAGGCATCTGGCCCTCCTGTCCGTGCAGCCCCACAACACACATTCTTACAGGCATAATGAAGACGAGGCTTGCCAAACTCCAGGTGGGGCCTGGAGATCTCCTGTTGTTACAACTGAATGTCAGATGACAAAGATCACTTACCCGTCAGACAATGGCTGCTTTAGGGGGGGCTTTGTATGCTGCTGAGGTTCCTCATCTCACCAAAGGACTTCCATCACACACACACACACACACCACGTCACAAAACTCCAGGTATTTCCCAACCCAGAGCTGACAAGCCTGCATAACACTATAACATTTTCGGGGTCTTGTGTGAAGGCTGCTTTGTGTTTTGCAAAAGTAACATATGCATGAAGCTGTTGGTTCTCTTAAGGTTGGTTATTGTTTACTCAGATTGGCAGCAGCTCTCCTGGGTCTTTGGTGAAGAAGGGTTTTTATATGCTGCTTTGCTCTCCTAGGAGTCTCCAAGCGGCTTCCCTTTCCTCTCCCCACAACAGACACCGTGTGATAGAGGTGAGGCTGAGAGAGCCCTGATATTACTGAAGAGGCAGAAGAATTGGTACTTATATGCCGCATTTTTCTACCCCAAAGGACTCTCAAAGTGGCTTACAATTGTCTTCCCTTTCCTCTCCCCACAACAGACACCCTGTGAGGAAGGGGAGGCTGAGAGAGCCCTGAGATTACTGAAGAAGAAGAAGAAGAAGAAGAAGAAGAAGAAGAAGAAGAAGAAGAAGAAGAAGAAGAAGAAGAAGAAGAAGAAGAAGAAGAGTTGGTTCTTAAATGCCGCTTTTCTCTACCCAAAGGAGTCTCAAAGCGGCTTCCAATCTCCTTCCCTTTCCTCTCCCCCCAACAGACACCCTGTGAGGGAGGGGAGGCTGAGAGAGCCCTGAGATTACTGGAAAAGTGTTGGTTCTTATATGCTGCTTTTCTAATCTAAAAATAAATATTTAATTTAGATGCAATCTGCGATTTATTCTGGGGAGAGGATTGGGATATTTCCTGCACAGTGTACACCACACAGGCTAAAATTTCTGCTCCTCAGAGAATTCTTTAAAGACCCTCAGAACAAACTTTGAGTCCAGGGGCATCTTGAAGAACAACAAAGTTTTAATTCCGGGGATCAGCTTTTGTGTGGCTGCACACTTCTTCAGACACATATTGTCTGTTTTAATGTCTCTGAAGAAATGTGTGCCCTCATGCCCAGAACTCAAACTTTGGTGGTCTTAAAGGTGCCACTGGACTTGGACTTTATCCTGCTGCTTCAGACCAAGAAGAAGAAGAGTTGGTTCTTATATGCCGCTTTTCCCTACCCGAAGTCACCTTCCCTTCCTCTCCCCACAACAGACACCCTGTGAGGTGGGTGAGGCTGAGAGAGCCCTGAGATTACTGAAGAAGAAGAAGAGTTGGTTCTTATATGCCACTTTTCCCTACCCGAAGGAGGCTCAAAGCGGCTTACAATCGCCTTCCCTTTCCTCTCCCCACAACAGACATCCTGTGAGGTGGGTGAGGCTGAGAGAGCCTTGATATTACTGGAGAAGAAGAAGAGTTGGTTCTTATATGCCACTTTTCCCTACCCGAAGGAGGCTCAAAGCGGCTTACAATCGCCTTCCCTTTCCTCTCCCCACAACAGACACCCTGTGAGGTGGGTGAGGCTGAGAGAGCCTTGATATTACTGGAGAAGAAGAGTTGGTTCTTATATGCCACTTTTCCCTACCCGAAGGAGGCTCAAAGCGGCTTACAATCGCCTTCCCTTTCCTCTCCCCACAACAGACACCCTGTGAGGTGGATGAGGCTGAGAGAGCCCTGAGTTTACTGAAGAAGAAGAAGAGTTGGTTCTTATATGCCGCTTTTCTCTACCTGAAGGAGGCTCAAAGCAGCTTACAGTTGCCTTCCCTTCCTCTCCCCACAACAGACACCCTGTGAGATGGGTGAGGCTAAGAGAGCGCTGATATCACTGCCTGGTCAGAACAGTTTTATCAGTACCGTGGCGAGCCCAAGGTCACCCAGCTGGCTGCATGTGGGGGAGCGCAGAATCGAACCTGGCATGCGAGATTAGAAGTCCGCACTCCTAACCACTACACCAAACTGGCTCTCAAACTGACCAGCTTGGTGACCCACGTGAATCTACCTTCTGAAGAACCTAAATGATTAAACGCTGATCCGGACAAATTGCGCATTGAAAAACCGGAACACTTTAGCATTTTGCTCTCAATTCTGAAACAATGATCTGAAGGGAATTTTAAGACAAGAGCAGAGGCCGAGATGGGAAACGTCAGCAGGCTTCTGATTAAAG
The DNA here is from genome assembly GCF_049243985.1 of Paroedura picta. Classification (NCBI taxonomy): domain Eukaryota; kingdom Metazoa; phylum Chordata; class Lepidosauria; order Squamata; family Gekkonidae; genus Paroedura; species Paroedura picta. The sequence goes on along the minus strand of NC_135374.1, from coordinate 4,203,929 downwards.
GATACTGCAAATCAAAGCCCACCCCCCTCCCAAGAGGTTTCATTTTGCGCATCAAATGACTAACCCCGGCGGATCAATGGATCCCTTTCTCCAAGTGCTTTTATATTCTTAATATGGGCAAGACGGAACTGAATTACAGCATTCCGCCCTGAGCCCAGGCTGTCTACTCTGCTATAATCCACCCCCCGCTCCCGTAAATAATTTAAAAGGTATGGAGGCTCTCCTGTCAAAGTGGCATTAAATGGATTTTGGGGTCATCTTCCCAGGCTGCATTAATAATTCACTCCGCGTTTAGAGAAGAGCTCCCTGCAGCTGGCGGGCGACTTCGGCGGGGCGTTCCACCCGGGAGATGTAGCCCGGGCGGGGCCGTTTGTGGCTCTTCTGAGAGCTGCAAGGAAATGCGCGGGAGCCGCAGGGAAAGCTGGACTTCTCCCCACACCTCGGTGACAGAGTTAGAGGAGAAGCTGCTTGGGTGTGGAGACGCAAAGGCCGGGTTTTCTTCCGAGGAAGGGCTGAGAAAGGGAGGAAATCGCTCCCCCCCCCGCCAACCCTTCCTGCCTCTGGGGGTCCCAGAAGAAAGACTGACCTGACTCAGCTTCTCCACAGGACAGCCATGTCGGTCTGCAGTAGAAGAGCTGGATTCGAATCCAGGAGCCCCTTAGATTTTAAGGGTGTAAGCTCTGAAACGTCAAAGCTCTCTTGGTCAGATAGGGACCTCCGTTCTTACTTGCATTGGACAGAGGGAGATCTGATTCTCGAAAACTCATAGCCTCACAATCGTGTCGGTCCCTAAGGTGCCAATGGACTAGGGCAGGGGTAGTCAACCTGTGGTCCTCAAGATGTCCATGGACTACAATTCCCAGGAGCCCCTGCCAGCGTTTGCATAGGGAAAGACCTGGAAATTAGGAGGGGGTGAGTTAAATTTCTTAACTCACTGCTGTGTAAAAGAGAACTGCATTTGGATGAACGAAAGACTCGGTTTCTTTTGACATCCCAGAACTCTGATATAATTGAACCAGTTGCAAAGTTTTTACATCTTGCCATGAGAAATCGTGAATGTATTATGTCTAAAGCATGATCTTTGACTTTGTTCTCACTAGCAGTGGATCCTTTTGCACTTTCCCTTCTTATATTGTATTTTTATATGCTATTAAAGGCTTGTTGTTGTAGGAGGGGGTGCAGCCTAAGGAAGGGAGGGATCGGGGAACCTCATCAGGCCAAAATGCCAGGGAGTTCATCCTTGAAAGCAGCCCATTTTCTCCATGGGAATTGATCTTGCTGTCCTGGAAAATATATCTATTTATTTATTTGAATTTCTAGACGGCACTTTCTGCTGAAGCAGACTCCGGACGGTGAACAATGTGTATAAAGCCAATCGCAATCCACCATTTTGGAAACGTTTCTAAAACGCTTTTCAAAACTGTGTCCACAGGTGGAATAGCCAAACCCAGAGTGGGGGTGCAAATACAGGAAGGAGAATGCGATAGTGGAAGATTTCCAAGTGCCCCCTGGGGGGAAGAAACTCTATCCTGGATTCAAATCAAGCTAGACCCAACCAGGTAGCCAGTAGCAGAACAAAGCGCAAGTCCAAATTTCGTCTGAAGTCATGTGCTTGCACACAAAAGCTTACACCTTAAATAAAATCCTGTTGGTCTGAACGGTGCACCCCTGGACTCAAATCTAGCTGTTGCCCCTCACAGAATGTCATTCTACCTCCAAAGGGAGAAACATGAAACAAAGATGTGACCGAGACACACGACGACTCTGGTGATTAAAACATTTATATGAAAAACGTTACACAAATGACAGAGGAAGCAAAAATGATGGCTTAAGGGTTCCAGACAGATTCTTTCGGTTGGCGTGTGAGATTATGGGTCTCAAGAGTGGCCTTGAGCCATGAGGGAAGGTGGGGTATAAATATTTTAATAATTGTTAAATGAACAGTGATGAAAGGAAGAGTATCTTAGGAGACTTCTACCAATGAATCCATGGTTTTGTAGGACCGGGGAGAGCATGCTGGAAAAAGGAACAGATTTGGTCATAAGATGGAACAGAAATCTCAGTCTCACCAAAAGTGCAGAGATGAAAGGGGGGGGGGGCGGACAGCCAAAGCAAGGGGCATCAATGGAGTTGCCTTGCCTCATTTGATGTCTCCCACTGCTACTGACACCATAAGAAGAAACTGGATGGATCAGAGTAATGTTCCAACTGTCTAGCATCCTGCCTCACACAGTGGCCAACTAGTTTCTCTGGCGTGCCAAGAACAGGATAAAGAGGCCTTCATGGGAACATAAAGAAAAGCCCTGCTGGATCAGACCCATGAAAGTCCATCGGGTCCAGCATCCTATCTCACACTAGTTCTTCTGGAGGTCTAAGAACAGAGCAGAGAGGCCGAGGCCTTCCCCTGATAAGAACCTCAGAAGAGCCCTGCTGGGTCAGGCCAGGGAGGGTCCCTCCAGTCCAGCCTCCCGTCTCACCCAGGGGCCAGCCAATTCCTCTGGAGGGCCAGCCACAGGGCAGAGAGGCCGAGGCCTTCACCTGAGAAGACCCTCAGAAGAGCCCTGCTGGGTCAGACCAGGGAGGGTCCCTCCAGTCCAGCCTCCCGTCTCACCCAGGGGCCAGCCAGTTCCTCTGCAGGGCCAGCCACAGGGCAGAGAGGCCGAGGCCTTCCCCTGAGAAGAGCCTCAGAAGAGCCCTGCTGGGTCAGGCCAGGAAGGGTCCCTCCAGTCCAGCCTCCCGTCTCACCCAGGGGCCAGCCAGTTCCTCTGCAGGGCCAGCCACAGGGCAGAGAGGCCGAGGCCTTCCCCTGAGAAGACCCTCAGAAGAGCCCTGCTGGGTCAGGCCAGGGAGGGTCCCTCCAGTCCAGCCTCCCGTCTCACCCAGAGGCCAGCCAGTTCCTCTGCAGGGCCAGCAACAGAGCAGAGAGGTACCTGCTGGCTCCATAGTTTGTTTCCTGAAACCAGGGGTAGTCAAACTGCGGCCCTCCAGATGTCCCTGGACTACAATTCCCAGGAGCCCTTGCCAGCATTCGCTGGCAAATGCTAGCAAGGGCTCCTGGGAATTGTAGTCCATGGACATCTGGAGGGCCGCAGTTTGACTACCCCTGCCTGAAACAAATCATCACTACTTGTCTACCAGACGTTGAACTTCTGTTCAAATAACATCCAACTGGAGAAGTACAGCAACAACAAGGGAGACACACCTTTTTGGAAGCCAAGGAGATAGAAGACAAGCACAAGGGAGCACTAGCATTGAAAAAATGATCAACCAACGCCAAGCCACAGGGGGCACAATGCTGGGATCTTCCAAACCTTGGTTTCCTTTGCAGGACACTCACAACCCTCTTGCTCCTCCACTGTCACCTGCCACCCCCTTGAGCCTTCATGGAATCAGCCTCTCCGTCAGATGGCTCTTCAGCCTCTGTTTAGAAATCTCCAAAGATGGAGAACCCTCCACCTCCCGAGGAAGCCTGCTCCACTGAGGAACCGCTCTGCCTGTCAGGATGTACAAGTAAATTTTGTGTGGCCGCTATTAAATTGTGTATTAACCCCAGAGGGTCATATTCGGACACAGAGATATGTGGGTTTATGGTCTTTGTTTTATTGGTCACATATTGTAGAAGCTTTTAAATTATTTATGCATGTTACAGTTTGCATTGGTCTAAATGACCATTATTAAAGATTTATTTAAAACTTTTTACTCTGTAATCTACTTTCCGTGAGGGGATTTTGTCGCAATGCTTTTGGGCCCAAGATGGCCATGGTGTTTCCGACAGGAAAGGAAGATACAGATCTTTTTGTTGATCCACTGTCTTCTCCGAAGGGGTCCCTCAACCTTTTTGACCCCGCAGCCACCATAAGAATTCAGACACAGCGTAATTGGCGCAGCCACAAAATGGCTGCCTCGGGAGGCGGAGCCAGCCACAAGATGCCTGTCGCAGCTTACCTTCAGTAGCACCATGCCAATACATGTGCTGTGATGGCAGCCTCTACCGATGCATTTTTAATAAACTTCTTAGCCAATCAAACCTCCAGTGGCCAATCAGAATCCTTGCTGGAAAAGCCTCCCCTAGCCCCACCCACTTTTTCAAAACACTTGCCGGGGAGCCATGACGCACAAGGGCACCGCATCGGGGACACCTGCTCTACAAGTTCTTTTCGGAGGATCTTAATGAACTCCAGGAGAGCAGCACTTGTGGAGCAAAAATCCTCCCCTCTGGGCATGCAGTCCTATCCAAAATGCCCCCTTTACACTAAGAGGAAGCATGGTGTAGTGGTTAAGAAGGGTAGCCTTCAGACAGACTGAATGAACCCTTCCTAAGCAAAATAATGCTGCCTTGGTATATTATATATTATTTAAAACTGTACTTTCCAGTATAGTAAGATCAATAATGTAGCTGTGGGGGTGGGATGGAAGTTGTTCAAAGAAGGCTGCCTTTTACCTTCATGATGTTCACTAAGTCCGTCTGATAGTAGCGGTCTTGATGTGCGTTCGCGGCTGCCAAGGTGAGGAGGTAGTCATTCCTCGCGTGCGTCGCCTTGGAGTTGCACTCCGACCGCCGTGCTTTTAACTACAGCCGGAAAAGACAAGGGAAAGAGAAGCAGGAATTAAAAGGTGAGAGCGCAACTCAGTGATACGAAGGGTTGTGAGTGTCCTGCACTATGCAGGACACAATCAACCCTCTTGCTCACCCACTGTCACCTGCCACCCCCTTGAGCCTGCACAGAATCAGCCTCTCCATCAGATGGCTCTCCAGCTTCTGTTTAAAAATTTCCAAAGATGGAGAACCCACCACCTCCCGAGGAAGCCTGTTCCACTGATGTTTTTAATGTGTTTCTTACAATTTATGCCATATTCTTATTGCTTTTTATTTGTAAACTGCCTCCAGCCCACCCAGAGAGGGAGGTAGAACAGCCAAATGATAAAGACCAGTCAAAGGTGGATTATCAAGCCCCTTCTTGCGATACTCACCTTTACGCTCGCTTTCTGTAAGCTTATCCTCGACTGAAAGAGGCTAAGTTTGGACCTGCAACGGAAAGCAATGGGACAGATCAGCCGGCTTCTAAGAGACCATGCCAAGGGAGCAGCTGATTGGAAGGAGATCTTCCCAAAGAGAGCTGGAAGTCGACAAACGGAGTGGCGAAGTTCCCACAGCTCATTAGCAGACCCCACCAGCCTTGCCGGGGAAGTCCACAAAAAATGTTCCCTAGATTGGCTCATCAATGGCGGACGCTTTCCTTTTACGAAAGATTGTCATTGGAGAGGTGTGATTCTACAGGAAGGAGGCTACCTCTGAGCTTTGCCTTGCACATTATAAGCAGGGGTCCCCAATGTCTGTGCCCTCTGGTTCCTATTCTGGTGTCCACTGAGTGGCTGTATAAAGTGGGCGGGGCCATGGGGAGGCTCTTGACCATCAAGGCTTCTGATTGGCCATCAATTTGACTGACTGGTCTGGTAGTTGAAACTCCCCCAACCTGGTGGAAGGAGCTCCCAGAGGAGAGATCAGGACCCTGACGGAACTTGAACAGTTCCGCAGGGCCTGCCAGGCATTTGGTTGAGGTCGACCTGAACCACCACTTCCCACGGGCCCTCCCCCCTGAGCCTCCCTCCTAGGGCACCCACTACAATTCCGCCCAACCCACTGGGCTACGGGTATGCATCAATGTCATGTCCTCCATACTTTTCTACTGTTTTATTTATTTAATTTATTTATAATTGGATTTATATAACCGCCGCTCCCAAAACTGGGTTTCGGCGGTTTTCAATTTCAACATACAATCCACACAATAAACAATAATATCCCCATTAAAACCACATTCTGAAAACTCAAGATACAATTTATGGCGACACATAATTTAAATTTACATCCCACGCGAGCCCCGTGGGTGGAGCAAAGATGGCCGATGGAGAATTGGGATGATGTCACAGGGGACCCGTAGAGTCAAGGCCAGTCTAGTACTGGCCCCGACCCTAAGGGGAGAGGAAGGCCCGATCTTAACCCCTGTTAAGTAAATAGAATAAATACCACCACGGCACATGAATCTTACACTTTGTGCCTCAAGGGGGCACGTGGATCATACACATTGTGCCACAGGGGGCATTTGGTGTCCAGCTCCACCTCCTGTGGCAGCCATGCTAGGGCATCACCCTCTGTGCCCCAAGGCTCAACAAGGCTGGGAAGCCCTGTGCTCAAGGGCCGGCAAAGCCCATTTGTATGCAGACTCGCTCCAACGTACTTGGCCTCGATGTCGGCTTTTTCACGGACGGCGTGAGCCATCTGCTCGGCCTCAAAGTACTTCTTCTTGCCCTTGGCCAAATCTTTTACTGTCTCTTGCAGTTCAGCCTGGATCCGGGTCAGCTGGTCGACGCACTGGGCAAAAACACACGGGTTGGTTAGTAGAGATGCCAGCTTCAGAGAACAAACATGAAACAGGAGGGGTAGGACCCAAGAAGGTCCAGACACAAAGCAAGTAAAAGGGCACTGGGATATCAGGATGGTGGATCAAATGTTACAATATAGTGAACAAACTTCTACAGAGTCTTGAAACTTCAGTGGTTCTTTAATGTCCAAAATATTAAACCAATCCGTTTCACTGTGTGGCTTTTTCAAGAGACGATTGTATCTTTGTTATGCATTTATTAATTAGTGTTTGAACAATGACTAATTGTACCTTTATATATCTTCAAAGAATTGATGTCGCTTGGAAAACCCACACAACGAAACACATTGGGATTTGTTTAATATTTTGGACATTAAAGAACAGCTGAAGTTTGAGGACTCCGTAGAAGTCCGTTCATTATATTGTAACACTTGATACCCCGTACTGGTCTCCCGGCTTCAAAGAGTGGCTAGAGTTACTGCAATGCCCCTAATACTAAAGATACTTCGTTATACACATTTTAATACAAGGTATTCCTAAACTGGGCATATTGGCACAAGCAATAACTGTCTACCTCAGTTGTTATCGACTTGGGGGTCAGGACCCCTTTGGGGGTCGAACAACCCTTTCACAGGGGTTGCGCTAGGGCAAGCAGCTTGGCCGGGTGGGGGGGCACCATCCACATAACAGCCTTGCAGGGTAGATTGAGAGAGAGAGAGTGTTCATCTGTCTGGAGCAATGGAAAAGAGTGAGATCGGCATGGTGGGACAAGAGGCAGAGCTGAACTGAGAAACCCCGGGGAAAAACCAATTTATATACAATCATGAAGAATGAATCTTCACGCCACTGGTCCATTTCGGTTTAATGTCTGTGAAGGATCACTTGCATCATTTTATTGTTGGGGGTCACCACCACATGAGGAGCTGGATTAAAGGGTCGTGGCATTAGGAAGGTTGAGAACCACGGGTCTACCTGAAGGGAATGCTGCACTCCCTGCCACATTTGGCAAACAGATTCAGCCACAAAAAGCCTTTTGAACTTTCTTGGGATGATCCTCCTCCTTCTGCAAGGAGGCCATTTGACCACAAGTGTGGTCAAGTACCTTCTACTGATTCAGTACCTTCTACTGAATCCAATCCTTGGTCCATCATGCTCGGTCTTGTCTACTCTGACTGGCAGCTGCTCTCCAGGGTCTCAGGCAGAGGTCTTTCCCACCCCCTCCTGCCTGGTCCTTTGCACTGGAGATGCCGGGGATTGAACCTGGGACCTTCAGCATTCTGAGAAGATGCTCTGCCACTGAGCCAGGGTCTCAGGTCAAGATCTTTCCCACCCCCTCTTGCCTGGTCCTTTGCGCTGGAGATGCCGGGGATTGAACCTGGGTCCTTCCGCATTCAGAGAAGATACTCTGCCACTGAGCCACGGCCTCCCTCCATGGCTCTCCAAGGTCTCAACTAGAGGTCTTTCCCATCACCTCTTGCCTGGTATCAGGTTTAAGGTGCTGGTACTCACCAAGGTCATATGCAGTCCAGGCCCTGCGTACCTCTTCCCTATACTCCCTGAAGAGCGGCTTGCTCCATCGACTCAACAACAGCTAGGGCCTTTTTCTAGCGTAGCCCCAACCTGGTGGAATGAGCTCCCCAACGAGATCAAGGCCCGACTGGAGCTCGAATACCTCTGTAGGGCCTGCAAAACGGAGCTCTTCCGCCAGGCGTTTGGCTGAAGGGCAGCAATGGGTACCTAGGCTTGTACCTCGATGGTTACTTCGAGAGCTTGAAGCCCACGTGATACTTTAAGAAAAAAAAAAAAGATTGTGTTTTGCGGACATGTTTTGAACTACTTATTATACATATGGGAAGGGATTCTCCCGAAAACGAGGCAGACGCCTAGGTACCCGTTTTGGCGCTTTTCACGATCATTTGGAAAGTGTGTGGTACACAACAGAAGAACTTTCATTTTGGTCCGAATAAATATTTTTATTGGACAGCCGTTGTTGATTCTGCCCTCGTTTTGCATCTTCGTTTCTTCAGTTTTGGGGTGGAGCCGGGCTGACTGTTCTCCCGTTCTCGTAAACTTCTCAAAGTTATTTCTATTTACTTAGGTAGAGCTCTTTCTTTCCAGCAGTAATCCAAGGGACCTGGCAACGTTACAAACCTGCCTGACCTCTACGGACACCTTCAGGACTGCGAGCTACTGCCCAAAGCCACCTTAAGCTGCCTGGCCAGGGAAGGGGACCCCCTTTCAAGGCCCGTTCTTAGGAACAGGCTATGAAGCTAGTAAATAAATAAATAAAATATTGTTCTCATGTCTCCCATCTTATCTTCATAAGGCAGATGAGGCTTGAGAGTGATGGACAAGAAAGGACATTCGAACCTGGTTCTCCCCGATACCAGCCCTACACCCTGACCTCCACACTACACTCTGGCCAGTTTGGGGTAGTGGCTAAGAGTGGCAGCCTCTAATCTGGAGAGCCAGGCTTGCTTCCCCACTCCTCCGCATGAAGCCAACTGGGGGGAACTCGAGCTAGTCGCAGTCCTGCTAGAACTGTTCTCACAGAGCCGCCCTGTGAGAGCTCTCAGCCTCACATCCCTCGCAGGGTGTCTGATGTGGGGAGGGGAAGAGGAGGCAATTGCAAGCCGCTTGGAGACTCCTTCGGGGAATGAAAAGCAGAGTATAAAACCCCAACTCTCCTTCTTCTACATTTCCACCTGAGATCCCGAAGAGCCCCTGCCAGTGTGAATAGGCAATTTGGACCATTGGTCTGACCCGGCGTAATGCCATCCCATTCGTTCAAGAATGCCAGTTCGATGGCCTGGATAATTCGGACCCGACCTAAAGAACCAGACCTATTTCCCAAGACCCTGCAGGAAACCAGACTGCTTCCAAATCCACGGAGAAGAAACTGCTCAAATGAACTCCGTTTCGCCAGAATTTCGGCAGTCCAAAGCAACAGCCTGCCTGTGTCCCTTCCTCTGGGAGAATAGTGTGCTGTGTCTATTTGCGCACAAGGTCGTCTCTGTCCCGATTTCCTGGCCTGCTGCCTGGGATGCCTTTCCAGGATGCGGCTGAATCATCTCGATTTCCGAGACACCCTTAAAGCCCTTGAATCGTTCCTTCAAGGCTTTTAAGAAAAGGCTTAAAAAGCAAACCTGCTGGAGCCCGATGCGGAGCAGTTCAAAGCCACGGCCAAAACCGACTTCTAGATCGATGCCTGTCACGCCGTGGGGTGTGTCTGACTTCATTAACCAACTCTGTCCTCTTATTTTCCCGGCAGCCTCCGCCCCCTCCTCACCAGCCGCGGAAGATGGACAAACGCACGGCCGCGATGCGACCGCGCTCACGGGAGGAATGAAATTCCGCTTTGCAAACTGCAACAAGGAAGGGTCTGTGCGCGGGGACCAAAATAGCCTGGGCAGCCACACGAGGTAATAATCTCCCGTTTCCCTCCAAACTTTGATCAGCGTGTAAAGAAGGAAGGGGCCTTTCGACATACTGAAAAGGAGAGAAGACGCTCTCTGTCCACTTTCAGCCCATCAGCCACAGTTTATTTAGTTATTCGTTTCCAAAGCTTAATGCCAACCTTCCCCAAGGGGTCGGGGCAGCTGACAACAGTGATTCCCAAACTTTTCCGGGCTGCCGCCCCCTTGGCTCCCAGGCCATGTTCCTAGTGCCCCCCCCCACACACACACACAGATGCAAGCACAGACCTTTGTCAGTTCCTGCATCCTTCCAACACCCACTTTGGGAACCCCAGTTTTAAAGCCATAAAAGCAGGTCAACTGAAGAGACATTTCACAGGTGGTTGGCCATCGCCTGCCTCAGCATAGCAACCCTCGACTTCCTTGGGTGGTGGGGGTGTCCCATTTAAATATTAACCTGGGCCAACTCTGCTTAGCTTCCAGGACCTGGCCCATCCAGGTCAGGGCCTTTTACGTAAACCTTATTTTAAATGCCGCTTTAATCTTCCAATGTTTTGACAGTCGCTTCATTGGAGCAGAATGTTAACAGAGTCGCTGCCTGTTTGGATGGAAAGGTGGGTTTGAAATGAACAGATCTTCTGTGCTTAAAAAGCCATCAGTGTTTCCTTCTTCCTCCTAAGACAGGGGCTCCGATCCGTTCATTTCATTGCTTTTGCCTTCATACCTTTCCCTGCTCTGTGGCAGCTTGTGAGAGTGGTCCGATGCTCATTCCAAAGAGCTCTTTTCTACCTTGGACCCGTTTTTGTTTGCATCTGTGCATGATATCTTCACACAACAAACCTGTATCTTGCATTTCTAAACTTCCCAGCCTCGCTCTGCAATAATTCCCACCTGCTTCTGCTAATTGGCAGCGATATTGTACATCCAATGAAGCTTTGGACACCACAAAGTCAAAGGCTCTAGCCTTTCTCAACTTTTTAACCATCGAGAAACCCCTGAAAAATTCTTCATGCTCCGTGAAACAGAATACGGTTGGGAAGCCTATAACCCCTCTTCTTCCCACCCCCTACAGGCCCATCACTGGCCAAAAAGCTTCAAGAAACCCTGGTTGATATGCACAAAAATCTCTTTTTAGCTGCAGTGAACTATACCCTGGGATCTGTGCAACCACATTTTCTTTTAAAGAAAATGCTAAGTTTTGAGTCACAAATTGGCCTGCTCTCAAAAATAGGAATCGGCAGGGACGATACCTTTTTCAGCTGCTGGTCTTTGAAACACTTCACAGCTCTGGCCGGTTCGGAAATCAGGTTCTTGTAGTTTTCGCAGATATTGAGCCGTGACTGGGCCACCTGCATCGTGCCTTCGAGAAACGACTTCCATACGGGGTACATGCTCCTGAGAGACAGAAAGAAATGTCAGACAGGCGCCAGATGTGTGGGGGAGGAAGGCACAGAAGAGGAGGAGAAAAGAAAGGCAGGAAAGGGTTTTATTGCTGCTAAGAACTCACACCAGGCTGGCGGTTTATACGCTGTGCTCTAAAAACATGGTTCTTTCAACGGAAGGGCCTGTGTTTCCATCACGGGCTCACTAAAGGAAGCTCTACCCCAGCTTTTCTTAACTTTTTTACCCTTGAGAAACCCCTGAAACCTTCTTCAGGCTTTGAGAAACCACAGAAGTGGTTCAATCTTGTAGAATATGGTTGGGAAGCAGAGCTGTGTGCACCCAGGGGCCCTCCCAGGTCCATCAATGGCCTGTCTGTCATGGGTGAGGGTGGGACAAACAGACGTCACATCCATTATCATTTCCGTTACAGGGAGCACGACAGTAGATGTGTTTCCGCATCACTAACTGAACAAGTACCTATTAAGAGTTTGATAATCTCCGTTATTCAACTGAGAAGCACCTTAGCCTTTTGTGAGCTCCCACTCTCAATAAAAGTGCTTGGACAAAATATAGTTTCAAAATAAAGGGGCAATGGACCACAGCTGCCAGTTATCATCACCAGCAACGTAAAATATTTTAAACGAGCGAGTAAGTTTTTTTTTTTAATTACCTAAAGTCATTTCGTTCGTCTGGCTTGATTCCGGGCCACTCTTTCTTTAAGTACTGACTAGCCAGTTTCTGAATGCCCTGTTAGAGAGATGAAACACAGCATTAATTACAAGCAATTACTGATGATCTCACTGTATCATCCTCCATACTAAATACCGTACCAGCAATAGACTGACATTTCAATATGGTTCTCAGGAGAGCACCAAAGGTGAGCAGCAGCCGGGGAGGAGGATAAGCAGGAGCCGCGGCCTGTTACCAACTGATCCACGGACAGGCACCGGTCCCCGGACCGGGGGTTGGGGATCACTGTTCCATAAGACCTACCGCAGGTGCTTTTAGTAGGAGATCTTGGGGATTGAACCTGCGACCTTCTGCACGGCAGGCATAGGCACTGAGCTGCAGCACGGACCTGTGGAAACATGAACTCCTTGCCTGTGCAGAATTCTAACAGGGACTAGCAATTTGCTGTTATATCACTATTGTGAAAAGTTGGCTGCATCTCGGAAGGTTCTAACATTGTTCTCTCCGCACAGTTTCATCTGTTTCAGATGACGGATAGATGCCTGTTTTAAAATGTGCCTGATGTGAAACAACTAATAACAACAAACTGCAGAGGGGGGGGGGGATGGAAAGGCAATTCTACTTAAGTGCAGATTGTTTTTATCCCCTGCTTGAAAAAAGAATTTTTATACTTATATTGCATTAGTAACTGTGTGTGATTTTATTGACATCTGATGGAAGAGCCTATAGATTCAAGCGCGATCCTCACATGGACTCACGGAGCACAAAACTTAGCATGGACAACTTGTAACCCGCTGCAAGCCCATCTTGGGAGTGGCAGGAAATAAATTTAAATAATAGTAAGAATTAGCAGTAATGGCTAAACGAATAAATCTGGTTAACCAGAGACCGCTGGAAGATTAAAAAACACTGGGACGAATATCTAAAACATTTGTAGAACTCTTTATTTCTGAATTTTTTTGTAACTTTTCTGAATTATTGTTAAAAAAATTATTACAAAAAAAAGATCTCATAGATCGAAGCACACTAGGTCCAAGTCATTTGTACTATTGGTGTAGCTGGCAGACGGATATGTATGTGACCCACAAGGAAAAGAAGGGGTCCCCTTTAATATGTGTAAATTACCTTGAGATCTGTTAAATAAATTGTTGGTTTAATAAACTTGTGTGCATTTTTGCCCCTCAACCTGGGTTTTTCATTCCCCCCCCCCTTCTTTTTTGTGGTGTGACCATTCTGAGGCAGCCAACATCACAGGTGCTTTTCCGCTGAGACTGTTTGAGGCATGGCTGGTTTAATTTCAAACACTGGTATGGTCAAAGCAAGGTCACCTGAAGGGCATTGGTGGGGATTTGATTGTATGTGTCTACATACTGTGTGTAGCTATTTTCCTGTACGTGAGCTATTCTCTCCTCCGTGCCCTATATTTGTAAGAAAAAAGCTGGGAATTCTTTGCAAGCTCAGCTCCTTTTGAAATACTCAGTAACCTGCAAGTTGCACGTTTAGAAGAGCTGGATTTTTATACCCATAGGAGTCCCAAAGCAATTTATAAACGCCGTTTCCTTCCTGTCCCCACTATAGACACCCTATGAGGTAGGGTGGGACTGAGAGAGCTCTGCCAGAACTGCTCTTAGAGAACAGCTCTAAAACAACCAGGACTGGCCCACGGTCACCCAGCAGGCTGCATGTGGAGGAGGAGTGGGGAATCAAACCCCGTGCTCCAGATAAGAGGCTACCTCTACCCCAGGGATGGGCAAACTGTGGCCCTCCAGATGTCCACAGACTACAATTCGCTGGCAGGGGCTCATGAGAATTGTAGTCCGCGGACATCTGGAGGGCCACAGTTTGCCCACCCCTGCTCTACACCATAACAAAAGGAATTTAAAAAGAGGAGCATCATATCAATTGCACGGTATCACTGGGTCATTTACCATAACCTTTAAAAAGAGTCAGATTTTTCAAAAATGATCACAGGAGCTTTGCGTTCATGACACCAGGATGGCAGAAGCAGCTGCATACGATATTTCATTTCATGGTTAGGAGCCCCATCCTGTATGGCACAACAGACTGACGGTAGGGTTTGGAGAAGAGCCTCTTGTGGCACAGAGTGGTAAGGCAGCCGTCTGAAAGCTTTGCCCATGAGGCTGGGAGTTCAATCCCAGCAGCCGGCTCAAGGTTGACTCAGCCTTCCATCCTTCCGAGGTCGGTAAAATGAGTACCCAGCTTGCTGGGGGGTAAACGGTAATGACTGGGGAAGGCACTGGCAAACTACCCCGTATTGAGTCTGCCATGAAAACGCTGGAGGGCGTCACCACAAGGGTCAGACATGACTCGGTGCTTGCACAGGGGATACCTTTACCTTTAGGGTTTGGAGATGGGGAACTCTGGTTCAAGAGCCCTTGTTTGATATATACCAGGAGTGGTCAAACTACAGCTCTCTGGATCTCCACAGACAACGATTCCCATGAGTCCAAGAGCATTTGCTGACAGGTCTCATGGGAATTGCAATTCAGGGACATCTGGAGAACCACCGTTTGGCCACCCCATAATACATACATTCATGATTCCTCCTCCACGTTGTCCTTACAGGTGTTGTGAGCAAGAAACACAACAGATCACAATAAGGAAAACCTGTCCGGGTCACTTGGTTGGAGAGGCAAAGATATTGGAGCCCACGGACCTGCTGTGTACCCCCCCACCCCACCCCACTCCAATCTGCTATCAGCTCCTCAAAAAACTTGGCACTCCTAGGATTTGGACATTTCGCATCGGAAAGCGTCGGTGGCCACAAAAAGCCGCTCTTTTCTTCCCCAATCAAGACGAGTACAGTGGGGTCTGTACTCATATCCAGCGTCTAATAGAAGAGATTCTTTGTTCGGATCCGGGGGCCATTTGCCGTTTGGCCTCTCCAAAGGTCCCCCCCTCCCCGTCCCAGACAAAGACCTGTGCTGTTCGTCTCCGACTGGGAAATCTACCAATAGTTTAACCTTTGGCACGGTTACACTGAGCGTCAGGCCCGGGAGCGTGCTCGGTGCTTGCTGGTGGGTCACCCTAGCACCCTTTTAATTCAAGCAGCCGGGACTGCAAAACTGAAATGCAGGCAACGTCCTATATTTACTGACGTGCTATCCGGAAAAGATCTCCTGGGGGGCGGGAAAGATACTTGTAAAAGGGCAGTGTTAGTACAATACAGCCTTTTCCAACTTTTTGACCGTGGAGGAGATCCTGAAACAAATTTTCTGGCTTTGAGGTGATGTCACTGGCCACGCCTCCTTCCCGTGCCCTCTCCCCCGAAAGTGGCATGTCCCCGGAAGTGACGTCACTGGCCACACCTCCTTCCCGTGCCCTCTCCCCCGGAAGTGACATCACCGCCCACATTAACAGGCAGGTTCGAGGAGGAGACACAACGTGGTTTAAAGTGGGAGTAGTTATGCAGGCTCAACCCCTTCCCAGGCACAGAAACCACGAGAGAACACACTAACGCTTGGAAGGGGGCAGGGGGATCAGTGGAAGCGGCTGATTCCCTAACTTTTGCCCGAGTCCACTAAGGCAGGAGGGGGAAAGCCATGGATCCCCTCTAGAGCTTCCACAGACCCCTGGCTGGGAATCCCTAGTATGATAGAAATAAATAGACCAACGCCGTTGGGAATAGCTTAATCCAGGGGTAGTCAAACTGCGGCCCTCCAGATGTCCATGGACTACAATTCCCAGGAGCCCCTGCCAGCATTTGCATTTGCTGGCAGGGGCTCCTGGGAATTGTAGTCCATGGACATCTGGAGGGCCGCAGTTTGACTACCCCTGGCTTAATATGAGTCAAGAAGCACTTTATAGAGACTAGCAAGATTCTCAGTATGAACTTCCGACGGTCGAAGCTCTCTTTCTCAGAGGGGGAACCTCCATTCCTACTTGAATCTGATGCGGGTAGCTGTGACTCTTGAAAGCTCAGCCTGATGCCCAAAATCTTACTGGGCTCCAAGGTGTTGCTGAATCCATCTGCTCTACAGCAGTGGTCCCCAACCTTTTTATCACCGGGGACCAGTCAACGCTTGACAATTTTACTGAGGCCCGGGGGGGGGTAGTCTTTTGCCGAGGGACGTTGCCGCTGCCTGAGCCCCTGCTCCACTTGCTTTCCCGCTGGTGCCCCTGACTTCCCGCCACCCACTAGGGGGCGCTGCCAGCAGCATCTGCGCAGTGCCACACCAAGGGGGAGCCCCAGCCTTGGCGGCCGCTGGAGAACTCCAAAGGTGAGCCAGTGGCAGAGTGGCAGGGCAGCCCCCGAGGCAGCAGCCGGGGAGGAGGAGGAGCTGCGGCCCAGTACCGACTGATCCACGAACCGGTCCTGGTCCCCGGACCGGGGGTTGGGGACAGCTGCTCTACAGCATACATGGCTACACACACACCCCCGCCTGAAACTATTCTATTAGGGATGCTGTCACAATTTTAATTAGTGATGTCACAATTTTAATTAGTGATTTCTAAAAGCCTTGTTTTAAATTAGGCACTGCCTCTCGTGGACTTTAAATCCTTTAAATTACCTGGCACATTAAATTAAAGATGGACTTCAGAAAAGGAAACTGAACCACTAACTATAACTTGCAGGAGGTAGTTGTGTTTGTCTGCCGTGGAAGAGCTAGATTCGAATCCAGGAGCTTCGTACAGGCTTCCAGGGTATGAGCTTTTAAGGGACAAAGGGCCATTTTTAAGATTCTAAATTTAATTATAGTGAAACTATTCAGTCACAGCTGTCTAGAGGGGGAAGAGAACAGCCAATTGTGTATGCTAATGTGTTCAAAATCTCGTATTTTATGGAGATTCAGTTTCACAACAAACCAGGTTCAGACCAAAGGTAATCGACAGGAACAACCATCCAAGAAGTGAAACCCCTCAAGGCTCCATTATTTGCTTCTTATTTCGAGAACATTTATACATTCTTTTCCAATGATCATTGGCAGCCCCCAAGGTGGCGAATTGAATCATCAATGAAATTAATAATACAAAAAACAGACCCGAAAAGCATTAAAATTGTAGGACCATCTTAATCTGTAATTATCTAAGTAAAATGAGACAGAGATGGTGGGAGGAGTTGAGACTCATTAAGTACCTGATTGGCTGTCCATCCAATGAAAGGCCAATCAGGTAGGCTGTCCTGCTCCTGGCCGCAACCCTGGTGCTAAGCAGCGATATGCCAGGGCCATCTATGGCGAGGGTTATGGCTCTCCCATTACCATTTCCCCTATTAGTTTGGGGGGATGGGTAGGGGAGAAATGTAAAATATTACATTTGGGTAACAGAAATGTGATGCATAAGGTGGGGGATACCTGGCATAATAGTAGTACATGTGAGAGGTACTTAGGAGTTCTGTTGGACAATAAGTTGACTATGAGCCAACAGTGCGATACGGCAGCTAAGAAGGCAAATGTGATACTAGGGTGCAGTGCTAGGAGCACAGAATCTAGAGCAAGGGAAATTATCATACCACTCTCTTCTGCGCTGGTTAGACCTTGTTCGGAATAGTGTGTCCAGTTCTGAATGACGCAGTTCAAGGAGGTTATGGACCAGCTGGAAGAGTATCTGGTATGGTCTAGGGCAGGGGTAGTCAAACTGTGGCCCTCCAAATGTACATGGACTACAATTCCCATGAGTCCCTGCCAGCAAATGCAAATCTGGAGGACCACAGGTTGACTATCCCTGCTTTAGGGATTCCCATTTCCATGGGAATTATAGTCCATGGACATCTGGAGGGCCGCAGTTTGACTACCCTTGGGAGCTCACCACCTCCTTAGGCAGCCTATTCCACTGCTGAACTACTCTTGACTGTGAAAAAATATTTCCCTGATATCTAGCCTATATCGTTGTACTTGAAGTTTAAACCCATTACTGCGTGTCCTCTCCTCTGCAGCCAACAGAAAGGAGGTTCCACTTCAAGATCAGAAAGCATTTTCTGAAGGTGAGGGCTGTTCGTAGATGGAATATGTTGTTTTGGAGGGTGGTGGAGTCTCCTTCATTGGACGTTTTTAGGAGGAGATTGGGTGGGAGCCAGCTTGGTGTAGTGGTTAAGGACTGTGGATTTCTAATCTGGCGAACAGGGTTTGATTCTGCACTCCCCCACATGCAGCTGGGTGACCTTGGACTAGTCATACCACTGATCAAACTGTTCTGACCAAGCAGTAATGTCAAGGCTCTTCTCTCCCTCACAGGGTGTCTGTTGTGGGGAAAGGAAAGGGAAGGCGATTGTAAGCCCCTTTGAGACTCCTTCGGGTAGAGAAAAGCAGCATCTGAGAACCAACTCTTCTTCTTCTTCAGTAATCTCAGGGCTCTCTCGACCTCCCCTCCCTCACAGGGTGTCTCTTGTGGGGAGAGGAAAGGGAAGATGATTGTAAGCTGCTTTGAGCCTCCTTCGGGTAGAGAAAAGCGGCATAGAAGAACCAACTCTTCATCTTCTTTTTCAGTGATATCAGGTCTCTCTCAGCCTCCCCTCCCTCACAGGGTGTCTGTTGTGGGGAGAGGAAGGGAAGGCGAATGGAAGCCCCTTTGAGACTCCTTCGGGTAGAGAAAAGCAGCATCTGAGAACCAACTCTTCTTCTTCTTCAGTAATCTCAGGGCTCTCTCGACCTCCCCTCCCTCACAGGGTGTCTCTTGTGGGGAGAGGAAAGGGAAGATGATTGTAAGCTGCTTTGAGCCTCCTTCGGGTAGAGAAAAGCGGCATAGAAGAACCAACTCTTCATCTTCTTTTTCAGTAATCTCAGGGCTCTCTCAGCCTCCCCTCCCTCACAGGGTGTCTGTTGTGGGGAGAGGAAAGGGAAGGCGAATGGAAGCCACTTTGAGACTCCTTCGGGTAGAGAAAAGCAGCATATAAGAACCAACTCTTCTTCTTCTTCACCATCATCATGAGCACCTATCAAGAACGGGTGATTTTTAAGTCCCTGAAAGAGTGGAGGGCTGGGCTGGATGGCCCTTGGTGGTCTCTCTTCCAGTTCTGTGTTTGATTCTGATTCCAAGGAGAGGAAACCTTCTTGCCATTCCAGTTTGTTCCACAACCCAGTTTTCCCTGACATTTATCAAGGGAATCCAACTTTTCAGGCATTCTCTACGACTAGATGCTTAAACAGATCCACATGCAGCAGCAGACGAAGGGCAGGATGAGAAAAATAGTTTTTGGCAGGGGAGTTTTGACAGCATTGTGAGGGACAGAATGAATTATGCAAAAACGTGCTTTGTTCAAATGCTGCATGATGGAAGAATGAAGTTGAGCAAATGTTACCCATTACTGAACCATGGAGATGTCTTCAAGGCAAGCCTCTCCTTTAAAATAATCTGTCAGACCTATTCTAACTGGTCTATCCCAAGGGGCTATCCCAAAATGTCTACAAAATTGAAGTGGGGAAAAAAGATCCCTGGCCCCAAACAAGCACGTCGGTCCTCAAAGAGGGCCAGAGCTTTTTCCATCCTGGCCCCCACCTGGTGGAACGAGCTTCCCGGAGAGATCAGGGCCCTGCCCGAACTCCCAAAATTCTGCAGGGCCTGCAAAAGGGAGCTCCTCCACCAGGCATTCACCTGAGACTGACCACAGGTCCCCTCCTCAGACATCCCCTCCATGGCCTGAAGCAGCCTGACCTCTCTAGGGGGTTTAGCTACGTTTCTGTTCTTGTTATGTTGTTACTGTTGGGATTACTGAAGTTGTGTTGTTTAGAACCACTGTTGGATTGTTACTGTTGTATATTGACTATGTTGTATGTTGACTTGTTCCATGTATCCACCTATAATGTTGTATGTAAACCGCCCTGAGCCAAATGGAAGCCATATAGGGGAGGGAGGGAGGGAGGGAGGGAGGGAGAGGAAGGAAAAAGCGGCTAGAAGCTGTAAGAGCTTGCTCGAAGGACCAGACAATATTTGTTGCTTAAAGCCTTGACGTGCGAGCCTAGCTGACCCACGGGCAACAAAACCCCAGTCCAGTTAAAAAGTACCAGGCAAAAGTACTGTACAACTTACTCATCACAGATAATTCAGGATTTGAATCTGAAACCCTCTGATTCAGCGGCTGGACAGATCCTTCTCCTGGAGGCTTGAGGCTGCTCCTGCACTGAGCAGGGGGTGGGACTAGATGGCCTCTATGGACCCTTCCCACTCTCAGATACTGGGAGTAGTTCAGCAGTGAAATGGGCTGCCTAAGGAGGTGGGGAGCTCCCCCTCACTGGCCGTCTTCAAGCAGCGGCTGGACAGACCCTTCTCCTGGATGCTTGAGGCTGATCCTGCACTGAGCAGGGGGTGGGACTAGATGGCCTAAATGGCCCCTTTCTACTCTAGGATTCTAGGAGTCTAGTTCAGCCGTGGAATGGGCTGCCTAAGGAGGTGGGGAGCTCCCCCTCACTGGCCGTCTTCAAGCAGCGGCTGGACAGATCCTTCTCCTGGGTGCTTGAGGCTGATCCTGCACTGAGCAGGGGGTGGGACTAGATGGCCTGCATGGCCCCTTCCCACTCTAGGGTTCCATGACTTCTACCCCCTGCAAAATCATTGGGCCAAGGGGGAGTTGGATTTGCCCATTCTCCCCTTTGGCTCCTGAAGCCACTCACCGGTTGTAAGGAAGGCTCCATTCCCAGGAAGTGCCCCCCCATCTCATAGGATGGGAAGAAGGACCTGGTGCTGTCTTCCACCTGCTGTTTGAGCGGGAGTTGAGATAATGGTAGAAGAAGAAGAAGAGTTGGTTCTTAGATGCCACTTTCCTCTACCCGAAGGAGTCTCAAAGTGGCTTCCATTCACCTTCCCTTTCCTCTCCCCACAACAGACACCCTGTGAGGTGGGTGAGGCTGAGAGAACCCTGAGATTCCAGCTTGAGCCCAAGGTCACCCAGCTGGCTGCATGGGGGGGGGGGAGTGCAGAATCGAACCCAGCATGCCAGATTAGAAGTCCGCCCTCCTAACCACTCCACCAAGCTGGCTTGCTGGCTTCTCCTCTAAGGGAACCTGCCAACCCCAGCTGGCTGCAGACTCGCTCCGGTCTCTCCTGCCAACACATGCACAGCCCATGAACCTTGCCAACTGTGGCAGGGGGTGGGTGGGTGGGCGGGGGTGGTGCTGGGAGTGTGGTTCAAACAAAAGATACCCCTGCCAGGGTTGGCTGCCAAGGAGGGGGGAAAGGTGAAAGGAGTTTAATTATTCCAGCCCTTCTCTCTGCTCCCTTTTCAACTCATCACCGAGGGGGAACGGGTGGGATTTTTTGGAGGGAGGAGTGCTGATCTCAAGAGAAAAGCCATACTCCGTATCATGCAGGAGCAGCAAGAAGTACTTAGCACTATCCTCTTTTTCAGCATTGCGGTGTGTGAGGTCGGAGGAATCTGGAGAACCAGAGGAGAGAAGATGCGGCCACGGCCCTTAAAAGAACCCCCAAAAGTGCTGCAAAGAAGTGGGATTTCCCTGGGCTATTTAGCACTTTTACAACCCAGTCTTCGGAGCTTAAATCCAGCGGATTGTAGGGGGCACCTCCCCCCCCCCCCCCGCACAAGAACAGGAGGAGTTTTTCCACTGGCGAAAGAAGAAGAAGAATTCGGTACAGATAACGTGAAGGGTTTGTGCCTGATGAGACCAAGTCATCCTCTGACCGGAATTTCAATTGCCCTTCCTTCACCAGCTGAGCTGGTCTGCCGCAGCACCTTGCCAATTCCACCGCAGACGGAAGTAGCTGTCTAGTTCGCTGAATTCCCCGGAATATTAAACAGGGTGTAGCCTGCACGGGGCTTTTTACCCACTGCCAGCTTGAATAAATCCCTGCCGTCTACACTGAATTCGATTTCCACTTTGATTTGGGGGGCTTAAAATTTTCCCTCTGCAACATGCATGATTGATCCGGAGTGACTCTACCTTTCTCCCGCGATATGCTGGAGTGGATATAAGCATCAATATTTGAAAACTCGGCATCAGTAAATGTGCAGATCTCTGCTTTTTGCAAATTAACTCCCTGGATCGCGCCTCCAATTCTGTAGCAAAGCAATCATCCCTGACTGGCCAGGGTGTCAGTTCAAAGACTTCCTGGTTCCTGTTTGCAAGGCTTGTCTTAAAGTGACTGCGCTCCAGAAGCCCTAACTTCTCTCAACAGAGCTTTACCTCTGGGATTTATTCCCCCTCCTCTGCTGACTCCAATCATAGAATCATAGAATCATAGAGTTGGAAGGGGCCACACAGGCCATCTAGTCCAACCCCCTGCTCAACGCAGGATCAGCCCAAAGCATCCTAAAGCATCCAAGAAAAGTGTGTATCTAACCTTTGCTTGAAGACTTCCAGTGAGGGGGAGCTCACCACCTCCTTAGGCAGCCTATTCCACTGCTGAACTACTCTGACTGTGAACATTTTTTTCCTGATATCTAGCCTATATCGTTGTACTTGAAGTTTAAACCCATTACTGCGTGTCCTCTCCTCTGCAGCCAGCAAAATCCTCCACCCCCTCAAAAAAAGAGACGCCTGCTGTGCTTGGCTCCCCCCCCCCGCTCTGAGCTTCTCCAATCTAGTGCAGAACACTTTTTATTTCAATTGGGGGGGGGGAGGAATAGAGGAATACCTGAGTTGAAATCAATCTGAATTCAGCAGGATCCACAACGGAAAAAACAAAGTAAGTGCAGAATCAGCCCAGATCATTCATAAAGCATCTTTGGAGATCTCTTAACCCCCTTTTAAAATACGAGCCAGACCTATCCTACGCTGGTTGGCTTGGTTTTCCATCATCTTCACATCCTCCCCTCCTCCCAATATTTTCCCACGGTCTTTGCACTTCTGCACACTCAAGCAACAGAAGAAATAGAGTATATCGTCAGCAACAGATTTTGATACGCTTTAGGTACTTTCCCATTCTTTCTTTTAAAACAAGAAGGCATGGGCGCTCCATGACATCGAGGAGCAATTGGTTTGGAAGAGATCAAATGAAGCGCTTCTGCACCCAAACAGGAATTAACACGTGGAATTCACTGTGGCAGCTAAAACCAAAGACTGCTTCAAGAGGGGACTGGATAAACCAGGCTTTCTGAACCAGGGTTTCTTGACAGCCCTGGGGTTTCTTGACAACTCTGGAAGGGTTACCCAAGTGAGTTGTAGTTAATTTTTAACATATTTTTACAATTTGTTAAACGTTTATCAGGTGATATGAATATATACGGTCATGTTGACCCACCCACCCTTCCCAAAATGGGCAGTGATAGGCCTGGAGGGGGTGAGGAGGGGCCCCAGGTGGGTGTGTCCACAGCGGTGCTTCCCAACCATGTTCTGCACCATCGTGCCACTTCTGGGGTTTCTTGAAGCCTGAAGAATGTTTCAGGGGTTTCTCAATGGTAAAAAGTTGAGAAAAGCTGGGATAAACATATATATTTATCAGCAGTCCATCAGTGGATATTAGCCAGATGGGATAGATGAAATACTCTGTCTGTGGCAGCGATGGTCTGTATTCTTGGTGCATGGGGGGCAAGAGTGAGTGGGCTTCTAGAGTTCATGGTGCCCCCCCCCCTGGTGCCCCCTGGGTTTTGTCCACAGTGTGATACAGAGTGTTGGACTGGGTAAGCTATTGGTCTGATCCAACATGGCTTCACTTTGGTTCTTAAATCTTACTGCCAGGACCCGTCTGTCTTGACTCCACATATATATGGCCCTATTACCTGATAAATTATTAACAACTTTTGAAAAAATATATTAAAAAATTAATTAGTTCCCACACATTCGGGAAACCCTTCCAGGGCTGTCAAGAAACCAGAGGCATTCACAAAACCCTGGTTGAGAAAGCCTGCCCTAGACTAAAGCGCTCCCAAAGGAAAGAGATCTTGCTTTGACCGGAACTGTAGACCTTAGGCTGGGACCGTGAAGAAAACAAGCCCTGCTTCCAGAGGAGAGAGGTCGCCGGACAAAACTTGGAAATGACGGCCTTGCCAGCTATTATGAATGCAATAGATTTGGCCTTGTGCCTCCCACAGGGAAATACCTTTGAAGTCTATTATAAAACGCTCTAGATCTCTCCCGCTTAACATCTGTATCGTAAAACAAGAGGATTCTTAGCAGAGCTCTCAACAGGAAATCCTCCGCGGAGGGGACCGGCCTCTGCGATTACCCTAGCGCAGAGGTAGTCAACCTGTGGTCCTCCAGATGTTCGTGGACTACAATTCCCATGAGCCCCTGCCAGCGTTAGCTGGCAGGGGCTCATGGGAATTGTAGTCCATGAACATCTGGAAGACCACAGGTTGACTACCCCTGCCCTAACGTATGGAAAAGTCGAAAGAGTTCTCCGTTTGATGTTGTGTCCCCCACCCCCTTGCTGAGAGCGCACTGTTTGTGTCAGGAGCCAATGCTGCTTAACTTGCACACATGGGTCAGTGTTCTAGAAGAGGGCCACAGGATGGGGGTGGCGGCCACCTGTGTGGAAGGCTTTAAAAGTGGAGAGGACTAACTTCTGGAGGATGGGGCTACTCCTTAGCTATTCGTTACGACGATCACCTTATCTCTCCAGGACCAAAAAGATCATGCCGCTTTGGATCTGTGGATGAGGGCCACATCCTGCCCGTGGCCTTCCTACAGGCAGCTGGGCCACGGTTGTTGTGAACAGTTTGGGCTGGTGCATCTTCTTGTTCTTTCATTCGGGAGGGTGTAGCCATTTTGAGCGGGAGCAATAGAACCAAGTTTGAGTTCAGGGGCACCTTTTAAGGCCCACCATGTTTTATTCTGGACATAAGTATTTGTGTACATGCACACTCCTCCAGATACGCTGAAAACCTGGAGAAATATGCATGCATGTAAAAACTTGTACCCAGAATTAAGCCTCATCGGTCTGTCTGTCCGTCTCTTGTTTGTTTGTTTGTTAGTTTGTTTATTGGATTTTTAACCCACCTCTTTCAAACAACTCGAGGCAGCTTACATCAGACATAAAACTCCTACCCCACAAAACACAAAACTCCACCAACAAGATGGCTGAAAATTCTCCCTCTACCCCAGGGGTAGTCAATCTGTGGTCCTCCAGATGTCCATGGACTACAATTCCCATGAGCCCATGGGAATTGTAGTCCATAAACATCTGGAGGGCTACAGGTTGGCTACCCCTGCTCTACCCACAACCAATCCCTGAGGGAGATCGCAAGATGGTACAATGCAGCCTGGGGTTAATGCAAATCGGGGTCAATTCCACACCACGGAAAGTTGGATTCTGCCACTCATATAAATGGGAGAAAGCCCTGGGAACTGGAGGGCCAAATTTCTTAGTGACGGGGAGGAAGTCAACACAGGCAGCTTCTGCTTTCCAGAACTATCCAGAACTCCGCCCTGGAGAACCGGGACATTTCTAGATGGAATGTCCTTCCAGAGAAGCCCAACTAGAATGTTCAATCACCCTGGGTCAAAGCAATAAAACCAGATAACATGAGCCTTTCTTTCCTGGAAAGAGAGCATAAGAGTCAGGTTTCCAGTTTCACAAACACCCGGGCAAAGACTCATTTGGTATTGTTTGGTTAAAGCTCCCGAGCAGACAGGTTTCCTGCACAGGACGACGCACAAGAAAGAGCTGGCCCTCGCTGCAGCGTGTGACCCTGCATACCGGGGAGGCTATAAATAGCCGTACGATTCAGCCAAACCAGCAGTGGATCCCGGTTCCAGGAAAACAACCCTTGGCTGACCAGGATGGTCGGAGGAGGTTGGGGCCCTGGGACTGGAAAGCTCACAGAGACGACACAACCAGCAGCAGTCCTGGAGGCAGTCTCAGAGGGCAATCGTTTACTGGCGGCGGAAACTGGCAGGTGACCTACGCCGGCCCTGTAGGACTTTCAAGGCATGAGGCGTTCAGAAGCGGCTGGCCCTTGACTGTCTTTGCACAGCAACCTTAGAACCTCCCATCCAAAAGCAAACTCTGACTGACCTTGCTTTGCTTCCAAGAATTATTTTTAAACATTTATTTATTATTTGATTTCTATGCTGCCCTTCCCCAGAAGTGGGCTCGGGGCGGTTTACAGAAATAAAAACACAGTGTAAATCAGGGGCAGTCAACCTGTGGTCCTCCAGATGTCCATGGACTACAATTCCCATGAGCCCCTGCCAGCAAACGCTGGCAGGGGCTCATGGGAATTGTAGTCCATGGACATCTGGAGGACCACAGGCTGACTACCCTTGGTGTAAATAAAACGGGCCCCCCCTCCACCCGATGCTCAACAAAACAACCTCAGCTGTCTGGGATAGAGATGGTATAAAATTCCAAGGGGGGTGGAGCCAAGAGGGTGGCACGTCTAATTTCAGTCTGCTGCGGCCTCAACCACAATCCACTAAACAGGAGAAAAATTCTGGTGGTAGAAAGTACCATCATGTTGCCAGCAATTTAGCGCATCCTATTGAGTTTTCAATAGGAAAAGAGCCTCCTGTGGTGCAGAGTGGTAAGGCAGCAGACATGCTGTTTGAAGCTCTAACCATGAGGCTGGGAGTTCGATCCCAGCAGCCGGCTCAAGGTTGACTCAGCCTTCCATCCTTCTGAAGTCGGTAAAATGAGCACCCAACTTGCTGCTGGTGGGGTAAACGGTCATGACTGGGGAAGGCACTGGCAAACCACCCCGTATTGAGTCTGCCATGAAAACGCTGGAGGGCGTCACCCCAAGGGTCAGACATGACCCGGTGCTTGCACAGGGGATACCTTTACCTTTTATTGAGTTTTCAAGCATTGCTTTTTTAGCATTGAGAACCCCCTGAATCATTCTTCAGGCTTTGAGATATCCCAGAAGTGGCACAATCATGCAGAATATGGTTGGGAAGCAGACCTGTGGACATGCCCACCCAAGCCCCTCCCCTTCCCAAGCCCTCCAGGCCCATCATTGGCCTTTTGGGAAAGGGAGCAGGTTGATATTACCATAAATCATCATATAATCTGATAAACGTTTAACAAATTGGGGGGGGGGAGGTTAAAAAATTAAATAACTGCCACCTATTCATGAAACCCTTCTAGGGCCATCAAGAAACCGCATGGTTTCACAAAACCTTGGCTGAGCCAGGCTTAGGCAAATTTTATCCTCTTTTTAAGCATCTGCTCAAAGTTTTTCAGTTCCTCCAGGAACAAATGCAGCTGTATCTTAACTCACTTGGCACGTTTTTAATATGCACAGTCATAACTTAAGCATATAAAACATGCCAGGTTGGACTTTTCAAAGGCGCTTTTCGAAAGGGCTCCGACCAACGCAACCCAAAGATTCTCTTAAAATGGAAAATGCCTCCTTTGTTTTTCCTACGGCGCTGAATGCCCGGAAGACCTGTAATCACTGCAGATGTGCACACATTCGTGTTCCAGAGGTAATGAGCGTGAACACCCTCAGGATTCAGAATTGCTAGGTGTCAAAACACTGTGCCAAGGAAAAATCCGCCCGAAAATATTTTTTCGCCTGAAGTTGCCAAGTCAGCTCCACTTTGTGAGAGCAGTGAAGGAAAACTGAAGTGGCTCAGATTTTATTCACATACCAAACTGACCATTAAAAGGTGTTTTTAAATATAAAAGAAGAAGAAGAAATGCTGAATGCACAACTATTGGCAAGAAAACATTAAGCAGCAGAAATTGTGCCCTCCATCATTCCACTTTGACAGGTGACCTTACAGCTTAAGAACACGAGAGCCTGCTGGATCTGACCAGGAGTGTCCCATCTAGTCCAGTATCCTGTCTCATACAGGGGCCAACGAGTCCTTCTGGAGGGCCAAGAGCAGGGCGGAGAGGCCAAGGCCTTCCCCTGATAGGAACCTCAGAAGAGCCCCGCTGGGTCAGACGCTCTGGAGAGCCAGCCACAGGGCAGAGAGGCCAAGGTCTTCCCCTGAGAAGACCCTCAGAAGAGCCCTGCTGGGTCAGACCAGGGAGGGTCCCTCCAGTCCAGCCTCCCATCTCACCCAGGGGCCAGCCAGTTCCTCTGCAGGGCCAGCCACAGGGCAGGGAGGCCGAGGCCTTCCCCTGAGAAGACCCACAGAAGAGCCCTGCTGGGTTAGGCCAGGGAGGGTCCCTCCAGTCCAACCTCCCGTCTCACCCAGGGGCCAGCCAGTTCCTCTGCAGGGCCAGCCACAGGGCAGGGAGGCCGAGGCCTTCCCCTGAGAAGACCCTCAGAAGAGCCTTGCTGGGCCAGACCAGGGAGGGTCCACCCAGTCCAGCCTCCCGTCTCACCCAGGGGCCAGCCAGTTCCTCTGCAGGGCCAGCCACAGGGCAGAGAGGCCGAGGCCTTCCCCTGAGAAGACCCTCAGAAGAGCCCTGCTGGGTCAGACCACGGAGGGTCCCTCCAGTCCAGCCTCCCGTCTCACCCAGGGGCCAGCCAGTCCCTCTGCAGGGCCAGCCACAGGGCAGAGAGGCCGAGGCCTTCCCCTGAGAAGACCCTCAGAAGAGCCCTGCTGGGTCAGGCCAGGGAGGGTCCCTCCAGTCCAGCCTCCCGTCTCACCCAGGGGCCAGCCAGTTCCTCTGCAGGGCCAGCCACAGGGCAGAGAGGCCGAGGCCTTCCCCTGAGAAGACCCTCAGAAGAGCCCTGCTGGGTCAGACCACGGAGGGTCCCTCCAGTCCAGCCTCCCGTCTCACCCAGGGGCCAGCCAGTCCCTCTGCAGGGCCAGCCACAGGGCAGAGAGGCCGAGGCCTTCCCCTGAGAAGACCCTCAGAAGAGCCCTGCTGGGTCAGGCCAGGGAGGGTCCCTCCAGTCCAGCCTCCCGTCTCACCCAGGGGCCAGCCAGTTCCTCTGCAGGGCCAGCCACAGGGCAGAGAGGCCGAGGCCTTCCCCTGATGAAGACCTCAGAAGAGCCCTGATGGGTCAGGCCAGGGAGGGTCTATCCAGTCCAGCCTCCCGTTTCACAAAGTGGCCAGCCAGTCCAAATAGAGGGCCAGCAACAGGGTAAAGAGGCCAGGGCCTTCCCCTGGACATGAACATTTGGAAAGCCAAAGTTTGGCCACCCTTGAGCGTGTTTGTATGTATGTATAGGAAGAGAGAAAGAGCCTCTTGTTGCCCAGGGTGGTAAGGCAGCAGAAATGCTGTCTGAAACTGTCTGCCCATGAGGCTGGGAGTTCGATCCCAGCAGCTGGCTCAAGGTTGACTCAGCCTTCCATCCTTCCGAGGTCGGTAAAATGAGTACCCAGCTTGCTGGGGGGTAAACGGTAATGACTGGGGAAGGCACTGGCAAACCACCCCGTATTGAGTCTGCCATGAAAACGCTGGAGGGCGTCACCCCAAGGGTCAGACATGACTCGGTGCTTGCACAGGGGATACCTTTACCTTTATAGGGACAGAGAGAGAGAAACACATGAAGAAATGTTTGCTGCCCTGCCAGGCCACACATTGGGCCGAGAAACCAAGACCAAATTGTCAAGCGACAGCAATGTCCAGGAATCAGGCCACGTAGTCCAGTCCAGGGAGTTCAAAGCACCAGGGGAAGCGGGGTGAGGCAAAGTTGAGCCTAGAGCTGAGCTGGAGTCAGAAACCAGAGAGAGTTCCGAAGCCATACCATGGTCGACAGACGGGGAAGATCTAAAGTTGACTTGGCCTCAGAAAATTGGAGGGAAGACCGAGGCTGAGCCAAAGTCAGGAACTGAAGAGAAGTCTGAAGCCAAGCCAAAGTCAGGAATCAGAGAGCACAGTTTCACCAAGAAGAGCAGAAACCGAACATCCAGGTAGGGAACGCAAGCCGACAGAGAAACTTGGCTCAAGCCTCTCCTTAAGTGCAGCTTGGCTGAGTCTTCTGGCTGAGACCAGATTTCCTGCAGCTTGGCTCTGTCCTCATCAGAGAAAAGGCCCTCAGATGCAAGCCATCTACCATCTACCTTGACAACAAGCGGCCAGCCTCGCACTTTGTGGGCAAGCTGTCAAACCAGCTTGTCTGTGCTGTTTCTGTAGCTCCGGAGAGCTTTCAGGACTGGATAGAGCAGGGGTAGTCAAACTGCGGCCCTCCAGATGTCCATGGACTACAATTCCCAGAAGCCCCTGCCAGCAAATGCTGGCAGGGGCTCCTGGGAATTTAGTCCATGGACATCTGGAGGGCCGCAGTTTGACTACCCCTGGGATAGAGCCTCCAAGCTGGGTGGCGGTGCCTGTTGCCCCTGCAAGTGCCAGAGTGCCCTTTGGTGGTGCGTCAGAGGGTGTGGGGACATGACAAAGTGCATTTCGTCAACTAGGCATAAAAGCCTGGCTAGAAGATTTGTCTCAGACCATCTCTGTGGCAGTCAAAGATGCCTCACATTAGGGCTTCGACATGACATCTCAGTGATTTGAAGGTGATAATTGAATAACACGTATTGTAAAACGCTTGAGAAACAAAATTCTCATGTTGAGGTTAAATTTAACAACATCCTGCCATTCTTGGAATTTTAATCTGTTAAGCCAAACAGGAGCGATGGAAGAGTATGTGAAGGATGCCATGAAAAACTCTTTCAGACAAATGGTTAAAACTCTCGTTTACAGGTGTTTGGTTGAAGCCGGTGGAATAACTGGAGTAATGGACTGGGGTCCCACCCAACATTGAGCACTGCACATCTGGCGCAATAGATCTGAGCCTAACTAGTGTTTTTAGATCAAGTAGAGTCCTCTTGAGGTGCCCTACCTTCAACTCTGCGAGAAATAAATTCCTCCTCCCATGACTCAGGGAATCCTCCATTAGCTCAAACCAAGGAAAAGTTAAATTTCTCCTGTGGAATAGTAAGGTCCATATGATTAAGCAGGTTGCCAAATTTTGCACTCATGTGTCCGACCCGTCGTGACCCCATGGACAATGATCCTCCAGGCCTTCCTGTCCTCTTCCATTCCCCGGAGTCCATAGGTTTAGCATGCGGGAAAGACAACTTAAGTGTAATTAAAGGTGTTTTAGAGGAATTTTACTATGCAATTTTTTATAATGTATCTATTAGTCGTGCAACTTTAAATATGTTTAAATTTTGTATCGGTTACCAGATTATGTAATTTCTGCTCTGCAGTGTTCTTTGCTATCTGTTTTCTCTGGCCACAGTGCTGTATTAAATAAATCTGAATTTGATCAGGTAGACTTACTGGACGTTTGTAACAGCTTACTGGAATAGAGGGTAACCGCTGGTTTTTACTGCCATCTGGGGATTTATATGATAATACTAGCAAGAAAGCCCATTGCAACCAGGAATGCAATGGGCGCTAGGACCCAGGGAACATCGGCAGGCGCAGATCTCTCTCTCTCTCCTGGCAGCAGGAGCCATAGCAGGTAATGAGGCCTCATTGGCAGTTTGGGGCAGCTCTCTCTGTCTCTCTCTCCGTCCAGCAGGAGCCATAGAGGTAATCAGGGGTTGTTTTTAGCAGGGAAGCAGGGCCCATTAGTGGCTTAGCAGGGTCTCTCTTTCTCTCTCACTCATGCTTGGTCTTGCTGGAGGGAGGGTGGGAGCTGTAGGGGAAGGGCCAATCAGTGTGCAGGCAGTTTTGCTGGCCTGCACCCTGATTGGCCCTATTCCAACTCAGACACCCAGGACACTCTCCACCTCCCTGGCTGTTTCACAAATATTAAAAGGAATAATGGATAAGGATTGTAGGTAGTCTTTTTAAATGTTTTATGATTTTATAGAGTATATTGTTGTAATTCTTGTAAGCCGCCTCGAGATGACTTAGTCAGGTGAAGCAAGGTATAAATTAAAGTATAAAAAAATAAAATAATAAAAAGCTGTTTATAAAAATATAGTTATATGCCTACCCCAATACCACCAAGGAAGCCCCAGGGAATCCTTTAAGTTTATTACATTTTTATACCGCCTATGGATTTAGAGAAAGTTGCACACCTACTTCAGAAGTGTGACAGGGAGGAGGGAGATAGTAAAAAAAAGTTCTGAGAATTGAACTGAGAAGGGGGTAATAACACCCAAGAAGAAGAAGAAGAAGAAGAAGAAGGAGGAGGAGGAGGAGGAGGAGGAGGAGGAGGAGGAGGGAGGAGGAGGAGGAGGAGGAGGAGGAGGTTGGTTCTTATACGCCGCTTTTCCCTACAGTCGCCTTCCCATTCCTCTCCCCACAACAGACACCCTGTGGGGTGGGTGAGGCTGAGAGAGCCCTGATATCCCTGCTCGGTCAGAACAGTT
Organism: Paroedura picta; assembly: GCF_049243985.1. Taxonomy (NCBI): domain Eukaryota; kingdom Metazoa; phylum Chordata; class Lepidosauria; order Squamata; family Gekkonidae; genus Paroedura; species Paroedura picta. The sequence goes on along the minus strand of NC_135374.1, from coordinate 4,172,038 downwards.
TCATCAGTGCCGTGGCAAGCCCAAGGTCACCCAGCTGGTTGCATGCCAGATTAGAAGTCTGCACTCCTAACCACTACACCAAACTGGCTCTACTCCTAACCACTA